>NC_083768.1:47855155-48455155 GCF_963514075.1 Conger conger
TTCTTCCTGCAGATGTTTATCTGTATTTGTTTCCATTTTTGGAATTGAACCTGAAGTTAACTTTCATTCACACCTACCAGCTCTACATTGCGTTTATTTAATTTCCAACAAGGCTGTAATTTACTGTATGTGAAATTGTTCAGTAAAATAAAATTGATATTTAACATGCAGTTTCACATGTCTCCAGAGTTCTTTATGGCGCTTTAATGTTTCAGCTGACAATAACTTCACTTTTCCAGAATGTTCCATGGACATGATTCTGTAATGGTATTTCCATAAAATGCTAAACATTGCTTAGGTCATTTACTTTATTTTTCTGTAGGCAATTTATTATACTCGCTGAAACTATACAAATAATACCTCCAAATTGTTTAGCTGTACATGCAAAAAATTAACATTTGGATATGAAATATCCAGTCCTGTCATATGCGTTTGTGAAAGTGGGTTTTAAAATGAATATATAGGCATACGGTGTTAATAGACTGATCCATCTCTGAAAGCCTTATACAAGCACATTGGGGGCATCGGGGGTTGGTGGTTGCCTAGTACAGATATGTTAATATCCCTGCAAACACAAAAGTTACATGTCCTCTGAGGATGTGAAATACTATGTCCAGGGCCGGTTTTTATAGGGCCGCAGTTATCCTGGAACCACCCGTATGTGCAGCGCGTGTGTGTTCACTTGCTCAGACTGGGCCGGGATTGGCTGCCTGGCCTCAGTGAAAACTCTCGGTGGAAATGTGTGAATTCCTGCCTCTTCTGTGACCTCTAAATCGTCTGCACTCGTGTCTCGACGGGGTCAGGAAACAACACCCACGACGGCTATGCCAGAACGAGCCGCCCAGGGGAGATCTATTGGAGGAGTCTGGCCCACTACCAAAGGCAGGGCCCATTAAATCTCCCTGCTGCCTCAGCGAGACGGAAGTGCCACTCAGTCTCAAAGCCTCCTTTCCCCGGTCAGAGGAGAATAATCCAGTCATTGGCTGTTACTGAGGGATATTACCAGTAGAGGGCAGTAGAGACCAAAGTTTGATGTGGGTACAGGGCTCAACTGGTGGCTCTGGTGGGATAGCATGGCCCAGCTGTTGATAATGATTTTTGTTGGCCAAAATATTTTCTGTCAAGATTTTATTCGTTAAATCACCCAAACTTCTGTGTTGGCAGCAATTATGTCCACGTTGTATTGTCACAGGCCTGGGTCATGTGGCAGGGATTCAATTTAATTGGACGGAAATTTGAAAGCCTTCCTGAATGCCTTGGGTTAGGAAATTATCTTTTGTTTTCCCCCATTGATTCTTTATTTTGCTCACGCAATGCAGACAAGATACACTGAACCTTGAGTAGGCAAAGGTGTGTGATACCACCCTGTACACTGGCTCCCTGTCAATGAAATAAATAATTTGTGTGAATCCACTTTATATTTTGGTTTTTACATTACATTACAAGGAATTTAGCAGACACTTATCCAGAGCGACGTACAATGAAGTGCAGATCAAACGCAGGAACAAGTGTGAAGAGGATCCGAGAGGACAGTACAGTTCCGAGTCCTAGCGTGACCGTACAGATATAATCGGAACCCTTCAAGAATATATCAATTTACAAACTAGCATACCACGGTTGGCTGCTAGAATGCCACGAGTACAACAATACAATAGCTAATGGTTTGATTCTAAGGATGTGTTGTTTTTTTAACTACATGCCAGGAACTTGAGTATTCAGATGTTTTCACCATGAGGATGATCCAAATTGGGGCAGCTTACATACTGTCGTGACGATTCACCTTGAGGCTGTTTTTCATTAGGTTGCAACAGAGGTCCACACCCTTATCACAAGCCTTGTCTAGCATTCAGACCACTCTGTTAACTCAATGACAGATTCATGGAGTGTTTATCCTTTACATTTTGATGCTATTTTTATGCATAGCAACTATAAATTGTGGTTTATTGGTGGCTGTTGTAACTTACAGTCTATAGGATGTTTTTCACCATGGGAGTTTCAGAAGAACCACCCAGATTAGAGGTGGAGTACATCTGAAGGAGCTGGCTGGGAGGGCTGCCTGTTAGCTGGAGACTGACATTGAACAGAAATAGCCTGTGTGACCATACTGTACGTATGTCTGATGAACAGTTAAATGCCGCTGCTTCTTGTACAGCACAGCCCAATGTGAATGAGGTTAACGTGCAGGCTGTCAGCTCTGCAGGTTTTTACATCCATATGCAGTGATCCATGTAATTTCAATGTTTGGCTATGACTCTGAGTTTACCTCCCCACGATGCTTAACTGGCATTGACGTGTCTGGTCCTCGTGTTGAGCGATAGTATCAACAGACTCCAAATGCAAATGCCACTCCTGTAATCAACTCTTGATCTTTGTTTCTCGTGCATGAACCGATGATGCAACAAAACAGCTGGCCAGGAAACAGTTGAGCATTGAAGGAAACTGTCCAATTATTTTGGTCCCCTAAAATGAATGAACTATGAACTATGTATATACTGTAAAGGGAAACCTCATATTCATTGTTTCAAATCCAATGTGCTGGTGTACAGAGCCAAAACAACAAAATTGTGTCACTGAGCCTTTGGCATTTAACTAGCCGCTATATACAGTGGTGTGAAAAAGTGTTTGCCCCCCTTCCTGATTTCTTATTTTTGTTTGTCACATTTAAATGTTTCAGATCATCAAACAAATTTAAATATTAGTCAAAGACAACACAAGTAAACAAAAAAAAAAAGAAAAAGTGATTGCCCCCCCTGTTAAAACATAACTTAACTGTGGTTTATCAAACCTGAGTTCTCTAGCCACACCCAGGCCTGATTACTGCCACACCTGTTCTCAAACAAGAAAACATCTTGATATTCCCCAAGACTTTTGGGAAAATACTCTGTGGTCTGACGAGACAAAAGTTGAACTTTTTGGAAGGTGTGTGTCCCATTACATCTGGCGTAAAAGTAACACCGCATTTCAGAAAAAGAACATCATACCAACAGTAAAATATGGTGGTGGTAGTGTGATGGTCTGGGGCTGTTTTTCCGATTCAGGACCTGGAAGACTTGCTGTGATAAATGGAACCATGAATTCTGCTGTCTACCAAAAAATCCTGAAGGAGAATGTCCGGCCATCTGTTTGTGACCTCAAGCTGAAACGAACTTGGGTTCTGCAGCAGGACAATGATCCAAAACACACCAGCAAGTCCACCTCTGCATGGCTGAAGAAAAACAAAATGAAGACTTTGGAGTGGCCTAGTCAAAGTCCGGACCTGAATACTATTGAGATGCTGTGGCATGACCTTAAAAAGGCGGTTCATGCTCGAAAACCCTCCTGTGTGGCTGAATTACAACAATTCTGCAAAGATGAGTGGGCCAAAATTCCTCCACAGCGCTGTAAGAGACTCATTGCAAGTTATCGCAAACGCTTGATTGCAGTTGTTGCTGCTAAGGGTTAAGTGTTAAGTGTGACAAACATGCAAAAAAAGAAATAAATAAATAAATCAGGAAGGGGGCAAACACTTTTTCACACCACTGTAGTTACATATAAACATAAAATCATTTTTAATCTGAAAAGGATGCCACAATTACTGTCACCATGCTTTTAGTGCCATCGTTTGCCAAGATAGCAACAGGGAGTTTTCTGTAATGTTTGATGAGGTGGGGGAACGTGCAGCAATGGACCTGCCACCATTCCTCCATTCTGAATTCAGATCCGTCAGTGTTGGTCTTTGTTTGTGGATTTTCTTCAGCTCACCCTGCTGAAATCTGACATCTGTTGGTACTTGAGTCCCTGATGTCTGGTATCCTAACAAGGTTCCAAGGGCATTTGGATGCAGCACCACAACATCACATATTCAGCACTCTACCTGACAGTGGGGACAAGCTTTTTTTCTCCATTATCCCCTTTTTACTTCAAAACTGGTGTTTGCGGCCAAAAAGCTGCTTTTAATATTTTACCATTGAACCTGGCTCCGACAAAATACTGCTTATGTTTGCGGTTTGATGACAGTTGAGGCTTTCTTCTAACAAGTCTTCCAAACAGCTTTTCCCATTGGTTGGTGTTTAATTGTAGCTTTGAAGACTCGGTGACACCAAGATACAACTTTGGCAGTTTTCTAGCTGTGATTTCTTGGCTCTCAAATCATCCTCCCCTCTGTGTGTCAAGGCAAAGTGTGTTTGCCTCCTCTTCCAAGAAGGGTCACAGCTCCAGTTGTTATTTATGGTATGTACTCATTGCAATAAAAGTTGAACTTCCTAATTTATGTAGTTCAACAACCTTTTGTCTCATTTTATCTGTGTTCTCTGTCCTTCTCCATGTTGACGGATGACTAAGGGAGTTTGGTATGTGTAGCAGCGAAACAGGAGGTTATGGATGACCAATTAAAATCCCTAAATATTCATATGAACCAAGAAAATATAGAAGATAACAAAAGGACAACAAAAATCTGGAAAGAAAAACATGAGCAATATAAACTCAAATGAAGGTTAGGTTTCCCTCATACTGCAAGATCAAACTGAAAGAACTGCATTTCCCCATAGCCTTTTTGGCTCTGTCTGCTGTATTAATGTAATGTAATACATTTTTTGTCTTTGCTCCATTTCCTTTTCTTGCGTAGTTTAGTGTTGACAAATTTAAACACGGTGAGAATCCACTCAAGTACTGCATACATGCCTGTGAGAACATACAATTTTGGTCTTTCCTGTTTTTTGGTCATATCTAAATCAGGAGACCCTAACTTGGCGAAACAGCTTCTGCTTTTTCTTAGACTAGAAATAATCCACTCAACTCGAATGAACTCTGACCGGGTCAGAACTCCAATACTGTCATTGATGGTCATTGCTGGTCATTGCTGCCAGTCTGGAGTACCATGCACAGGGGTCATGTACTTGTTTCAGACATCCAAAAAGTGGGAGCTGTTGCTTTACAGTAAGTAGCTGAGAATAAAGATACAACAAATAATAGAATGCCGTTCAAATAGAATAGAAGTTCCCCATTTTGAGGTGGGGAACTGATAAAGTCAGCAACTGATAAAATAAAAAGCTGGAAATATATATTGTTCTGACCTATGGGTGGCTATGACCAGATGAGGTGTATGAACAGCATCATGTACTGTATTCAGATGAATGACAGGCTAGGGTGTAGTGCATGGCACCTGCTCTGGGTTGGTGCCTGGTGTGTTGATTTCTGAGAAAAGACATCATGGAGAATAGCCAAATAGCAGAATATTTGACTATGGGCATAGCACCATGACTGTACTGTCATCACACTGTTCTGTACATCCGCCAATATTATAGGCCTTTTATTACATAGCTTTGTTGAATGTTCGATTGTGACCAGTCACTTCAAGCATTCAGCGGTCTGATATTAACGTCTAATGACCGCTGCTATAACAGGCATAGAGTGTCAATAGTGAAGTACGCGGAAGTACAGTATGTCTGCTGAGTGCTAAAGAGCTTTTTGCCCATTGACTTCAATGTAAAACCCCAAGGTGATATAACAACCAAAGAAAAAACAATCACTCCAATTTTCTCCCAATTTGGTAGCCAATTGTACCCTATCCATTCCATTTCCCCATGCTAACTGCTAAGGATACACCATTTACATCCTCATCCCTTGGCGGCCCTGTGAGATCTGGTGATCCGTAGAACGACATGGCTTCTCCAAGCTGTATTGTTCCAGCCCGTGATCGTGATTCTGAGGCGATCAGGGCGCAGCTATTTATATCCGATCCCGCTAACCCTGCTGAGTCCCCCCCCCCCCACCCTCAGAGGGGCGGGCCAATTATGCCGCTCCCACGTGAGTCGGCCAAACTCGCCTTTTTGGCAGGACCGGGAATCTGTCAATTTTTTCAATGATACATTTCATTATGCGTAGTAGTTTTTGCAACAATGATTGTTTCGGTAAAGAGGTTTTGGAAAAAAATGGAATTTTAATACCTTTTTTCTTACAAGGAAGGAACGATTTAAGCTTGTCATCTGTGGAACTTTGCTCCTCTAAGTAACGGTGAAGGAAAGCTTGGCATTCCTCCAAAAATACCAGTCTTGCTGTCATCTGTGAGGCACTTATATTGAGTGAGTTTATATTCAGTGTCTGTCTATGCAGTGTCACCAGCACTACACTATATTTACAATGTGCAGTTGCCTTCACAGCCTGCCCCCTGAGTGTTGTCAGTTCATACCTCACTTATTGCCTTTGTGAATTCCTCGAGTTAATGGCCTAATGTCACTGGCCAGCTCTTTGGGGAACTTCACTGTTGTTCAAAATGCTTTCAAGTAATAAAGAACTGTCCTCTCGCTCTCTGTTTACTCTATCACTCGGTTGTCATGGTTTCCTAGTCCATTATTAATAACGCATGATGGGCAGAGGAGGAAATTCATGACAGCTACTCTTGGACTGACTTACTCCAAAAAGCCTGACACAATAAAAGGAAACCTCGTCACAAAAATGTCTGAATTGGCTCCTTCCCCCTTTTTTTGGCAACTCACATTGGAAATAGACTTGTACTGCCTGGATAATTCATTAAAGAGATGGAGCTGTGGAGTGAATATATAGATTAGAATGCAGATTTCGGAACTTATTTTGACATCTGCCACATATTGTCATCTGCCACACGTATAGGACATTTGTGACAGTTAAGATTTAGCATCGTTATCTTGGGTCTTGTAGCATGTGTGGATGCATAACAGGAACATTTTATATTTTCCAAATTATTCTTTCTGGGACCAAAATCCGGAGGCAAAAGAATGGCCTATAATTCATTCTAAGCTCAGTCTGCTCTGAGTATGAAGCAGTGGGAAATCACCTAGGTCTCTACCTTGGCTTATGTTCTCATAGCTGTTGGAAAAGTTTTTTGTGGTGGTGGGGGTGGGAAGCTAATTTTGGGAGGCTATTCCGGTAATGTCAGTCAAGTACTTCATGATGTTCTCTCTTCCAAGTAGGGCCACAAGTCGATTTGGTTTCTGATTGCATCTGGAAATATTGGCCAGTTAGCAGCCTGTAATTACTCCTCCTTTTTAAGGGAGCCTTATCCCTGATATTTTGTGGGGATGAAGCATGACACACACCACTGATGAACTTATATACAGTATAAGTATAAACTTATTTATACTTACTTAATATCATGTAGAAACTTTGACGAAGCATTCTTGCTTGAGTCGCTCATACAACCCAAAATGGATTCTGTGTATATGTACTGTATATATACGTTTGTCAAGCAATGTGCCAAAATAAAAGCTATTTTGATGAGTTGTCAGCAGTTTTCAGCTTTGATTTCTAAACAGAGGGGAACATTTACTGTTTTCCTGAACTACGTCATCAGTGCTTGCTATGAGACGTGTCATACCAAATGTTTTTAATGTATCTTAACTAAATTAAACCTGAAATATCAATATCAGTTTGGAACTTTAGAACCAGTCATTCACCATGCCTAGATTGCAGCTTTTGAGGTCTTTTGTTGGATTTAATCCTGCACAAATATACACATTGCTAGTAATATAATTGGTCACAAGCATAGAGATGATTGTGTTTCTAAGCCAGTCGTTTTATAGGGTTTTTGGAATCCACCCTCACCCTGAGCAAAAGATTGTAGACAACTTGGGATGCCATTGGGAGACCAAAAAACGTTGCTTATGTTGGCTTAATATCTGTGTCTTACACACCTGTGATATGATTCTCAAATTAACTTCAATTTGGATTCCAGTTTTATGGATGTAGCCATGATTGAATAATAGTTTTCTCATGTAGCACACTGTTTATAAGACAGCGTATCGTGTTTGAAATAAAATACACTGGAACTGGTCATAATTCTTGCCAACACTGTATTTCTGTTTCTCTGCTTTGGACAGAGATGTACCTGACTGCTACTGGCATACTGTAGCTCAGGCTCTAATCTGCAAGGTAACAGTTGTTGGGCCCAGTCTGTGCTTATGGCAAACAGCTTCACCAACTGAGCCATTCAGGAATCCAGGGATCCCATCAACTTCACATTTCAAGTCAAAATCGAAATTCACTTTTTCCTCAATTTAGTCAATTCTTCATAACCATATGTCTTAAAGTATATATTCCCAAAAAAATGTAAAATTGTAATAGTTGTGTATTTTCACACCAAAGTTTTTTCCCCCCATCCTCTTTCTGGGAAGCAAGATTTTATGTCCAGTGTACCAGTGGGCGTGTATGTTGATCAAATGTTCTGTTCCCCTCCAGTGAATAACCTTTAACCACAGTATCGCACATCCTCTTGTGACGTATTCCTCCTTGACGTCAATCAAATCAACTCACCCTTCAAAAATTCCCCCGAAAGATACATTTTACATGTGTATACAATAGTATCGCGGAATCTCATGCTGCTCTAAGTTTCAGCTTGTCATTTAGCAGAATTTATTATGATTCTTCCAGTACTGGACCACTGTAAATCACAGTCCAGGGGCCTGGTCCCATAGAATGTGAATTACCAACAAACTAAGGTAATGTCAGGAGCTTAGCCCACCTCCAGCTCAATTCATATGAATAATACAGAGTCAGTACACCCAGTCGATAATCTATTCCCTGGTCACCGTGTACTCCCTCTTTTATGGATGCTGCCCACCTTTTGAGGGACCCCCTCCCATCTACAAGATGGGGCGCAGGGAAAAGTAAGCCCACTCTTTCCACCCCTACTGAAGATCACCCACACTCTACATGCCACCCACTCTGCATTCCCCTGCACTACACACCCCTCTGGGGGAACCCCCTCTTTGCCAGCTGGGGCGAAATACCTCCAGGAAATGCATGCATGCCTCCACTCATACTCACTAAAAAGACACACACAGAATAACAAAAAGAAAATTACCATGGGATGCGGTTTGGCCCAAGCCACTGTGCCTAGTCTCCCTACATCCCGAAATAAAAACCAAAACAAACAAAAACGCCCATCTCCAGGAACCTGTGCGGTTCACCCCAAGGCTCGGCTCCTCTCTGTGCCACTCCACAGACTCGGTGATGAACTCCAACTCCCACAATGCCCTTCACTCTGGTCACAATCGTGCTGCCACCAGGACAAATATAAGCTGGTTATAGAAAACAGCTTCATGTCACCAAAACCATGGTTTTTTCCAACGCTGTCGTTCAGTCTCTCTCCCTCTACTATCCAGGTCCCATCTGCCCTAGGTTTGCTACCAGGTAAATCTGTCATCCACTTTTATCTACAACAACACAAAGTATAGACACAACACTCACACCTGCTCCAACCCCCTTCTTACCCCAGTAATTCCAGTCGGTGTTACTCTTGACAGGAACCTATGTTGTTTCCATGTGGGTGTATGATGGAGATGTATCTGACTAGATCTGCACCCTGCTGAAAAAACTCAGTTTTGAATCTGCTGGTAGCGGGTTGACCAGTTCAGACTAGCTCCAGCTTGACATGGTTTGACCAGGTATATTTTGAAACAGCTGGTTGACCAGCTACCAGCTCAGAAAAGCACTAGCTGGTTGACCAGCTCATACAGTACCCAGCTAGACCAACTTTATGACCACCTTGGCCATGCTCATGAACAGCTCATATCCATCTTGACCATCTTATGACCTGCTGGGAAACTGCAGCTGGTCAAGGTGGCATAGCTGGATTTTACAGTTGGTCAGAGGACTGAATGGCATGCCCACTCTTGTCTTACTGCTTGTTACTCTCCAGTGGACTCTACTCATGCTAGCAGCCAGAAGCACTGGAAACAGGCATTAATCATGGACCAGGAAATCATCATATTTGGGAGAAGCTTAATAATCACGGAGCAGGGATGCCTAGTCTAGTCATTGAAATGACTTCCCTTCTTACGATTGGCTGTGGATCCCACTGAAACTATACGGGTCAGCCCTGGTGCCCTTGTTGGTTTAAAACAGGAGTAACCCCTCCGTTCTCTTTGGGAGAAGTCATTTTTCTTCCAGCTTTTCACATTTTTCAAATGCCCAAACCATGAGCGTAATTGCAGAGAGAGAGCTCGCTTTCATTCCTTTTCTCTCCCAGTGTGTTATTGTTGGATGTCAGATGGAGGTCATGTAAGCGTATGCCTTGCACTGCAGGTCTCACAAGGTGTTGAGCGTTTGGTGGTGTGGGGAGGAATGACGTTGGCTGAACGCCGACAATGAGCTTCTGGGAATCTGTAGCCTGACTGCAGTTCCCTCCAGGTCACTAATATAATCCTTGCAAGTCCTCCCTAAGTCCAGCTTCCCTCAAGGAATTGTGGGAATATTATATATAATGATATTCCTCATTACTGTCTCACTGCTCTTTGTTTAATATGGAACTGATTCAAGTTTCAGTAAACATGCTGGTCATGTTACACTCAAGTTAAATACCCTTACTTTTATCTCTAGATTAAAAGGTAATAGTTATTGTTGATGATTCACTATTCTAATGCATTTTTACACAAAGATAGTTTAAGCTATGCTTTGTGAAAAAAGTAAAAAGTCAAGCCCTTCTGTTAAGGATCAAAGAATGAGGAACCAAACTTAATAGAGGGATCCCATCCAACATGCAACAGGAAGCAGTGAAGTTGTGCAAACACAGGATTTGAAAGAAATAATCTTCTTTTGAAAATAAGGAAATTAATCGGAATGCTTATTATCTGCACACACAATTCTGGAGAAAACTCTGTCCAATGTGAGGCAACTGTCTTTCTCATAGTCATACGCACTCTGCTTCTACTGTCCTGAAATAGCATATGCTGTCCGGGCAAACATTCCATTTGTGTATTAATTATTGTCCACCACAACCAAGACAGGCATATAGATGGCGGCCATTATTTTATATGGAAGAATTCTATGGCACACCAGGAGCCACAGAACCCCAAACAGGCACCCAAAGAACTAGCCCATTGGAATTCAATGGAGAAATGAATCAGCTTTTAACAAAATGAGAAAATATTCCTCCCCGTTGCCATTCATTCAGTTTTTACTGGTAGTTACAGTCTACATGATGCACTGCAGGAGTTGGTGTGAATATTGTACCTTTTCCTTTCTGAACTGGAGGTATGTTTTTTGTTCCTCTACCATTCCTTAATCTACAGTAAATGTTTTAACTGTAATAATAGAACTACAAAGGTGTAGCTATATCCAATTTCACAGCATCTTATTTCGATTTTTATCATGGTGAAGCATGCCAACATGTAATAATGTAAATTAAATGTAAGTCTACATACAAATAAAATGTGTTTTATATAAATAAAAATAAATAAAAACTGAACATAAATAAAATTATGACCCATGTTACTCAATGACAATATTTGTCAATGTCTCTGCCCAAATTTCAAACATTAATGACTGATTAAGTCACCATAAAAGCAAACCTTTTTCCAATGACAGCTGCTTTCAAAAGGGAAATACACAAATAGAATATGATTGAAGTGGGTAAGTCTAGAGTTTTACCATATTAAATGGTATAGTAATACCACTTGTCATAATAATAAATAGCCAGTCGTCATGCGGTGCACTACTAGTAAGTATATTCTTGCAGCACACCACTGCAAGATGAAACAAGGATCCACAGAAGTGGCTCATCATTTGCCTTTTAATATATATTTTTACCGAATATATTGTATGTCTTATGGATCCTACGGACTACAGTGGAAGATTTAGTGTGGCACTCGTTGTTCATTGTTGTCAGCAAAGACCACATTATCAGGGTTTCAGTGAGAGAAGCTGAAAGAACTCAGCTTTGGCTCTCAAACTCATGCATGCTTAGTCATGCCTCAAGACATAATATCACAACAGGAAGTCAAACGGGAAGGTTTGTGTAAAACACTAAAATTATCCTTGAATACCAGTTACTGATGCAGCTGAAGTTTCCACTCCTAAAATATCAGTTCCACCACAGATGCAATTAATAATGTGTGAGCTGTGCTAGCCCACGAGTGTCCAATCATCCAACATCAAACCAGTTTAATCCAGAACAGCGCCTAGTTTTCTTGTTTGTTCATTCCTGGGTCCTAGTGGGACATAGTTAGGTTGACTCAGGGCCTGAATATGATCTGCTTTAACCATTATCTACTTCTTCTTATGGGGCTACCCTGAGCTTTTGCCATTGTTCATCCATTGTGTTTATGACAAGGTTGACAAGAAATGGGTTCCATACCTGCTACTTGCCAGGTGAACATTCTGGAAAGTTCTTGTGCTGATCCAGGGTGTTCTGGGTAAGTCTGCAGTGACCTGATGTCCCCCAGATCTCTCACCAGTTGTGAGGCTTGGCAGCTTCCTCAGGCCACGGTCCAAGAGCTGCTGAGTACCTGCTGCGGCAGTTTGTCTTTCTGTCAGATTGGGCTTCCAGAGGAAACAAACGCGATCTTGTCCACACTGCCAAACACAGGGCAGGTTACTAAGAGCCAGATGTCCGGAGATAGGGAAATCCCATCTCTGTGAAGCGGAGAAGAGTCAATAATCTCAAAGCAATATTAATGGCACAATCCGAGATTCTATGGCAACCCCCCTTCATATACAGCACAGTATATAGACACACACTCATTTGCATGCACTCCCAATTACAATATATGTTACAAGCTCCTCTTCTTGTGAGTTCTTGCTTATCAATCTTGTAATAGCATGCAGATATTCAATACAACAGACATTCATTCTCACATACACATTTGGGGTGACTAACAGACCTGTAAAGGTGGATATAGTCTGGCATGGGGTGGAGCCCTCAATGACTACATTCAAGGCATTCTCTCTGAGTGCATGCTCTGAATAAACATTGTCTGTTCAAACCATTTGCTGCTGGCTCATCTTTGGAATTTGACTTACGGTCTTGGAAACCATTTCATCTGGCGTCACAGACAGGATGCTGCAGCCATGTGCTCGGTGTGGCACAGTCTAGGCTGAGTGTGTGTTGGCTTGTGGTTTATCACTGTCATTAGCTAATGTCTCTTGAGCCTGCAGGCACTGTGAGTTCACCCCTCTTGGATAACAGACAGTGGTCAGGCTGCTTAAGGAGCGGATGCTTAATGTGTCAGTACTTCTTTCCCATCTCAGCCCTTGAACTCTTTTAAAAGTAGTTTTCACACAAAGAACACAGACCAAGGACCTCTTTTTTACCTGGTCGACAGCATTCACACAGTAGGCTAACTGCTCTGAACAAGGCTGTTGAGGGAAAACAATATTGATACTGCCCAGAATATTGACGTGATTTGTTTGAGACTTTGCATGGATGTACAGGGATGCTGTACTTCGGTTGAAAGTAGTTTACAACAAGGTCTGTGGATATTTGTGGGTAACTGTGCCATTAAAGAGATGTTACTGCTCAGTTTTAGATTTTATTTTTGGCGCTTTGAGGTCCGTTATATCAGGATGAGCCGCAGCCATGGTGTAAGTTTAGAGAACACATTTGCAGAACTTTTCAGAATCATTGATATCCTTGGGTTTTCAGTTATGGACCCCATATTATGGTATTTTATGTTATTTTTTTGTCTGGAGACTGACATAGTCATTGCAGAACAAGGTTGTTTTTACTTAACCATTTCTGTGTAGCTTTTGATGTATGTTTTGAATCATTGTCCTGCTGGACAATCTACCTATGACTATGTCTCAGCTTCCTTGCAGAGGCAACCTTTTTCAACCAACATTTCCTGGTACTTTTTCCTGGTGTAATTTGTGGTACAATTGATCTTAAATATTTCCCCTGGACCACTGACAGCAAAATATCCAAAGCCTCAATGACCCATTGCCATATTTGACAATAGGTATGAGGAGATTCTCCTTCTATTCATTCCATTTTGCCAGCTATGGTGTATATAGCCAAAATGTTCAATGGTCTCATCTGACAATAGCACTCTCTTCCGGTCATAATTTGGTTTGGCAAACTCATGATGCTTGGTCTTGTTTATTGGGCTCAGTAAGGGCTGTCTTCATGCCACCCTTCCAAAGAATTTGTTGGTATGGAGGTGCCATTTTATGGTTCTTTTTGAGACTTGGTGACCCCAATCTCTGCAATTCTTAAACTGTGATCCTTGGTTTTTCCCATGCTAATGGTTGACAAAGGGATTTTGCATGTTTGTTACCTCATTTTTATACTCCAGTGAAACAGGAAGTGATGGAATGTGTGGAAACTAGTGTGATGCAGCAGATTCTTAAATAGAGAATAAAATGTAATTTTTTTGTATCGTTAGAAAACGAATTGCCACTGTGATAGCCTGTATGGACTTTGCATTGTATTTTAACCCCAACCAAGTCGGCAATTAGTCCCAACCTCTCCCCCCCAACAAACACCTGGCTCTCTTGCCTAGGGTGGCAGACAAGCTAGAGCCATGCCCTGTAATGGTTCCTCAGGCTAACCTACACTGGAGAAAATGCTCTGTGATGCTTTTAAGTGGGTCTGTTATTGTAAAACAGCATTTAGGTACAAAAAATAAAAATAAAAAAAAGCAAGTGGATAAAAGAGCAAATCAGCATGCAATTTTTTCCAGGAATCTGTAAGACATTTCACCCCTCCATTCAATCTCTTGCTAGTTTTATGGGACAGGTTGCACGATACATGAACTGCTGATATAATATTTGGAAAATGTTATTCTCCAATGGCGCTGAACATAAAGATTTAGGGTACTATTGATTGGATTTCTGAAAAGTAAAAATAAGCAGCCCGCTCATCTGACAGGTCTAAGATTGTCATGTTTGTACTCAACATGGTCACTGAAAATGAGAAATTAAATGAATCTGCATATTTTCTCAATGGTATATATATATATATATATATATATATATATATATATATATATAATGGGATTCATTTTGAACACATCTGGGAAACATCTGGTAAGTGGGAGTTGTCAGAAAGGAAAAGTATCTCTAAAACAGGTCTTTTTCATGCTGTTGTCTGAGATATCTGGAATGATTCCAACCACACCTTAATGTCAGCAGCGATTGAATTTTACCGGCCACACTTACAAAAAAAAGAGGACCACAATTCCATCTGATGGAGCCCAGCTCCAGATTTCTTTGACAGCTAACATAATGTACTGTATGTTACTCTGGCAAGCATCCTGCTCAGGCCACAGCTTATTTCCCTCTGCATTTTTCTTCTGTGTGAAGTTACCATCTAGATGCTGTGAGACTACAACTGTGATAGTCAAAACCAGGAGATGTGTGGTGTGAACATCTTAAGTAATGACATTGTTGGTTCTTATGAAATGGGTCTCACAGTAAAGTGCCAAACAAGTGGGTTTGTGATGTGGGAGCTCTCACCATGGCAAGTGGTGTCAGCACAGCTCAAGCGTGGGAGACTAGTCAGCCTACATAGTGGGCCCAATAATTATTTGCACCCTTAATAAAAATGGAGAAAAAAGGCTACATATAATAAACAATATATGATCATGTTTGGGTAATGATCAATATTTTATGTTCAAACATACAAGAAAACTCTATACTTTATTACTCTATTACTTTAATGAGTTAATCTCAGTCTAAATGAACTATATTGTGTTATTCCATTACTTTCTGTTTCACTAGAGTATAACAAATTAGATAACAAGCATGCAAAATCCCTTTGTCAACCATCAGCATGGGAAAAGCCGAAGAACTGTCAATTCAGAAGATTGAACATCACAAGTTGGATAATGGGTACAAAACATACCACTTAGCACTGTAAAGGCAACAATAAAAAGGAGTAAAACATATGGAAAGGTTGAAAACTTGCCAGGAAGAGGATGCAAGTGCAGATTATCCCCACAGACGGTAAGGAAGACGGTGAGGGAGGCCATAAGTCGCAGTTCATGAATTGCAGAGATTGAGGTCACCAAGTCTAAAAGAAATATATAAAATGGCACCTCTATACCAACAAACTCTTTAGACAGGTGGCAAAAAGAGCAGTTTACTGAGCAGAATATACTAATTGATTATCGAGCTTGATTTTGCCAAATCTCATTGGAATTATGACTGGAAGAGAGTGGTATGGTCAGATGAGACCAAAGTGTAAACTTTTGGCTATACACACCATCAACCTATATGTAATTTATACAAGGAGAATCACCTTATATCAACTGTCAGATATGGTGATAGTCATTGATGCTTTGGAAATGTTTTGCTGTCAGTGGTCCAGGGGCACTATTTAAGAACAATGGCACAATTAATTCAACAAAGTATTAGGAAATCTTTGCAGAAAATCTGGCTGCCTCTGCTAGGAAGCTGAATCTTGGTCGTAGGTAGATTGTCCAGCAGGACAATGACTCCAAGCATACATCAAAATGCACACAGAAATGGATAAAACAACAATGATATTCCACAGTGGGCATCACAGTCTCCAGAATTAAATCCCATGAAAAACCTGTGGTCTGAACAGAAGAGGAGGTATCCCAAGAATATCAATGATTCTGAAAAGTTCTGCATGCGAAAATCCCTCCAAATGTGTTCTCTAACTTTATCACAAATTATAGGAAAAGTTGGCTGTCATCTTTGCCAGGGGTGTATGCACAAAGTAAAAAAATAAAATAGGGCTGCCAATGATTGTGGAACCTGTTTTTGGGGGAAATGCATTTTTATTTCAAGAATGTAAGACTGGTTGATTCCATTGAATCGTCAATTAAGCGGACAACTTAGCGTGTGTTGGAAAATAATGCTTATGTTAATACCTGTATTATTTTTTTGTTTACACTTTTTGTATATATTTATTTGGAGTCCACTGTACATCTCCTCCTGTGATAAACAGCTTGGTCTTTGTCTTATGGTGCCTGGTTTTTATCAAAGGTCCTCGAGGGCCAAAATGAATCCAGGGAAGCAGTGCATATATGTTTTCACAGGCATCAGACTCTCAGCTAGGGGCAGAGGCCTTTTGATTTCGCAATGCTTTTCAGCACCCACTAATTTGATCTATACAATATTACGTATTGGAAGCATAGGGTTTCGTAGAAAATTAAACAGATTATTTTTTAATTAACATGATGACATTGGTGGGGCATCTAGAATTGCATATGGGCTGTTTGAACAGGTGGCCTGTTAGAGGGGTGTGATTAAGATGGATGACTGACTGCTTTTTCTGGAGAGGACACCAGGGGCCTTAAGCGTACACAGGAAATAAGTGTGGCCTGCCCTTTGACAAATCTTGTGTGTATATGTGTGTGTGGGAATGTGTGTGTATGCGTTTGTGTGACCGTGTGTCAGTCTTTATGTACAGTATATGGGTACGCTAAGTATATGTCTGTCTTTGTCAGTTTGTGTGTGCATTAGTTCTGTTGGTGTCATGTACATTGCGTGCCATTGTTCAGCCCATTTAACTAAAATTAAAAAGCAGGTGCTTTTTCCTCACCATAGTCAATTTTAGCACTGTGGGTTTTCGCTTAACAGAACCGTTGGTGGATCTAATGAAAGACCTGACGCACCAAATACATGGCTTTCCCTCCCACACAAATAGTAGAAGTAGTCAGCGTTGTGGTTTTAGTCCTGTGAAAAGCATGAAAAGCATGCAGGTTCATTTAAAAATGGCAAACATTTTCTCAGACACTACATTTTTTTATTTAATGTGATAAAGCTACACGTTCTATACATTCGCATGCTGTATTTCTAAATTTGAATGAATTATTATTTTTGTAAAATGTGGAAAAACGTACTCATTTATAATTTATAATATACAGTATGAATTGCGACAATAACCAAGAAATATGCTCAAATACATTATCATTTTTACATTTGGTGCAATTATACATTTATTCACAACTTTATGAACATATTAAGCTTGTCACCAACCCAGAAGTGTTAGAAGGGATTACAGGGCAGGTACCTAGTAAAAAGCTAAAATTGCAAATTCGCTAAAACTTTACATAATGTAACATGAAATCAGTTTCTTTACACTACCAACTAGGATGCAGACATTGAACTCATGAGAGAGTAATACCTGAAATTCCATATGATTACGCCAATTCAAATTCAGTCCAAAACAATATATTGTATGAAATATATTGCACATAACCAGAACGGTGTCATTGTCCTTTTTTTTGTATGATAACGGTCAGTTATAAATAAATTAGTCTGCAATCTAAAAAATAAAACATGGATTCAGCACTTCCCTGAATGTGTAAAGGGTCCTTGAGAGATTGGTCATTCTCAGCACATCCGGTTCAGCTATGTCTCTAAACCCCATTTTGCAGAAAGGGACCTCCTTTGGAATCTGCCAAGTGGTGGGTTGTTTTTGGCCCCGCTAGTGGACTTGGACATGAGTATCTATCTTGGCTAAAGGCTGAGAATCTGTTCTTTCTCCCTCTCCTTTCTTTTTGACAAAGGGTTTCAGATATAGCACACAGGCTGCATGAGTTTCTCTGGGCTGCATCAGGCATTAAAACTAGGTGGAAGGGTAATTATGCACTGAAAGATGTCTCCCAAAAGCAGGCCTTTTCTGCATTTTGGACAAGCTGCTACTAAATTTAAAACATTTGAAAGTCAATGGACAGCTTCATTTTCTTCAGCCTTGCTTCCCAGTAAATTATGTTGTCCCAAGCTCTGTTTTCATTGATGGACAGACTTTACACAGACCCAAGGTTTAATTTAATAACTGCGTGATAATGAGACAAGCCATACTGATGAGTCACATGTAAGAAAACCTTCCCAGAGCCACTATGTGACTTTATTTAACTAGTCACGGGTCAAAGACCCATTTCACATTTTCCAGAATATACATATTGTTTCATGAATGCTCAAGTACTTTCATTTTTTTAAACAAATATATTTATTGCCATTTTAGTTTTAACAACAAGAACATAAAAACTGAATACACAATACAACATTCCCCACAAATCAGGAAAATAATAATAATAATAAAAATATATATGAATAAAATAAAAAATAATAAAAACATAGTATAAGATTAGTAATTTCGTCCCAACAACGCATAAGAGCGAAAGATACACTGAGCTAGTTTATTACAGGTCCCAAAGGATTACTTTCCATAAAATGTAGAAAATGTCCCCATATTTCTAGAAAGACATCAGGGTTTCCTTTAATACCACAAGTCAATTTCTCTAAAGCAAGACAATTAGATAGGTTTCTGAACCATTGATTGATGTCTGGTTTGTCTGGGTTTTTCCGAAATATTGCAATTGTGTGTTTACCTTGGAGAAGACAACATGTAATCATCTTCTTCTTGTTTTATTAATATTCAGTCCCTCAGGGAACAGACCTAGGATGCAATTGCTCAAATACTTATTGCTGGCACTCACTCATTAAAAAGTCCACAGTTAGTCATAAGAAGCCCCTGATTCTCTCTGTCCAGTTTACTTATTGAATGAATCTACACATGATGTCATTTTCACCAGGGCAGGTTGAAGCTTATGATGCAAACCTTACTCAGGTTTAAGGAACAACATGTTCAGTGATGAATCTCTTTGAGCCCCTCACTGACTGGCACTGGGATCCAATGGAGATCGCTTGCATTGACATGCCAGTTGTCAAATGCGTCAGATCAAGTTTTTATCAAAGTTTAATTTTATTACGAGGGTTTGGTTGAAAACTATTACCAGAGAGAATTTAATCATTCAGGTATTTTCCTAACTGGTAAACATGGGACACGGAGGTCATCATAGTTTCGTACCTCCGCTCCTTGTTATCCCAATTTGTCTGTAACAGGGGCGGCCTGTAGCGTAGTGGTTAAGGTACATGACTGGGTCGGTGGCTCAATCCCCGGTGTAGCCACAATAAGATCCACACAGCCATTGGGCCTCTGAGATAAACTAACCTCTGGCAACGATTCCATGTTTGTCATTCACCAGGTTTCACAACTTTTGTTTCAGTGCTCCTGCTCATAACATTCCCCATTTTTCTCAGTATTTTTCTTTTCTAAGTTTTAATGTTGATGCAGACAGACGAAATGTAATAATTCAGTTTTACAACTTTACCCATAGCTTTCCCGTAAATATTCTGATTCTGGCATTGCTGACAGGCACCACTGGTCAGTATAAAAAATGAGAGGGCTAGACCAATTCTAGATTTAGGATGAAATGTTATGATACGTGCATATGCCCATGTTTATTTGTAGTTCAGTAGTAATTGCTCAGGAGGAAATTGGTGTATCTATGTTTCATTATGACATTCTAAGACACAGTAAGTCAAATATTGTAGCCTTATGTAATTTGTGACATGCTTTGATAGACTATATATTCAGAAAAACAAAAATGTTTAAATCAGTCTCATTAGGACCATAACATAGAACTATTTCCATCTATAACTGTGGGAATCAGTAAAGGAAGCTTGTACTAAGATCCGCTTGAAAGCAGAAACATTAGGTCAGACTGTTGACCTCACATGCCACTAAAATGATGGATGACTCCATTTGGAATTCTATCCTTCTCAGCATAACATGGCTGGTTTGCTATGAGCCTATTGCTCCTAGCAACTTGTCAAAAGGCAGAAACTATACCATAAACAGCCCAAGTCACCAGATTGTAGATGATGATTTGGAAAATGATAATGGTGATGATGGTCATCAAATTAAGATAGCTTTCTAGGTTTTCTGCGAGTGGACTGATTCCTACTTTGCAGATAAGCCTTCTACAAAGCGTCCACAAAGAATCGGTGGTATCCAGTGTTCAGATCTTTGCCTGCAGGCATGAGATCAAAGACGAAGGGAAAAAGAGATGTTTATCAAGCTGCAGTGTCCAACGTCCAGACGGTCCAGTGACATCAAGACAAAAAATAAAAGGTCAAAAGATAATAATGGATTATTCAATGCTGACTGCATGAACTACAATGGAAACAATGAGTTCTATATATTTAGTTCACTGAAGCGCATCTGCCAAATGCCTATTAAAATGAGATGTTCTTGTATATGTTTTCAAATTAGACTGAACCTGATGGACACAGGCATCAGGCCCTGTAAACACATTGCACTCCTGTAACTCACATTGCAGTTAGCAGCTCTTCTGCACTTACTAAGATTTAGTTGTGGATCCCTATCCACTAGTGCATTGTTCCTGTTTTTAACACCCTTTGAAGTGTTCCAGGCATGGAATCATCAATTTTGATCTTGTCAGAATCAGAGACAGCTGTAACAATAAGGCTGGTTTTAGAGAGGATGTAGCTAGATGGATGTGCTCTGATTATGGAAGAGATGTGTCATTGTGTCCACTAAATAGTTAAAACCAAAAAAGTTCTTCCAGCTGGGTCGGAACATTCCAGAAAAACAAATCAATGGGTTAAAGGGCTTTAAAGCACAAGCAAATCAACTTTACTCTGTATGTGTCTTTATAACCCCTCCAAATGATTAATCCAAGGTTCGGTATAAAGGAACCCTAGAGGAGTATCTAGTTTGCTACATCTCTGTTTCCTTATTTCCATACTCCTGACTCGTTTCTGTCCTCAAAGCCTTGTGTTCATTGGCAAGAAATTAATCTAGTGGGCTTTGATGATATTACGCCAAATTTACTTAATATGGAATGCAATGCTTTCTGAGTGCTAGGAAATCCTACTTGTATATTTTGAAGTCCAAAACACAACTGAGATGGCTGGTGCCCTTTTTTCTGAGAAATAATGAGCCAGACAGCTTTCCATATGGTCTACAGGCACAAATTACCTCATCGTTCTCATAGAGAAAGAGGCTCAGATATTTTCGTTTGGGTCCTTGCTGTCACATACATCTAGCCTCTGTCCCTATACTTTCCACTGGCCTCCCGGACGTCTGAGGCCTGGATTCAATTGATTTTCAACCGAGAATACAAGTAAATTCAAGTCTTACCTTTTTCCAGGTCAATCGATTTTCTAATTCATTCTTTCAATCCCTACACTCACCAAACTGTTTTTGTAACTGAAGAAACTTGTGACAGCTGTTGATTGAATCCAGGCTTGAGTCATCTCAGGGTTCATTCACTATAACGATTTAATGCCACCATATGTGTTTAAGAACATTCCAGAGAAGAGGAAACTGTAGCAACAGCATCTATGGCAAGGCAAGTTTGAAATATGTATGGGAATTAGCCCTTTGTTTAACCTGAATGTTGCAACACATACAGGTTGCTCATAAATATTTTGAGATGTCTTGCACGTTTCATATTTGTTTATGAAAACAGGTAGTTACAGACAGAGGGAAAGCAGAGAGGGTAAAAGATAGAGAATAGATCACAGCACATGAAGTGCAATGGCAGGTGAAAGAACCCCCAATAGTGCAGTTGAGAGTTGGCTGTCCTAAGGGCGACACTACACATTGCCTTTAAAAACTTATTTAAGTTTAATCAAGTCAAAAACATAGTTGGTCTTCTTAGTGATAATTATTGAGCTGTCCCGCTCAATCTCACTCTGGCACCAAAGTATCCCTTCCTCCATAGGTACACCTGTCTGGATCATAAATGGTAAAATGTGCAATGACAAGTCACCAAATGCCATGCCATTACTTTGTTGATAGCCCACATTAGTATTCCATCAATGCTTTTGCTACATGAAATTCCCTGAATATCTTGACATTTTGCTAAACATGTATGTTTGTAGGGCGGCCTGTAGCGTAGTGGTTATGGTACATGACTGGGACACACAAGGTCGGTGGTTGGAATCCCGGTGTAGCCACAATAAGATCTGCACAGCCGTTGAGCCCTTGAGCAAGCATTGCTCCTGGGAGGATTGTCTCCCTCTAATCAACTGTATGTCGCTCTGGATAAGCAAAATGCCAATAATGTAATGTTTGTCAGTCATAAAAAATTATTTCTTGCATATTTAACTTACATATCCAGGATCTAACTTATTGATGCCAGCGGCAGTACAACGTTTTGTTGGTTGAAATGCTCAGGGGTGTCTTTCCCGAACAATGACGAAAGTCACTGCATCACCAGTCATATTTTGCACTGTTCAGCAAGGTTCATGGAAGAATTTTTCCTCTTACCAAGCTTGAATAGACTGGGCATAGAAAATATATTTTGCACCTAAACAGTCCCTGTGTTGCAAGACTGACTCCAGAATTAAAGTGGAAATGTTAAGTGTTTCTCTAGAGGACCATAAAGGTCTACTGGAACATGAACATGCCGCATGTAGTATTGAAATTATTTTAGAGACATTACATTTTAAGAGTTCATAAATGAGCTGCCAATACTCTTTGGTGCACCTTCAGTTTCTTGAAAGCCAAGTGAAATATATTTAAGCCAGATAAACAATAAAATAAAGCCAAAAGAAAATAAATAAACAAAGAAATAAGCATTAATGCTGTAAATGCAGGGCATCTGCTGTTGAACAGAATGTGCAGGAAGAGTCATTGGTAACCAAAATAAGATTAATCTCAATCCTCACTGTGAATCTGCGTAGCACTACCCACACTCTCAAAAATAGTGCGGAGGTACATTTTTGTTAATGGTAAATGGTTGGCATTTATATAGCACCTTTATCCAAAGCGCTGTACAATTGATGCTTCTCATTCACCCATTCATACATACACTCACACACCAATGGCGATTGGCTGCCATGCAAGGCAACAACCAGCTCGTCGGGAGTATTTGGGGGTTAGGTGTCTTGCTCGGGGACACTTCGACACACCCAGGGCATGATCGAACCTGCGACCCTCTGTCTGCCAGATGAGTGCTCTTAGTGCCTGTCGCTCCGGCCCTTCTTCTAGGATTACATTTCCCAAATGTACCCTGAAAGAACAGTAATGTCCTCTTTGGCTATAAATGAGTATATTTCCCAAGCAAAAAAAGGTAGAAATGAATTATTTATTGCAGGCTAGGGGTACAATTTTATACCGCCCCATTGACAAGCATTTGTACCTTTTTAGGCACTTTTCATACCTTTATTTCTGAGAGTGGAGGAAGTGGCACACTCAAAGTGTAATAAGGTCCTCGACCATGAAAAATCAAAGGGCCTTTGATAATCTGCTCTGAAGTGAGTCTGCTGGATTGCCTACACAAGGGGCATTGAACACTTGATCATTAGGCTAGCTTACATGCATGTTTCAAGCAGGACCATTGAATGATACTGTAGGGATTATTTCTGGTAAATTAGCATAGTACACTCTACCATGTAAACCGAACTGTGATCGTTTTGGGAAAGCATATGGTTTGTATCAATGTATAGTGCACATATATAGATTTATAGTTGTGTAAAACAGCAATGTGAAAAAAAACCCATTAGTTGTAGTTGTGAATGAGCTGTATGAAATAAGCCATTACAGATAGAAAGCAGCTGGGCAGTCATGATTTCCAGGGGTTATTCAGGGAAACTTACCACAAATAAATCTCCACAGGCCACAGACTTGTTGATTTGAGGCACATTCTTCACCGTCTGTGATAGTTGATGGGTAACACACTGTCCTGGCACTGGTATCCAGAGACAGCCTTAGCACTCGCTATTTCAGCTTCATCTGAACTCTCATTTTAATTGATTTATTTATAATTGTGCTGACTGTCTTTCTTTTTCTTTTCTTTTTGTTCATAGTTCAAAGACATTGTGACATCTTCGGGGCAGAACCAGGACACACTGACATTCTAACTGCTAAGAGGTTCAGAAAAATGTGCTATGAGCATGACAACCATTTTTTGGAAATGAGTGTTTTATTTGCTGTTTTTATTTTTTGTAACAGGTTCTTCCTCCTTTCTTCTCCTAGTTTGGGACCATCATATTTGCTCTTCCGGCATCCTGCAGTGTGCTTTGACTCACACGTCACGCGATGAGGGCCACAGCTGCAGTGTGTCTGTACACTCCATCAGTTCACTCACCCATCCGCCAAGAACATGTTACACACCACAGGACACATAGCAAAAGAACAAGCATTGATTCAACTATAGGCCTCTGTTTCACTGCCGTCGGAACTCCAGACCCTAAGCAACTAGTGGATGATTAAGAAGCACTACATTGTAATGTACTGGCAGCTGAACCAGTTACTCCCAGTAGCTAAGCCTTTGGACTCACTGACTTAACCAAGGCTTGAATCTGCAGTGGGTTTTTTCCAACTCTTCCCAATGTAGTGTGTGATTTTCTTGTACTTATACTGAGAACTATATTCCATTTTCTAGTGGTGCACTAGACACTAATTGTCTCACATCTCTGTATTGGTATACATGGAGGCCCAAGTTGGCTACCAGACTGCATCTTACCCAGAGGTGTTTCTTTAGCTGTGAGGACAGCTAAAGAAACACAGAACAACATAAACAGAGCTGCTAGCTCTTTGGTACTTTGTGCCCACAGTAGACTTGTATCTCACCCCTGTCATCATTGTGTTGTTTGGATGAAATCCTCTGTGTAGTCAGTGTGGGAAACATCAGGAATGGAGGATTGAAGCTTCACAAAGCACAAAGTACGTATAAGTTATCAGGAACTGACTGATATTTGATTTGCCAGCCCATGGATGCTCCACCTATTCTTGGCTTCATAAGTATCCTCTCAGCCATTTTCAAGTGCAGTCTGTCAAATGGTGATGCAAGATGGAAAAAACCTTGTCTTACTCACCTCCATGTAGACATGAGTGCATGCTTTCCGGTACGGTTGTTTGAATTCTCAGACAAATTTGTCATGACTTTTATATGCACTTTTATATGCACTTTCCTGTTGCAACCTATTTTTTGAGAAATTTTACTCAAGCCATTCGGAAAAAGGTGCCAGGTTAATGCCATAAACAAACAACCCTTCCATTTGTATATTGCCAGATCATCCTTCAGAAAGTTATGTTTAAAATACATCTTTGGTTTAAATGATTTCCCGTTGCACATGCAACCTTTGTATTTTCTTGATTTACACAAACTTATGAAATTGTAAAGCCAGTACAAAAACTCTTCACAAAAACTGTTGGGTCAATAAAAAAAATACACAAAAGCTGAAATCATGTACAACAATTCATAAAATAAAAAATCCATCGTGAATGATCCCTAGAATATAGTTTACAGTTCTTTAACACTTTTGCCAAATATGGAATTTCAATGAATAGGATTTCAGTAATATTATTTTCTTGATTTAGATTTTTAAAATCTAGTATTGTAGGGTGGTACGGAAGGTGCAGTGGGTAGTACTGCCGCCTCACAGCAAGGAGGTCCTGGGTTCAAATCCCTGTCGGCTGGGGCCTCTCTGTGTGGAGTTTGCATGTTCTCCCCGTGTTTGTGTGGGTTTCATCCAGGTACTCCGGTTACCTCCCACAGTCCAAAGACATGCAGGTTAGGCTGATTGGAGAGTCTAAATTGCCCATCAGTGTGAGTGAATGGTGTGTGTGCCCTGTGATGGACTGTAGGACTGTATTGTTCTGAATAAATGAAATCAAACCACAAACAGCACAGTAGTGTACAGTAGGTGGGGATTGACTCTAACAGCATTGTAGCTACTTTACCTCAGTCATTACATTTTGACATTATTTTACATTTAAACTGATTCCCAGAAGTGAAAATGGATACTATTGAGACTGCTGCTGAATAGGTCCCCTTTTGAATTTATTGGAAAATAACCAGTGCAAGTAATTGTTCCATCCATGTGTTTGGCAGACAAACTGTATCGGGGAAACAAACTTGCACAGACATGAGAAAGATACATCTCACCATACAGTTCATCAGGCACATTTGTATCTGGACAGTGACACCATTTTTGTTGTTTTGGCTCTGTACTCCAGCACATTACATTTATAATACAACCATGACATTTAGAATCCAATGTGCTTCAGTAAAAAAAACAAAACGAAAAAAGTTGGTCCAAGGCACAGGGCAGTACAGAAATACTCCCAATTGCAAACCCCATCTTCTGGTCCGATAAATTTCACCAGGTCAGATTCATCGAACACAGAAAAGTAATTGAATCCAATTCCGTATTTGACCCAGGTCTGGCTTGCCACAAACTCATCAGTAAACTCAAAGGTATTACATTAATGGCATTTTGGCAGGCGCTCTTATCCAGAGCAACGTACAGTTGATTAGACTAAGCAGGAGACAATCCTCCCCTGGATTAAGGGCCTTGCTCCCAGGGTTAAGGGCCTTGCTCAAGGGCCCAACGGCTGTGCTGATGTTATTGTGGCTACACTGGGGATTGAACCACCAACCTTGCGGGTCCCAGTCCTGTACCTTAACCACTATGCTACAGGTATCTCACCCTTCTGTGGTGAGATTTACCCTTTTCATTGTGGACTGAGTTTCAGTGTGGCACAGATCCACGTCAGCAAAGATCCACGTCAGCAAAGATATGTCTACGTAGATGGCAGGACCACAGTCCAGACTAAAACAAGGTCTGCTGCCACATATCCCCCTGAACAGCTTCCTTCAATCAAGATTCCTGCCATCTGTATTCACACAGTGATTCACGATGGTTAGTCATCATTCAGAAATAAAGACAAGACACCACAGTTTACATTTAGTCATTTGCCATGACTAAGTTGTCAAAGCAGTGGCACAATGATGTTTCAAAAATTGGCTAAAACTGTTTTTTTGAATGTCGATTAGTAGTTCAGCATTTAACATGCATCATTTAACATTTGCAAACATTTCAGGAAAATAAGTCAACATGCACCCCTGGGAACTGTTTCACGGAACACGCTTTTACGATTCTAACCCCTGCAATTAATTTGCTCTGGGTACACTTTAATGAAAGCATATGAAACGGCAGGGAGCTGTGTGCCGTGTTTGGATGCTTGCTTGGACCCGGAGCCTTACCCGGAGTCTGTTGCCTCGCTCCCAGGAAAGAAAGGAAACAACAACCCTCAAAGGAACAAACAAGGCTTTACCTCACTGTTCCACATGGGGACCGTGATGACTGGAACTCAAAGGCACGGATACATTAACCACAACAGTGCACAACAGAGCGATTATGTCAATGGTAAACTAGCTGCCATGGGTTTGTCTGACGTGTCAAGTTTTACTTCGCTGTGTGTGCAGATGCCAGTTCCAGCTCATTCTTTTCCATGGATAAGTTTGGACTCATTATGACACTTAGTCTGTCTTTGCTCAAAGCTGGGACATTTTGCCAAAAAGTAGAATTTTTTTTTTAATGAAATTTGAGTAAGGTAAAGTGGCAGTCTACGATTTCCTGTTTTGGTGGATTTAGCGGCCACCCATGGTGACTGGAGGTCATAACAGGTGTATTTTACACTTCAATTCCCATACCCCCATACTCCCATTCCTTGTGACATACAGCCTTCTCACACGTTTTCCTTCTGATTGTCACAGTCACTTTACTATTTGTACTTTCATATATTGCTGTAAAGTTACTGCAGACAAAGACAACTGTTCTCAAACTCCTCTTGTGTTTATGCTGCTGAAACTGCTTTACTGCCGCAAGTAGGTATCATGCAAACTACGCATTTCTGCTCTCACAACAATAATGTCTTCCATAGTTTCTTCCATACCATGGTTTCCCTGTGCACATTTCCATACAGGGTGGGAGTAACGGGCCCCCCCATTAACATAAAAATGTTAATATATAGAAACTAAATAAAATAATGCAATGGTCATTACAGGAAAAATTCAAGTGGTAATATGTCTCTAATGCGGTATTTTTTTATATGAAAAAAATTATGTATCGCCATTGGGAGGACAAGAAATGTTCATAAATGTTCTCATCAACCAATCCCAAGTGACGAATAATATGCAGAAACTTTCTTCATCCTGTTAGGCCAGGTCTTTGCATACGCTATCTCCTATCACTCTCATTTCCTCTTGCCCCTCTTCACTTATCAGCAGGCTCTGGGCCTATGACAGACCCCCTTCCACTCCAGAGGGTCTAAGAGGCTCTTTGCTAGGCATGGCTGTGCTGACTTGTCTCTAGACATCACAGGCAGACAGGGCAGGATGTAAGATAAGTATGTTTTGCAGATCAGATTTTCTAATTCTGTCAGTTCCTATAAATGTACTTCTTTAATATTATTTCAGTCAACTGGAAATGTCTCACATTGGTGAACACAACATTTTCATTGTGCCTGTTTCCTCAAATTTATAAGCACTGTCAGATCTTGAAAAAAGCATGACACTGGACACTGGTTCTCTGCACATGTGATATACTGTAGGGTAATCTGCTCATTTACTGGTGCATTGTCAAATAAATTATTTTTCCATTGAAATGTCTCTCAAAAAATGTATATCTCTATAAACTGCAGTACAAAATGGTTGAGGCATACTGCTGGTGACACGGAAGTATAAACAGTAGAAAAGGAGAGGTAAACAAACTGAATTACATTTAAAATAAGTATATTAATTACAAAATAGGAATTAAATTCCCATCCTTTTTCAGGGTACTCCATTCCAGTAACTGACAGATTTACAACACATCTACAGCCTTTCAAATCGATCTCCACAGCTTTTATTATGGAGATTAAACAGAATCTAGGCTCAGAGGTCACACTGTTTTAAATTGAGGGGGTAAAGGACTGCCTTTTCTAGCAGGATGTCACTGGGCCATAGCATTAGCCCAGTGTCTCCTTTGCAATTGTGTGAGAACAACATTCTGATAACCCTCAATCCACTGCACAGTACAAGTTGGCGGTGCTGCGTCCAATTCACCAGGGCCAGTCCAGTGCCACAAAAATCACTCCAGGGACCTATTTCACAAAAATATCTCAACTTATTCGAGCAAAATACAAGACTGCGAGGTCAACAAATCCTAAACATGGCAAACACAGATATCAGGTATCACAACGCTGGTTATAAACTCTCTTTGCCAACCCTGGAACTAAGTCCAAAGCTATCTGTGCATTCACATAACAATGAGCCAATCGCACAGAATCAGGGAGAGATCTAGGGTTTACTGCAGTTTAACATACGTATAGCAGTATTATTATTTTTTGGCTGGGTCAGTTTGGTTGGTTTGTAATGGTATCGCATCTTGAGGGACGGAAGGAGGTTTAAGAATGGATCGTTTCACTTTGTTAGATCCTTTAGCCTATGTGTGAGATTTTTTGAGTGAGATTGTCACAAGAAATTAACATTGCCTCGTCTCGAACTGACAAACTCTCAAAATTACCTAATTGAGGGAATCTCTGCAAAATTCGTAGAACCCCCCTCTTTCTGGTTAGTCTCCAAGAAATTATTTGTGGAAGGGTACAATGTTTGAACAACTCCCAAGATGCTCAGATGTGAACTGATTCACTGTACCACTGAACTGGTTTTGTGCAGCTAAAGGGCATGTACACTGCCTTACATACAAGGGAAGCACTTCTGCAATTTTCATGGAGGGTAGTTTGGGTGCAAAGAAAGGCACAATGTTCAAAAGGGTTGGTGGATTAATTGAGGTACCATGAGTTTTCATCTGCCATTCATTTAAAGCCGTCTGTGTTTGCCACATGGCAGATTGCTAATATTGGATATTAACATTTCTGAGGAAAAAGACCTGCTCATGCATGAGTCTGTTAAACTTGTCCAAATAAATACAATATGTACAATATAATACAATATAATGTTATGTCCTTCAGTCAACCATGCCATTTTGTCTGCTTATCAGGCTATAGACGAAAAACCTCTTTTGCTGATTTATTTTGGTTCGTTTGACATGCAGTTCACCTTCACACCATCTAAAGTCCCGTAACGTGCCCTCATTTATGTCTGTCACATTTGGCAACGTTATGCAAAACACAACACGCCACAAAAGATAATCAGGCCATCTGAGGGCTGTATCGGAACATTCCACTTCTTAAACCTTTCCATTACAGTATTTAGGATACCGCATCAGAAACACCTTTAATGGATAGCCCTTAAGATGGCTAAGAAACTAGCTTTGGCCATCAAGCAAACGCTTTCAGCAACATCAAAATTGTAAAAAGAGCAAAAGCCACAGCTTGGTTTAATTTATTTTGCCGTTATTATTTTTACCTGGATCCCGTGAGAGTGATGGGTCTGTCTCCCTTCCCCGCTCCTGTGAAAACTAAAAAAAAAAAGCCGGTGCAATCCAGACTTTCGATATCTTCCTGTGTCCAGCTTGTCTATCTTCTCAGGGGTGTGTCACGGACTGTGACAGCACAATTACTATGACCACACCTCAGTTTAACACTAATCTGCCCACATTTTTACAGCACTGGCGCTAGACAGGAAAATGAAACTGCATTTTCTGAAATTAGCAAAGACCTAATGAACTATTAACTAGCATAACATCACATTACAGGTATGGCACTTGGCAGACACTCTTATCGAGAGCGACATATAACAACGTGCAAAGTGCATACCCATAACCTATTTGGTTCTCAGAAAAGCAAGATGGTGAGAATACATTGTGTGAGATACGCTGTCTTGTGGCTTCTGCGTTAGCTCCAGACTAAAGGTCAGTAAAAAAAAAAAGCAGAACAGGGTCCAACAACAGCCATTTGCACAATTCATGCCCAGTCTTTATCAAAAACACATCTCAAGCCTCTCAGTTCTCCTACTGCCTCAGGCTTTTTCTGCTTGTTTATCATCACTGTCCACTGTCAATAAGTATTGCACCACAGGCATGTCTAGCATTGTGACTGCCCTGCAGGAGAACAAAGACACCAGCAACGTCATTGAAACGCAAATTCTACACATTGCAGAACAAAGATGCTTTTGCAAGAAAGTGTGAAGTGTATGTTGCTGAACTTCTGCAAGGACAACAATTAACACCAGGAAAGCCAGGCCAGTTTTTCACAGCAGAAACAATGCTTCCATTGCTGCAAGTGGCTAACAATGGAATATGGAATAACTTTGAATGTGTGATTTAAGTAAGGGACAATGACCTCTGGGCCATGCGTTACGCATTACATTACATTACATTAATGGCATTTATGCAGACGTTCTCATACAGAGTGACATACAGTTGATTAGACTAAGCAGGAGACAATCCTCCCCTGGAGCAATGCAGGGTTCAGGGCCGTGCTCAAGGGCCCAATGGCTGTCTGGATCTTATCGTGGCGGGAGCGTGTCTATGTTCCCACAGCTCTATGTTCCCACAGCCCTATGTTCCCACAGCTCTATGTTCAGTTGACTTCACACTCAGCAGGCTGCTTGTATGGGACCTGAAGAAATCCAGTGTATGTTTGTGCAATTTAGACAGAGTTCACGTTCAATTATCTATAAGTTTTTAATGAACAAGCAAACAAGCGAAATAAGAAAAAAAAATACACTATTTATGCAGTTCACTTAAAACTGGAAAGGGCTCTACATCAGTACTTTTCAACCTTTTATGTGCCAGGAACAGGCATCTGCAAGTGCTGTCCTTTGAGGACTATTTTGACATCTAAATATATAAAGTGCAGTTTTCATGATCAATAATAAACATTTAATTTTGAAAAAAAATTAAATCTTAGAAATGTGGGAACATAGGGCTGTGGGAACATAGGGATGACCCCATCGTGGCTACACCGGGGACCGACCCACCGACCTTGCGGGTACCACTCATATACCTTAACCACTACACTACAGGCCACCCCATGCAGTTTGAATGCCTGTCGCAGAGTGAAATTTTCTACCTCAAATGCACAGCCCTGGGGTCATCCCACTTATACAATGGTTTACCAACAAAAAGCATACACTATTCTCATCTAAACATTTGTTTAAAACATTACTGTATTACGGTTGCTCAACTTACTGTGCTTACATTACTTACATTACAGTATTCCAGCAAGTATCCCAATAAAAACTTGACAAACGAGCTGGTTATGAAGCTACAACTGTTTTCTGACTAACGTTGAAGTTTATTTTGTAATCTGTTGAGCCATTTTTGCCGGGACTATACCCCAGCAAATGTTGTCTTGAACTACTTTTTATTGTTGTGTAAATGCATTGCTTGGTCATTTGAGTACCAAGCTAACATGTAGCCTATGCCTTCTAGCAAGCTAAAACTTGTTTGCACAGCTGTATTACAGTGTGAAGGTATGGGAAATGTATACTTCGGTGTGAGTTTATTATCCCAATGTAGGATATTTCTGGTATACCACCAAAGCAGGTTTACTTTATGCCCAAGGTACTTTGCTTCCCTTAGTGAAGCATGGAAGGCAGTAATTTGTAGAACTAGAAAACTAATTGCGATGGCATTAGCATACTAGCTAACTCAGTGACTTAGATATAGCTATATTTGATAAAAAAATACATTAAAGAAAAGCTGCCTGCGAAGTAGTACTCATAATCTGTAGTTGGCTGATCTGAATCTGCTGTCTTCCAGCAAGCTGCCTTCCAGGCAAAGGACAGTACCATGGGTGGTCACTGTGTGGAATAGCTTGCCAGGACATGTAGTGGAGGCAGGAATACTGGGGGTTTTCAAGACCAGGCATGATATGGTGCTATATACTATTTAGCAAACTAAGCAGTAGGTACACTTTAGTGGTGGGAAAAGGCAAGCATTACTGGGTTGAATGGCCACTTGCCATTATGTTATGTTATGTTATGTAGGTCTGATCACCTGACTCTGTGATACAAAACATTAGGTTTTGGGCTACTTACGGTAAGTTTATTGTCACTCACATTACCTAGCTGACATTAATGTTTTAGGTCAAAACGGACTCACAGCATGTTTGTTACCATGGATCGCTATCTAGCCAACTAATTCATTATATTCAAAACAGGACTGAAACTATGAAGCTAGCTAATGTTTCTCAAAGATAAGCTATGGGAAGAAACATGTCCATGTGAATTAAATAGGCTACAGAACATGTCTTTTACTTTGAAATGACAGGATGATTCAATTTTTTTTGACAGTTTGCAACACTAAATCCAGCTATGATCAGCTATTACAGTAATTCAAGGACAAGCCTGACAAGTTGGCAGTGTGTTCAACATCCCTTAAGATTGTGTTGCAAGTATGGTATTGTAACAGTTTGCTTGCTAACACAAAAAAGGAAAATCATTGTCCATGTTTGTTAAATGTTGATTCATATTAATTTAGAACTAATTTAGAAGCTTTTGACAGTGCTACTTCATGGAGCCTGGGTATTATGGAAAAATAACACACCCCTCCCAGCCATTCAGAATTGAGTATTCAACCATGCCGTTGTATACGTGTTTTTAACATCAATCCAATCCAATCAATCCAATATCTGCACTGATTCATACACAATGGTACGTTTTCTATTGCAAAAATTGAAATGTTTTAAAGGTACAATTGGTAATTTCGGATTTCTAACAGTCAAGAGAGGAATAGCAGCAACAAACACCCTCAAACCACAACACTGTTTATTCCTCCCCCTTCTCTGTGAACTTAAAAAAAAATAATGTACCCAGAACAATACCAACATTCAATAGCCATACCCAGTGCACCCATTGACTGCGCCCATGAACTGTGTGGCATTGATTACAGAAAATAGAGCCACAAGATTATTTTGACACTTTTACATGAAAGCTCAGCAATGACTCTGTGGTTTCAGCTTTTTGCCTGATAATAAAACCAGGAATTCCCTATACAACTACCAAAAAGTTATATCCAATAATTATTTTTCACTTTTGAATCATGTACATTTTTACGTCACTAACTGTGGATGTGGATGTAAATGTTACATTCATGTAGTGTTCAGTTACATGTCAGCATACATTTGTTTTTTTACTCAAGGAACAACCTTTATTATTTACATATATTCACATTTTACTATAAAGTGCACAGAATGCAATGATTCGGTAGATTAAGCCAATGGGATAAATGGCCTGATAATTAAGCCGTTACATTTCCACAGCGTTTCAAATACGAGTTCCATGGCTCCACCATTTCACCTGAAAATAAAGTCTTTTCCAATCACGCAAGCAAAATTTGTGATTCTTAGAAGGAAAGATACAGCTGCTTTACTTGAGAGGTGAGTTCGACAAAAGCCATGGCATAACATGCCATTTTTAACATCCTTTTTCAGATTCTGTGGGGAGATGCAGTCCAGATCTTATTCAAACATGCTACAACCGTGGACCACAGCATCGTTTCTTCGGTACTGGCCAGTTTAACTCACCCCAGTGTGCTTAGTCCTCTTCAATAGACAGACTGTTGAACTCATAGTTTGGCATTACATAAACAGATTTACTTTTCTTTTTGCGGTTGTTCTTTCCTTGCTTGGAGTCCTTCGATTCCATAAGAGACAGGTAGGAGGCCATGCTGTGGCGTACCCCAAAGCTTAACTGGGAGTTACCTTCAGTTCTGAGTTAGAAAGTGCAATGTGTCAAGATTTTGAAATAACCCACCGTGTAACTCAATTAAAAACTGAAACAAAACATGCCCACAAACACATACATGCATGCAGGCACCCACACACAAACACACACACACGCACATGCACGCACACACACAAGCACACACACATGCACATGCACACACACATCTACATCTTGCCAGTATGGGCCAGGACATACAATATATTATATTTACATACAGTATATTTATTATGAAGAATAGCATGAAGATATTTCTGAGGAAAAAGGACACAAAAGGAGCAATGTCATTGTGCGGGTGACAGCAGAAGTGATACCTTTCCACTTTGTCATGGTGGCGACGCATCACCACTGTGGGGTCATGGGAGGGAAAGTTCTCAGGATGGGCGGGTGAGGCCAGACAGGGGGTAGTGAGAACACAGCACAGGCCATCTGCAGAGTCTAAAGAAAAGACCGTTCTTTAGACATGCTATTGGCACCACCCCTACACACACACACACACACACACACACACACACCCTCTGTGTTCACACACACATAGACGCACACACACTCACACACGGTTGTGCATGCACTCTCGTGCACACACACACACACACACACACACACACACACACACTTGCATGCTCTTGCAATCACACAAGCACCTACACACACACACACACACACACACACACACACAACATCATTTGCAACATTGATGGTCACATGAGCCTCTCACTTCCTTTCTCTCTTTGTCTGGTTTGTGATCTCTATACTGTTTCTAGTCAAGAAAGCCAGAATTGCTGATATAACCTCACATATTTTCTACTTAGTCTGACTAATGTGTCAGAATTGCTCGGCACTTTTATGATGGGTCACAGACTGTCAGGCTTACATATGTCCTTTAATCTTGCAATGCATAACTTACCAGAATAGTGGTTAACAAGCTCCTCCAGGCATTGGAAGGTGAGACGGGGGGATATGTAATACCAGTTGTTTGGAAGGCGAAGGACACGATAATGCATCACTGCTGTGTGCCGGACAGACAGAGAGTATTCACCTGCAGGAGTAATTACGAGGTGTTAGAACTCGAAGCAAATTCGGCATATTAATCTTTAATAATCTTTTCTATTATACACAACTGACAACTAAGGTACATAAGAAAGTCAAATAATACATACATTGTTGTGTACTATCCATAATACCTGATTTCATGAGTTGCTTTAGTCATGATTCGTAATCCCCTATTTTATATATTTGTAAAATTTATCTCGAGCTTAAATCATAACTGCACACTCTCAACTTCAGCTTCCTCAAGTCTCTTCTTTAATTCTTTGCAAGTGCATGATCAACCAGTGAAATAGCTTCCTGGGCAGTCAGCTAGTTCTTTTATGGAGCCATGTTTGATGCCACACGTTCACTTCACACTTACCTCGGTTCTTTTGGCTTTCTCGTATCATGAAAGACCCGATTCTATTTCCTGGCAGATACAGCAGCTCCTCCGCCTTTTGTCGGGCCACCCCCTCAAACAGCCAGCTAATATTAAAAAGAAATGCATCTCCGAGAACTCAACACCTCACGAGAAGCTTTTAAATACTGTAGATACTAATTGGCCAAGAAAACAGAGAGCTGGATTTAACCTACCCGTGGTAGACTTTTGCAACATGGTTATTTGGAATGTAGTTTTCAGTTGCTCTCTGAATTGAACATACTTTCCACCACGGTCCTTCCCTGAGAATATAACCGAGGCAAAGCACAATTTAGCAACCTTCAATCAATTTGAAACCTTCTTCACAAACTGAAATTGTCTACTGGTTCTAATATGGATCATGGTCTGGTTCTGTACGGCTTTAGGTTAAAGATTAAACATTCGAGGATCCAGGTTGAAAACTCACATTTGGACATTGTGATGTCGACTGAAAAAAAAACTAGCCTGACCTAACTGCTTGGTTGAGCTTGCTAAAAATGGATGTATAAGCTACATGTAGTCACTTGCTCTTCGACAAAATGTGTGAAATGTTTTTTCTGTGTGTAATTTTCTGTGTGGTATGCAAAATAACCAGCCAGGCAGATGTATGTCAATGTTCATGTTAGCATTAAAATATGACTAAAGCGAGTGAATGGTTACAGTAATTGCTCTAGTGTTTTCTCCAAAGAACTACAGCAGGTGCTCTTTGGTGCCATAACACCTGCAAACACATGCCAGGTGATTTGGTGTGTGATATCTAGTATTTTTATGGTCATGGCAATTTCTCTCATAAGCTTCTCATCAAGCCACAAATAGGTTTTGTTTGGGTGTGCTTGTAGTGATGACAAAACATAGTTCAGCGTGGGCGCAGGAGTAGGATTAACTATTTCAATGTCCTGTAATGCAGGGTCTCTTTTATGGGCCAATTAGGAGTAAATAGGCTGAAACTTACTGAGCCAAAACTTTCAACCTCTCTCCTGCTCTGAAGATTGGCTCACTGATGTCCTTTGAAGGATAGTCAGCAAGCACAACCAAAATGGTACAATCTGATAATGGAGAGAAAGGTTAGTACGCTTTTAATTAAGCAGTTGAAATGGTCCATTATATGTATTATTTTAATGAAGTAGAAGCAAAACTACACCGCATCTTAACAAGCAGGTCATACAGGGTATTTCATAAATACATTAATTTAAGCTTAATAATGATATTTAATAGCTAACTTAGCAAGTATACTATTTCCAATAGCAAGTATAGGCAACTATACAACTATATTAATAAAACAATATAATTTTTTAAAATAAAACTATAGGTAGGCCAGGGCCCAAAAGAAAATATCAGGCACATGATCTTCAAGATATCCCTGTAGACATTTGGCCATTGGAACAGACAGGGGACTAATTATGTTAATCTCTGCAAAATATTAAACCTGCATTGTTATGGTGTGATGGAAGTAAACATGAACACAAAAGTAAAGACCTATTTTTCCATTACATACCAAGTTTTATTTACTTCACAAATGCACGTCTTGCTTACTAATCTTTAGACCACAGAACAAAAAAATACAATAACCTGGCATTTACAGTAAAGACAAACACAATGACTGACAAAGGAGAAGCGGCCATCAGAAAGCATAAGGGATAAGAGTGGCAAGGGGTAGCATGATTGAAGAGGCAATAGCCATTGCAAATATTAGTACTGAGAAGGTGGACCTCCAAAAATATTGTTCATATTATGCAGTTTGAGCATACAAAAAAGTTAACAGAGCATTTCAGAAATGCACAGGAATATTTTTGACAAATAACACTGCCTTTTGAACTATTGCAAAAGTAAATGGGGAACTATATACTACTGTAAAGAACCATTCCCAATACCCTGGGTTTTATTTAAGGTGTGTGGATGGACAAAAGACCCAGAACTGGTGCATTATGGGTGGCTTAACACATTGCATATTATGGATTGACTCCAGACTTGAAACAGAGGTTTAGTAATGGAGAACTGAAAAAGATGTGAAAACTCAATATTTTACAGTACCCTTAATTAGGGATTCAATATTATACACTTTAATTGATTGCAGGCCACTTGCAGCAAACAGTAAATATGCTTGTTAATACTGAAAAATAGTCAATTTTGTATCACATTGCTTTCTTTCTACCTAATTATTTTATTGGCAACTACTGCTTTCTTTCTACCTAATTATTTTAATGGCAAGTACTGGTCATGTATAGGTGTTCTCTGAAATGTTACTTATGTAACTTATTCTTTTATACACCTCATTTGAATTTTACTTTTGTAAAATTGATTGGAATAAATGACCATGTATTTGAAAATAACATGTTGAAACCAGGCCAATGCATTCTAATGAAGTAGGTTAATGAATTTGTGCTATAGTATGTCTAAGCAAACAATCCTTAGTGAAGTGACATTTTTATTTATATGTTTCTGAGCCTTTCAAGTCATTCACACAAGAATGTATTACAAATAAATTACTGATAGATACTTAATTTATTATTGCAATAGAATGCAGATCACTTCCCACTTCCCATCCAGTCATAATCTTTAACTGCTTTCAATTAGCTGGCTGTTCATCCAACAGTGCCCATTTTTAACCCAGAGGCTACAGTTAAAGAATGTTTTACTGTTCAGTACACACATTTAACTGGCCAAAGGTGTCTGGAACAAATCAGCCAACATAGATTAGAGACTCCAATTATGTAAAAACAAAGTAAATAAAAATACAATCACCTTCATGGTGCGACTGGTTGCTTCTCAGAGCAGGGTTGGAGCCAGTGTTTCCATTTCTGGTCGCAACTTCTATACTCTTCATTGCGTTCCCCATTGTATTTTAACAAGAGCTCTCGTCCCAACAGACAGCATTAGGGCCAGTCATTCTGTTCACTGTTTCATAAGTCCATACTGTTCAGATGAGCTCGAGACACTGGCCGTAGCTCACTGGTGCTTTGCAAGCCCCACTGTCATTGCTGCCATCTCAGCATGCATGTTTTGTCACTTCCTACTAACGGCTGAAGAGTTAGCTCAAGCAGGAGAGTACTGCAGAATGGGGAAGCTGTGGGGAGCTGTTGTCAACCACAATTTTCCACCCCTCCCCCCTTGCCCTTTATAAATTATCAAAAGAGAACATACTGTTAATAAATTCTATAATAAGTTATATTGCTGAGACCGAGCGTGTGACACTTGTCAGAATGATCATGATACGGGTTCTACAAATGTAAGTAATGAGAGATGAATGTTCTTCAATACTTGTACATACTGTGGTATATTATTAAAAGCTAAACCCTTAATGTTTTTCTTATTAACTAGTCTGCCTTCCTATCTTTAAATTGGTAATAGAAGATGAGCTTTCTGCAATATAAACGTATGTGTGCACAACACATTAAAATCGTCACTGTCACAGATCAGAGTGTGAAGATAGTCGATGTCACCAGTCATGCACTCAGAAGTTTCACTGTTAGTTAAGGGCTAATGAAAGACTCTTCAAAACCAATGTCTCTTGAGGAGCTACTCTACATTCTGGTCAAGGATGTTGACAAGACTAAATTCAAAGTAAAAACACTAAAATATTTTGCAGCATATAACTAAGGCCTTCATGGATATTCAGTAAGAGCAGCAAGGAGAAACTGCTTCCTATGCTGCTTCATCAGAATCAGAATCAGAATCACTTTATTCGCCAAGTAGATTACACATACAGAGAATTTGCTGTGGTTAGTGGGTGCAAGCAGACAACATAAAAAATAATACTAAAATAGAAACATAGATATAAAATTCATGTTGTATCTCTTCTACATCATGCAATCGTCAAAAAGATATTGCTATAAAAATACATAATTTTAACCCTTTCCACTTCGGCCCCCTAAAAGGTCATTTCCGGTTATTTTGTACTAGTCCTATAAAAGGGTCAATAGCTCAAAAACTATTTTCTGCACACACATGGTTGACAACTTAAATTAAAGAAGCCATTCCGAAACCTGAGACAACAAATTTATGTCAATCCAAGTACATACATACATTCATTAATTCATTATCCTAACCTGCTTATCCTAAACAGGGTCACAGGGGGGCTGGAGCCTATCCCAGCATACATTGGGCGAAAGGCAGGAATACTCCCTGGACAGGTCGCCAGTCCATCGCAGGGCACACACAGCATTCACTCACACATTCATACCTATGGGCAATTTAGACTCTCCAATCATTTACATTTACATTACATTATTGGCATTTGGCAGACGCTCTTATCCAGAGCGACGTACAACAAAGTGCATACCCATAACCAGGGATAAGTTCGCTGAAAGACCCTAGAGGTAAGTACAATTTCAACTGCTACCTGTACAACAAAGATAAGGACAAGGGCCATTTTTTTTTTTTTTTTTTTTTTTTTTGAACAAACAAACAAACAGAGCAAAAGTCACCAAAGTTAACTATCCAAACACTGCTTACCTAGCCAACTAAAATACCGATACACAAGTCACAGAGACAACAATTAAGGTTCACAGGGAGGTAGGGAGGGATGGGGAGAGGTGCTGTTTGAAGAGGTGTGTCTTCAGCTTGCGCTTGAAGGTGGGGAGAGATTCTATAGTTCTGACCTCAACGGGGAGTTCGTTCCACCACCGTGGAGCCAGAACAGACAGTAGTCGTGAGCGTGAGGTGGAGGTTCTGAGAGGGGGAGGTGCCAAGCGGCCTGTGGAGGCTGAACGAAGAGGTCTGGCAGGGGTGTAGGGTCTGATGATTTTTTGCAGATAAGCTGGGGAAGACCCCTTAACTGCTTGGAAGGCTAGCACCAATGTTTTGAATTTGATGCGAGCCATGACAGGCAGCCAGTGGAGGGAAGTAAGCAGGGGGGTGACATGTGAGTATTTGGGAAGGTTGAAGACCAGATGAGCTGCTGCATTCTGGATGAGTTGGAGGGGTCTGATGGCGGACGCTGGGAGGCCAGCCAAGAGGGAATTGCAGTAGTCCAGGCGGGACAGAACCATCGCTTGGACCAGGAGCTGGGTCGAGTAGGGGGTGAGAAAGGGGCGGATTCTCCGTATGTTGTATAGGAAGAACCTGCAAGACCGGGTCACCGCCGCAATGTTCTCGGAAAGGGACAGTCTGCTGTCCATCACCACGCCGAGGTTCCTTGCACTGGGTGACGGCGTGAGTGTGGTATCCCCGAGGGAAATGGAGAGATCCAGATGGGGAGAGGTATTAGCAGGGATGAATATCATTTCAGTTTTACCTGGGTTGAGCTTTAGATGGTGGTTGTCCATCCAGCTCTGGATGTCCCTCAGGCAAGCAGAGATACGGGCTGAAACCTGCGTATCAGACGGCGGGAACGAGATGAAGAGTTGGGTATCGTCCGCATAGCAGTGGTAGGATAGCCCATGTGCAGTGATCACAGGGCCAAGGGAGCGAGTGTAGAGAGAAAAAAGAAGCGGGCCAAGGACTGAGCCCTGGGGAACTCCTGTGGCGAGGGGCCGAGGTGTCGATACCGAACCAGCCCAGGCAACCTGGAAGGAGCGACCAGAGAGGTAGGACTCAATCCAGTCCAGGGCTGTGCCACAGATGCCCATTGCTGACAGGGCAGACAGGAGGATGGAGTGATCCACAGTGTCAAAGGCAGCAGAGAGATCTAGAAGAATGAGGACAGAGGAGAGGGAGGCTGCTCGTGCGGCATGAAGTGACTCACTGACGGAGAGGAGCGCAGTCTCTGTCGAGTGGCCCGATCTGAAGCCAGACTGATGGGGGTCTAGCAGGTTGTTGTTAGAAAAGAAGGAAGAAAGTTGAGTAGAAGCGGCTCGTTCTATAGTTTTAGAAAGGAAAGGAAGAAGAGATACCGGGCGGTAGTTCTGGATGATGGAGGGATCCAGGGTAGGCTTTTTTAGCAGCGGAGTGATGTGGGCCCTCTTGGAGGATGCCGGAAAACAGCCGGAAGACAGGGAGGAGTTGACAAGGGAGGTGACAAATGGGAGAATGTCAGGTGTGATAGTTTGGAGAAGAGAAGAGGGGATAGGGTCAAGGGCACAGGTTGTAGGGCGGTGGCAGAGCAGGAGTTGAGAAACATCAGAGTCTGTAAGGGGGGAGAAAGTGGAAAAGGAAGGGATGGGCCTAGAGGGGGGGAAGGGCACAGTGAGGGGGGCGGCGGTTGTAAAGGATCTGCGGATGACTGCGACCTTCTCATCGAAGAAATCAGCAAAGTCATCAGCAGCGAAGGAGGACTGAGGAGGAGGAGGCGGTGCGTTGAGGAGAGAGGAGAAAATGGAGAAAAGTTTCCGGGGGTTAGAAGCAGAGTTCTGAATTTGCGTTTGATAGTATTTTGCTTTGGCGGCAGTGACATCGGAAGAGAATGCCGCCAGGAGAGACTGGTAAGTCATGAGGTCGGAAGCGTCTCTGGATTTCCCCCACTTCCTCTCCGCTGCGCGGAGGCTGGCCCTGGAGGTACGGAGGGTGTCAGATATCCAAGGACTGGGAGGGGATGTGCGAAGTGGCTTTGAGACAGGGGGACAGAGAGAGTCAAAGGCGGAGGAGAGAGATGAAAGGAGGGTGGCAGATGCAGAGTCAGCGGGGAGTTTGGAGAAGGATTCGAGAGGGGGGAGTGAGGCGGTGACGGTGCTGGCAAAGGAAGAGGGTGAGAGGGAGCGGAGGTTACGGCGGGCTGAGGAAGTGTGGGTGGGAGGAGGGGGAGGAGGATGGGGAGGAAGAGGGAGGGAGAATGAGATGAAGTGGTGATCAGATGTATGCAGAGGGGTAACCGTGAAATTGGAGCATGAGCAGTTCCTTACAAAGACAAGGTCTAGGACATTGCCCGCCTTGTGGGTTGGAGGAGAGTGTTGCAGGGAGAGGCCGAAGGAGTGGATTAGCGGTAGGAAGGCAGCAGACTGGGAGGCTTCTAGGTGGATGTTGAAGTCTCCAAGGAGAATCAGTGGGGTGCCATCCTCAGGGAAGGAGCTGAGAAGCCTAACCTGCATGTCTTCGGACTGTGGGAGGAAACCGGACCACCCAGAAGAAACCCACGCAAACACTGGGAGAACATGCAAACTCCACACAGAGAGGCCCCGGCCGACGGGGATTCGAACCCAGGACCTCCTTGCTGTGCTAACCACTGCACCATCCGTGCCGCCCTTACATACATAGTGTACGCAAAATATATATCAAAATAAAATAATCACAAAACTTCTTATGTTTTTATAGTTTAGCAGTGATTATCTCACTTCCTAAGTCAGGGACCAACCCAGAACTACTTTATATTTGTGCACAAACTTGATTCAACATGTGTACAAGATTTGGTAAAGATATCTACCGGCAAATCTAATTCCACATGACTTTTCTCCGAAATAGCACCCAGATGTTCTCAAGTTTCCCCAAATCTATCCAAATACAAAACCGCATTTCTGTCCAGACACATGGATGATCAGAAACTAATTTTGGATACAAAATGTAAATAAAATTAACCTTCAGATGTGTTTTATTCACATATATGTATGAAAGTATCTTTTTATAAAGCATGCCCAAAGGGCCCAAAAAGCTCTCCAAAATGACTCACCCTAGTGCTTTCTAACAAACCTGCATCATGTTTAAAATGGAATCTTATTTCAAAATTAGGTTACCCAGAACCCAGTTAGCCAGTACAATTACAGGTTTATCTATTGTCCAACGTAAATGCTGTGGGTGTATGGGGTGCCGGGGTCTATAATGTGAGCCATTTGGTTTCTGTAGCTGTGTTCAGATTCTTGGCAATAAGTCAAGCTTGTTCAATGTTGGTACCGGACTCCTACCTTGTCTCCCCTCCTGGTCCTGGTATTCATGGCTAGGATTTCAAGGCATAGCCGAGGTATGCTTGATAGAAATAAAATGTATCACTCATACAACATTTCAAGTTCTATAGAAAAGAAAGCTGAGAAAATTGCCATGCATGGTACGATATAGGTCGTTTGTTCTTCTGGGTGGTGAAAGTATTTTGAAAGCTGCACCCACATAGCTTCTACACCCTGCCACCGAGGCCACAGTGTACAGTGTTTCCCTAGACTCGAATATGGACATCCGATTATGATATGTTCTCAGATTAGTCACCAAGGCTGCAAGCATACACATTGTGAAAGACAAAAGCAGCTTTTACTCTGAAATGAGTGCCATTGCTGCAGCCCATTAGTGTTGAAAGCACCTCTAGGTGTTTATTTGAGCAGCCAAGAGAAATACTGAGGAACAATAATACAACACCTGAACCAATGTCTGGTCAGGTACATTGACACAAAATGTCCACTGCACATCACCAGATTGGTGTTACACATCGGTTGTGTTTTAGGTGATTTGCCCCCTTCATTATGAAGTGCTTTGGGAACCTGAGGTAAAGAAGATAAATATAAGCCATCTATTACACTGATGTTTTAGAATATCTTCTGTTTAAAGCATGCTTTTTTCATTGCCTCTATTTGGCCAAGAAATTCACAGCAGGCTCTGGCAGACAGGAGAATACTCTACATTGTGATGGAAAGTTTTCTAAATAGTTGAGCTCTTTTTTGATGTTGAAACAGGGGAATGCATTCTGAAGGGTGTCACCACTGTGGTCAAGAGGAAGGAAACTAGTCATCATGGCTGAGACTGAAATAAGTGCTGGTAGAGGGACCGTTGGTGATGGCATCTAACTTGCCCTCTATTTTGAGTCCCTTACTGGGAAACAAGGGCCCTATTTGAAGTATTTCTGGCACAAGCGCTTTACCTGGTGAAGTGCATAATTCTGCCTATGCCCGTCAGACCTAAACAGGACAATGATACTTAACTTGTTTATTTATTTTTCACTAGCTCTATGCAACTCTTCATACCATAGATACACCGCAGAAATAATATAGTTTTTTTAACTAAAAAAAACCCTTTGAGGGAATTAGCATTTCAGTAAGAGAATTGATTTATTTTTTTCAGAAGCCATGAAGTGAGAATACTATCATTGACTTTTTAAATGTGCTATGCTTTTACATTCATAAAGTGTTTCTTTTTTTCTGAGGTGTATCAGGTGTATGTATAGAGCCATTGGATGACATTGCATGCAGTATAGCAGTTGCAGTTTATTTTATTTTGTGCATTTTTATAGTCAGATGCAGTCACTGGCCAATTTAGAGTAAAGTGGAGAATCCAACTTCAGACGGGTTGATGTGCTTGTTTTGAATAATGCTAACCCAGTGATTGAGTCACTTGAATTGTTACAAATATTCTTAATTAAAAAATGCACTTACAACATATCTCAAATCTGTTTATCAAAGGGATAGTCTTGACCACACATAATTAAAAGTGTGTGAGCAATGTTTAAGCAGCCATCTTAAGCATTTTAGAGGCCTTAACTACACAAGCAATATAAGCAGCCAGCCCTTCATTCAACTTATGAAGACGTGTGTGATATGCTCAAATGGCTGATGGGCTATATTGCAGAGAAGCAGAAGATATATGATATTTCCCGAAAAGAGAACTGCTAACCAAACCCATCTGTCTGATCACGCCACCTGTTTTTATTTAAAAAGAGAATATTTCATACTAAGCAGTTATTTCCTCTGATATTCAAACATTTGGACTGACTTACTCTGTAAATAATATTGAAGGGAAGGAAGGGTCGTGTGTTTTATTTTAAATTGCTTTCTATAAAAAAGAAAAATACATTTTCACGTAACTGGAAAGAAACTAAATTGGTAGATGTGCTTTTACCGAATTTCTCGTAATAAAAATTCATGAAAAATGCAATGAATTATAAATGAATGGAATGTAAATGAAATGGTATTGGAAGCCACATACCAAAAACAAACTTAAAAACCAGCTCTTGTCATAAGGGTTTCAAACCAATGATGCATGGTAAAAAGCACATCTGGTAAAGAGCACATCCATACTTCAGCAAATTAGATACTTTGACCAAAGGCAAAAACAAAAAGTAGACCTAACAAATAAGTACTGTGCAGTGGACTGGGACCACAATGGACGTGGCTGTGCATGGTCAGGGACTAGGAAAAGTGAAATATCATATATAATATAGTGGAGTACCATGAGAAATTATTGGTGCATAAAAATCCTTGGGTAAATTGGTTATACCTGTGAGCCTAGGGAAAGTCAAATAATTTCATGCATGTATACTGCCTATATACAGTAACTGATTGAAATGAAGCTGTTAATAATAATAGTAATACATTTTATTTAAAGCGCCTTTCACGTCACCCAAGGACACTGTACAGTAGTGGCAAGTGGCAGTCATAAAACAACATATAGGGACAGACACTGTACACTTATTAAAAGACACTATACAAAAATGTAGACAATAAAATAAAGTATATAAAACAACAAACAACAATAGGATGGTACTTGGCGAGAGTGAGATGTAGGGGTCAGTTAGGAGTAGGGAGGAAAAGCAAGAGTGAAAAGGTGAGTTTTGAGCTTGGATTTGAAGGTGGACAGTGAGGTGATTTTCCGTAGTGCTAGTGGGAGGGAGTTCCAGAGTTTGGGGACAGCTACACTAAACGCCCTGTCTCCCATAGCATGGAGATGTGCAGCTATCAAATGTTGGGAGCTATCAAAACAGAACACCAGACTCTTTTCAGCAGTTGGTTGGCATTATGGGAAGAAACCTCTAACTGCAACTATATACACTCAGTGAGCACTTTATTTGGTATTTATTAAACTTATTTTTTAAACTTATTGGTCTTCTGCTGCTGTAGCCTATCCGCTTAGAGGTTTGATGTGTTGTGGGTTCAGAGATGCTCTTCTGCATACCACTGGTGCAGTGTGTAGTTATTTGTGTCACTGACACCTTCCTGTCAGCTTCGACCAGTCGGGCCATTCTCATCTGACCTCTCTCATTAACATGTATTTTTGGCTGCAGAACTGGTTCTGTTTTTTTCCACACCATTCTCTGCAAACTCTGCAGACTGCTGTGCATGAAAACCACAGGAGATCAGCAGTTTCTGAGATACTCAAACCACCATGTCTGGCATCAACAATCATTCCATGGGCAAAGTCACTTAGATCACATTTCTGAACAACAGCTGAATCTCTTGACCATGTCTGCATGCTATTATGCATTTTGTTGCTGCCACATGATATGCTGATTAAATATTTGCACTAACAAGCTGTATTAGGCACTGGTATACCTAATAAATTGCACACTGAGTGTACATAGTTATCGTCAGTGCATATATGACTCTCCTTTGTCTCCTACTATCTAATTCATGATTGACCTTAGCACGCATGAAATTGTGAACTTAGTCACATCCTGATTGCTCCAAAAAGCAACATGTATCTTGCCTTAATCTCCCAAATTTCAACATTTCCACTTCCATTTTGGCCTTGACACAACACAGCAGGTTTTCAAGTTATTCTGGCGTGTAAGCCAAAGAATGTGTAAAGAAAATGTTAAAATTGCAGGATGCAAATTCTTGTATTCCTTGAAGAATTTTCAGCATGCGACTGTTTATCTGCGGCAGAGAGCAATTGCTATAATTATGGTGTTGCTCTTTGAGAAAACAAACGTGGATCTTAATTCCTGACCTCTGGCCTGAACTGCACGTCTAAAGACATGCCGCAGACAGTCGTGGCCTTGAATATCTCCACAGCCGCTGGCTGAACCGAACTCCACCTTCAGCAGGGCTCGCTCCACAGCTGGTTCACTTGTTCCTCGGACAGACTCTGAAGGGTGTCATTATTTAGAGTAGAACCACAGCTCCAAAACGAACAATTTAATGCCTGGGCCTTTGAGGGTTCGCCAATATCTATGGCAACTGTGTATACCACATAAAACACTTGTCTTTTTTGGAAGTTGAACAATTTTCCCTACTAATTAGCTTCCGTGGGTGGTGCCATTTTTGCAGTGAATGGAGTTTAGCTTTTTTTTTTTTTATAACTGTACAATCTAAAACCCAAGCAGCAGACACTCAGATTGTTTTCAGAGGAAGTCTGAAAATCAGTTGAAATGGAAAGTATTTAAACAATAGTGATAAACAGAACATTAAATCATTGTAATCAGTACTCCAGGAGTAATTGATTTTTGAAGTTTGTTTGTATGCTTTTTCTCTCACATGATTAATGTCTTTACTTAATTATGTGTCGGGAAAATGCAAAAGAAGCCATAAAAGTGTTTACACCCGTTATGTTCTTAGAGGCAGTATGATTCACAAGGCAAGGTTTTGTGTCAAATAGTTCTACTCTCTTAGACCTTCCCTAGGAGACTACTGGTCATACAGATAGATGAGGTTTTGAACAGTTAAAGCTATACTATACAGTATGCCTTTAAGAAATTCCCTACAAAAAGTTGTATTGCTTAAAATTCCCCCCCCCCCCCCCACACATCCCAACCCTTTCCTTTTCTATATTACCTTTTGTGTCCCCAGTTTGGAATCTCTGCCTCTCACCTCCAATGTTTGACCAGTTTCCACGCTATCGGCCAAAGTGGTTCAACAAGAGAGTCACAAGCAATTGGAGGAGGAATTTATGAAGAATCTATTTCAGTGGGGGCGTTTCAGAATTACAGGATGTTCAAGGATACAACACGAATGTTCAATCCGGGGTTCAAATAAAAGTATTTCTCAGTGCTTTCAGTGCTTTCAGCATGTAGAGTATACATCACCAGCAACCGTTTCATTATTCAATTAGAATATAGCATTTAGAAATGGGATGATTTCTACAATTAGAAATCTTTCTACAAAAGGTATTAAGACAGTGACACAATTGTTTTATTGTTTTGGCTCTGTAATCCAGCACATTGGATTTGAAATAAAACAATGAACATGATGGTTAAGTACGGACTGTCAGCTTTTATTTGAAGTTATTGACATCCATAATCGGGAGATCCGTGTAAGAATTACAGCCTTTGTTATACATAGTATCCATTACAGGGGACCAAAAGTAAATGGACGAATTAACATAATCTGAAATAAATATTTAGTACTTGGTTGCAAATCCTTTGCATCCTTTGCCTAAACTCTGCAGCCAATTGACAGCCAGACGCTGGGTATCTTCGACATATGCTGAATTCATGAATAGTTTCAGCAGGGCCAGTCAAGATGATTCTACTTTTTGGAAAACTCCTAGGTTGCTTCAGCAGTATGTCTTGGCTCGTTATCCTGCTGTAATGTGAAGTGCCGTCCAGTGGGTTTTCAGGCATTGGGTGAACGAGTTCCAGTGGCAGCGATACATGCCCGAGCCATAACACTACCTCTACCATGGTTCACAGATGACGTTAGATCATGAGTAGTTTCTCAAAACCTTTCTCTTTCTATCACTTTAATGATGGAAAGACAAAACAGAAGACTCTTAGCACAGACAGTTTTTTTATGTACTTTTTAAAAGGAAACTTGAGCCTGGTCATTCTGTTCTTGAGACTGACTAGTGGTTTGCATCTTGCAGTGAAACGTCTGAGGTTATGGTGGTGTAGTTAGTCTCATCTAGTTTTTGATACATCTCTGCCTACATCCTGGAGAGTGTTCTTGATCTGTTTGACTGTTTTTTCTTCATTATTGAAAGTAGCTCAGTCATCCACTACAGTGGCCTCCATTTGCTAATGCTGAACAGTGGATTCTTGCTTCTTAGCAATGTATCAACAAGCCGTCAATTTGACACACCCAATGTTTTGGCTATGTCTCTGATCAATTTATTCGGTTTTTTTCATCTCCATGGTCCTGCTTTACAGGCATTGACACTTATTTGGTCTTCAAGTCGACGCCAAAAGACAACAGCAACAGACTCCAAATGCCAATTCCACACCCAGAATTAACTCTAGACCTTTCTTGTGCATGATCTAATGATGCAACTACACACAGCGGGCCAAGTAACAGCTGAGGAGCCAATTGTCGAGTTACTTTTACACTTTTAATTCAAATTCCATGTGCTGAACTACAGAGTCAAAACAACACTAAAGATGGCACTGTCATTTTATCAGTTTATCATTGTGCCTTTGCCCTGCTGTTTCATATTCATATGTCAATGCTGTCGACTGCAATGCATGACACTGAAACTTAAGTGCTTCTCCGGTTGCTCTACTTTTTCCACGTAATATGTGGTGTCGAATATAGTAGGAGAGCTTACCCTCACTTAAAACACCCACAGACCTGGTGCCCGTACAGCTCAACAAACAGAATACAGTGTATGTGGCTACATCCCCCTGGCATATGTAACACAATACACGCTAAAGTATATAAACACACCCACAGAAGATGTAAATACACGTTTCCCCAAAATGCTAACAAGATGCCAGGGTCATTCACAATCTTCCTGTAGCAATATAAGTATGGTGTGTATCCATGTAAAAATGTTTGTTTTATTCAAATAACCTAGTTAGTTTACCTTGAAGCAGCAACATCTTTGGTTACAGATGTTATACAATTTGAACTGTAGACTTCTGTCAAAGCTCTAGGTATTGTTTTGGCTCTATTGCATTGTAGAGAAAAGAACACGCTATCAAAAATGTCATTCTAAGACTTTTGGATTTTATTCCATTATTATATAGGCTTTTTGCAAAAAAGACAAACGGGTAAAGGCATACAGTATATATCCATAATACATCAAATTAGAATGACCAGTATAGCCTTCAGTAGTTTAGTTTTCTACCGTGTAAGAGTAATTACACTACATCATTATTATGGTAACAGCCTGTACTATTTATATCCTTTTCATGACCAAGCCCTTCACTGAATTACAACATAATGTGAAATGAAGGGCCAGAGAATGACATGGCAGAGTGAGAGGTGGTAGGGATTGGGGACTCCTCTTGTCACTCCCCTAGCCCTTATACAGTAGAGCAGTCATTTGTTTTTCTGGCAGGAGGACTCTTGCTGGTGACAGAATTTTCCAGAATATTGTACATTGGCTCATATTCTGGTCTTTATAAACCGCAAGGAATGCTGGGTAAACACAACATTCCGGTTGTGTCTCAGCTCTGCCCCTCAGAGTCCATGAGAGCTGAATGGAAAGTCTCACTAATGAGTCACAGATTGAAGAAGGGAAAATGACTCCCCTGTCTAAACAAGCCCAGGTAACTTACCAAAATTCCACATTAAGTGGGAGTAACTAATGTACATGGAACAGAGAGATGATTTGTGTTGTAAAAAACAAATGCATGGAATTGTTTTTTTCTTTTTCTTTTTTGTCATAACAGCATTCCTAAAATGAACTATCACAGATTCAAAATTAATTTGTGATTTTTCAACCCCTTGTGCAAATTATTATTACATATTCTATCATTTTATAGGCAAGGTCTCTCCTTAGGACAGGAGTTGGGAAACACCTTTCCTGGAGGGCTGTATCTGGAATTTGTGGCAGCGTTTGCTCTTTATTACTTAAGATTATATAACCTTACATTTTTGTTGAACATACTGTTCTCAATAAAAGTGTTTTTGACAGAAAAAAACAAGACACTCATATATTCCATGTATACACTCCATGTATAAGTAAAAAAAGTTAATGAATTCATTTAAAAATGCAGACTGTCTCATTCACACATTACCAGGCAAGGCTGCATGTGCAAAGGGCCCTTGTCTCATTACACAAAAGTGATTCCTCTGGTGGGTCAAATCCCTGCATCTGTTCCAGATACAAATGAAGCATTATCCTATGAGGCAATGACCGTGGACTGCTGACAAAAGAAGTAGCAACAGGTATTATGTCTGAATTAGCATCCAGTTCTTGGATATTTCAGATTATTTCCCAGTTACTTTAAAAGAAAATCAGTTCGGCATCTCTGGCCTTCACACAGTGTTCTGTTCCGAACAATGTGCTCAAAGAAATGCTAGAGTGACAAGAAGACTGCTGAGTTGTATTGATGAATCGGTTGACGACATTTGCTCATGCTAAAAATACCTTTGATTTGCATAGCATATCTCCCCCATGGTTGCAAATCAAAAATATGTTTTTCCTATTTTTTTAGTTTGGCAGTAGTGCAAATGACTGATGGTACGGAGTTAAACATGAGACCTTTTGCTTTCTATTTAATGTTTTGCTGTCTATAAATGATTTTTTTTTTAATGTAAAAAGGGCTCTGTGCAAAAGTTTGGGAACCCTTTTGGATTATTCTTTGTTACTTTTTATAAAGATGATTAAGGCCCAGACCCAGGTGATTTACTCATTAGGGCTTCAATGAGTCAGTTTAATATAACACCAGGGCTGAACTTTATATTCTGAAGTAACTCCATGCCTTCTTAAGTATCCAACTGCAGTGGCTGTTCTGTCTGGTGTTAACAAGCAGGGGTTCCTCTAAACATTTGTCCTAGGATGTCAGAATGGAAATAGTGTGCCAGTGGAAGGAAGAATGGATTCCAACAAATATCAAGAAATTCTAGTGGCAGATTAAGACAGCCAGATTAAGGATTTGGAATGACCTCCACAGTCCCCAGACTTGCATATTATTGAAAATCTGTCTAGTGATTTTGAACATGCCGTACATGCAAGGAGGCCAAAGAATATTTCTGAGCGAGAAGCGTTCTGCCAGGAAGAAAAACAATTCCGAAAGCGAGAATTGAAAGACTCATAGCTGGCTACATCTTCCTTTAAAATGTGAAGAAATGTGTTTCACTTTCAACCATTAGCTTTTTTTCGCTTATGTATTAATTGTAAAAGGCTTTTTGACCAGGGGTGCCCACATTTTTGCACACCACTGTAGTTTTTACTGATGAATTTTCATAATTAATTAAATTAAATCTGCATTTGCAATAAAAAACGTTTAGGGCAATGGACCGATTCAGGGACAAATGCACTGGCAATGCTAATGCTGTAAGGTAAAATATAGGTCTTGAAATTGAAAGGTGCAAAATAACAGAAGAAGACAACCCAGCCAGTGAAAGTAGTGTCAACCGCAGCGCATCATTAGCAGTTGCTATATGATTATGGTATGATGGGGCACCTGTGCTAAAACAGCTCTTTGAGTATGTAATGGCGCGGGGGATAAGGCTGCTTCTCGCCTCAGGGAGGGAGACAGAGCTGGTAAACTGGGGGTTACCATGCCTGGCCTCCCCGATAATAACCAGCTATGCACTACTCATCTGCCGAACTGTGTAAAAGGCTCTTTATCTCGTCTCATTGAACATCGCCTGCCAATTACAGGTGTTTTTAAAAAGCATGTTTGGGTTACTGCAGCATGCAAAGAATTAGGTCAACCCCCTCCCGTCTTTCCAAGTTATTCTCCTGTGGTTTGACAGGAGCATGATGCTAATTTGCATATCAACCTATGTATTTGTACACACATACAATTGAATTATACAATGTTTGGTAAGAAAGCATAATTTTAAGACATAAAGGTGTATGATTGTATTATTTGCTTGGTAAATTCCCATATACACAGTGACTTGCACAATTGTTTTAAGGAAGTACATTTTCAAGGATAAAACAGGAACAATTTCACCCTATAACTTGTCAGATATGTTCTCAGTTCCCTAACCACTTTCCATATTGCTCTTCAAGACACAATTGCCTTAGAACAAGACAAAAATAGCTTCTAATGTTTATTTGTCAAAATAATAATAATTAAAATGATTATTATTATTGTTGTAAAACCAATCCAGAATGGTGTGCTTGTTGTTTTTGATATTCCCATTAATTTCCAAGATATTCAAGGTTTTCCAGGGAAAAAAGTCGAATAAACATATATATTTTTTAAATTGTCATTACTACCTGAATTTATTATACATCAAAATGTTCAGCGTTTCATACTAATTCCAGTTATGTTGTTGCACAATGTTAACATCTTTTAGGTAGTACTTATACTTTTTGAATTATGAGCATTTGTTTGAGAACAACTTTCTTCTCACTTTAGTCTCACTCTAACAGACATTGTACAGTTCACCCACTACTGTGTGCTCATGGAAGCCTGTGATGTCACAATAGCCCCTGCCCTCTAGCAGAGTTCATATAACTCTGAGTTCATATTATTAGGTACACCTATACACCAGCTTGTGAAAGCAAATATATAACCACTGTAGTATTAGCAGTAGTAGCAATAGTCCACCGATCACTAATTATTATTATTATTATTATTTACCATGGAATATTCAGCTTCATACAACCCCAACTTGAGGAATTCAGTGTGAGCATACAACTAAAGCACACTGAGCTATGCTGGAACTCCTTTTAGGATGTTAATGATTTTAGAAGCGGTAGGAGTGATTACTTTGTTTATGTTATGTTAAGTCAGTATAAGTTCAATCATGCAGTTATGTGCTTGGATGAAGAAGGCACCTGCATCTTTAGTCCAACAGGACTTCCATGAATGGACCGTATCCACATTAATGTTTACTACAGAAAATATGCAGTTTGGCTAGGCAACCAGAGCAGGCCTGTAATTTCATATATAAACATACAGAGGCTACATGGGCCTGCATCCATCTAAAACCATCCATCTATTGCCTGAAAAGGCAGTAATGGGCTAACCACTTTGATCTTTTCACACAAACTTTCTAGCAAAATTTGAATATTTGATTCACAAACAATATACAGTAGCAATCCTAAGCTTGTTGAGAGAAAAAAACCCTCATTTTCATTAAATGGGGAAACTGCCAGTCATTTCTGCGACATACTGTATACCGTGGTATGGACAATAGCTGAAGTCGCGTGACGTTTTGTGGTTCAGCCCACTTGATTCCGACCATCCCATCCACCGTGATTCATTTGCTGATGAAAGTTTCTGTTTACCGACAGAATGAATGTGGTGCTATCGAGTGTGTTTGCTTCAGCCCGCTGGGCTAGGGTGCCGGGTGAACGGCAGTGACCTGTTTACCTCGGCAGAAAGGATGGAACAGACAAAAGAAACCGAGTCCCCTAATGAGAGCCTAGGGAAGCCTAAACGAGTGCAGTTTCTCTGATCTGAACCAGATGGGCAGAGCTCTGAGCCAATGCCTGTCTATGGAAATGACGTGGCAACCACGGTGGCCCCGGCCAAACCCCCGGAAATGCCTTCAGTTCAAACCAACAACGAGCAGGAGGCTGTTACTGACTTCATTTCATCAAATTCTAGTCTAATTGTTTTTGAACACCGCTACAGTCATAGGGGAGATAGATTTTATTGGATCAATAATTCACTGAATCACTATAAATGCAGAACCTGACAGATTAGGGTTAAGTCTGGAGGGACTGACAAAGACTTTAATGTTTTGGAACAGGGACAATAGTCATAGCCACATGGAGAACTTGGATGTACCTGAGTCTGTTTTCACATTCCTGGGACATCCAGCTGCTGCTTTGATCATTGGGCCTCTCCTTGTCATATGAGTGGTATGAGTGTGACCTCTATTGGCTGACCTTACCTCGACCTCATCATCCTATTGGCTGTGGTCAGATCGGTTTGTCCGCCTTAATAAAAATCTACAGTGTTATGTCATTGTGTGCCACACACTGTGAAATATTCAATGGCAAGTGTACATGTAATTGTATAAGACAAAATGGATTTGGAAATATGCAGTTGGCTAAAGTATAGCCAGCTGAATGTTATTGCAGTTATTTTCCATTTTATTTGTCCGCCATGCTATCCCCATCAGCTATAACACAGAGAATCCCCCTCCTGCTGTTGCTGTGGTTTTCCAGAGTAGATACTGAAGATGAATAAGTCTTTATTTTATTATCTGTTTGATTTGCATAATACACATCCTTATTCTAGGTGATATTTTGTACCTTTACATATTATCAGTCTAAACTACTGGATTGTTTTACTGGTTTACTTTGTAATTCAAGATTTCAGCAGGTTGATCCCACCCAAGATGGAAACCCACAACAGATCCCTACCTGTTGCCGATCTTCTGCCATCCCTATGGTATAACCAATTGTGCCCAGTGCCATCCTCGAAAAAATGAACAACGCGGCTGATATCGCCCCCGGGAGGACTCGCTTGTGCTACCAAGCGCCACCCAGCGGATTGCAAAGGAGGAAATATCAGCGATATGCAAAAAGCCACAGTACATACTTGGGACTGATTGCATGCGTCATTCAGAAGTCTCCAAATAAAAGACTATCCTTCTGCCTGTAGTCTGTATGGTGTAATAATTAATATGATACGGATGAATATATAATATAAGTATATAGTAGTTAATATAAGTATATATAGTTATTAGGTCTGCTCCTATATATATTCACTTGACCTATAATTTTGGTTATGTTTCCGCAGTGTGTAAAGCATTAAAATACCTCAAACAACTCAATAGGTTAAGATAATTTTGCTGTTGAAAGCCTTGAAAATGCTCCACCCCAGGCAATGAAGCACTAGTCAGTGACTGATTTTTCTTCAAATTCCTTAAATAACTCTTGAATGAGACCATTAGATTATAGAGCACCTCAGCCTCGTTTCCCAGAAAATGCATATGTGCGTGCGTGCATGTATGCATTTGGGTGTGAGTGTCTGCAAATTCATAAATCAATTGAATATAAAGGCTTTTGACAGAAGGACTCTTGGTGACCCTTGACAAGTTCTAATTGACTGACAACTGGTACAATTAACTTTCGAATAACAAAACGTCATCTCACACTCAACTCTTGGCAATCTGCCCGAGCGCAAAACCCCTTCCTTCACTCAGCTCTCCCCCACCACAAAAAAAAAAAGAACCAGGGGGTCCCAGAGAGAGAGGCCTGTTGGTACTGGGCTTTGGCAGATACATGACAGTGAGATTACAAATTGGTATGAAAAGGAGCTATGCACATCTGAACTTGCTGCGGGACTGTTTTTTCTGTCGCTTCCCCAAGCTCTGTTAGTTTTCAGAAAGCATGGCTGCAGGTGCTGGCTCGCCCAGATGCTCAGTACCCTTCGGTTCTCTAACACAGCTCTCCTACCCTACCACTGTACTCCCAGTGCTCATAGACAGGAGGCAGGGCAGCCCGTAGCCTTGTGGCTATGGTATGTGACTGGGACCCGGAAGGTTGGTGGTTCAAGCCCCGGTGTAGCCACAATAAGATCGGCACAACTGTTGGGCCTTTGAGGAACATTTTGGACAAAAGTGTCAGCTAAATATATAACTCATTACAGGAGGATGACCCATGCTGTTCCACCAACAGAAAATACACAAATATTGAAGAGTAACACTTTACAGTGAGGTTACATGCACTAGCTAAAGTAGTTGTAAACTAACTACTGAGAATTTAATCTGTACAGCTTTGTTTATGTATTTGTCTATCATGAATTCATGTTAACAGCTACATTAGTTTATGCTAATTCATATTTGAATGAAATAAACTATGAATGTACAGTATTTATTAACGGTTAACTAATTATAAGTGTATCTTATGGTTCGCTAATGTATAAATATTAATGTAACTTATACATTAGTTAGTAGTTAATAAATATATTAACTAAGAAAAGTTAAATGCATGCTAAATTAATGGATTCATTTATGATTCAGTTTCATGTAACCTTATTGTAAAGTGTGCCCAAGGAGAGTGACTCACCTGAAACACCATCAATACATATCATAGTGCAGGTAGCCAACACACTCACCTGCTCAAATTGCAGGAAATCCATTTCATTTATGTACCAATTAACTGGAATTGAAAAGATGTATGAGCAATTTAAAATATCTAGCAGTATCTTCTCAAGCAGGTGTTTTCCAACTTGTTCCTGTGGGACCCAGCACGCAGGCAATCATAATTGGAAATCCTCAATCATAACAAACTGTTCATTGTTTGTAATTTGACATTGTAATGTCTACTGGAGGTTTTTCACATTAAGTCAGGAATTTCATAACTGTGCTTGCCATAAACAATCGATTCACATTCCAACTTTTCAACAATTTTCTGCAATGTGTTATATGCCAAGCAATTTCTTTAGAAAACAGTCACAGTTTTACATTATATACTGCCAGTTGAAATCAGTAGGGTCATATTTCCTCATCCTCTAAACCAATTGTGGAAAATCAAGTGTTCAAAGAAAAAAATCAAAGGCAAAGACAAATCTCCAGGGAAGAAAAATATGGAAGAACATAAACAAGTTTTGAGTAGATTGATTGCATGAGATTGACAGCTTACTCACTGGGGTCCCCAGGACCGAATTACAAAAAACCCTGTCTTAAAGCAGTTTCCCATCATTGCACTGGGGCATTGCTTTTCTATTTGCTCCAGATATTGGCCCCCTACTGGTACCATTTATTGTGCATTATACAATACACATGCACAGTCTTTGTTTTACATAATTTAACTTGACAATATTTTTGAAGGTTTTATTTATTTATTTAGAGATTCTCCGGCAGTGTACCTTAAGCTCTGGATAAAAATCTTAAGAGAATCAAAACTTCAGCCATAATACATTCTGAATGATTGTGTCAGACGCCAGGACGTATACGAAAATTAGTTCCAGAAGGAAAGCAATAATTTCACCAAACACCAGACTCTTTTTGGCATCGATCATTTTTTCCCATGAACCCACCTGCTAAAGTTTGGTAGACAATTAAAAATCAGTCTTTATGTATCACTACAATTATGGGAGGGAATCTCTACAACTACAGACTCATAAAGCAGAAAATAAAGTTGGAGCACTCTGATAGTAAGGAGAAGTTCTAAGCAGAAACGTTCATATCCAGTATATCATCTAATTGCTATTTACAATACAGTATACAGTATAACAACAGATACAGTGAAAATAAACACTTGAATGAGACCAAAGAAAAATCATTAAGGCCTTACTATATTTTCTAATGAATGGTCATTGAGAGTATCCATCTGTATTTTTTAAGGTACTCAAACATTGTAATTAGCAAGTCATTACTGTTGAAATCCTGCCACTTTTTGACTTTTAGTGAAACTGATACTTTCACCCATGCCTAACCTTCCTTGTCTTAGACAAAGTGCCAAAGATGAAATCATGCTGATTTCTGCCAGTCTGGAAAATGGCACAGGAGCATGCCGCACCTCACTCCATCTTATCACCATCGGCTATTCTATGCATTACATTACATTATTGGCATTTGGCAGACGCTCTTATCCAAAGCGACATACAGTTGATTAGACTGAGCAGGAGACAATCCTCCCCTGGAGCAATGCAGGGTTAAGGGCCTTGCTCAAGGGCCCAATGGCTGTGCGGATTTTATTGTGGCTACACTGAGATTAGAACCACCGACCCTGCGTGTCCCAGTCATTCGCCTTAACCACTACGCTACAGGCCGCCCCTACACAAACATGCAGACACTCTGTTCTGGTCCCCTGCGTCAATCACCTGGCCTGATATGTGCATGTACCATGCATTTGCCAAACCCACAAATGTGCATGATTTGTGAGAACAACAACAACTAAAAAAAACATTGTTTGATTCATTGTTTGTTACAAATTCAAACAAATATTTGCTCCTCTTACTGTCAACTGTAAGCTAATGACACTTACATTGCATTAAAGTGGGATGCATAACAAAAACTTTTTTTTTTCTCAGCCTCATAATGGCTTCCTGGACTGTCACTGGCTCTGGGCCTCATGTTGACTAATGACAATATCAGACTGAATCAAGCCTAGAATCAAGACTGGATACTGAAAGCTTTCTTGCAGAGAATGGTGGGAGAAACAAAAAAAACATTCAGTGAGCAGCAGTTATGCGGGCAAAAACGCCTTGTTAATGAGAGAGGTCAGAGGAGAATGGCCAGACTGGTCAAAGCTGACAGGAAGGTGACAGCAAATAACCACACATTACAACAGTGGTATAAAGAAGAGCACCTCTGAACACACAATGCATAAAAACCAGTAAGTTGCAGCAGAAGACCAAGTCAAAAAAAAGTTTCATAAATACCTAATAAAGTGCTCACTGAGGGTATAAGCCACACCTAAGGTCTCCTAGTTGTTTTCCATTCCATAATCACTACAATGGGTGCATTTGCTGTCCTAGCCTCCTTCATTAGCAACCACCTCTGTTTAACCATCAGATCAACTCTTTTAAAAGCTCTTGAAAACCCATATGTTTGAACTGATCTCTTTTAAGTTTTTACTATGCGTATATTTATATATTTTTATTGTATTTTCGCTGGTTTAATTGCTTTTTCTCTGTGAAGCACATTTATTGTAAGTGCTATATAAATAAATATTTATTGTTGCAGTGCTAAAATTATTGTTGTTGATGCTTCATACCCTTATACCATGCTATAAATGGTAATAATACGTATTTATGCTCATGTTAAGGGTTAGGGCCCATATTGCTGAAATATTTCTTAAATGACAATACTATGCTGAAATATTTGTACATTTATAGAGAACAGCGTTTGATGCAGTTCAAAGACTTCAGTCTCATCAAACTTCTCAGAGAGCAATGATTTGACTCCCAATTAAACTGAAATATTTTGGTTTGGTCTAAGTACCATCTCATTATCTTTTTGCATCTGCACATTACATCATTTTATTTTAATATCGGAAAACATCATGCCGATTCCACTATTCTCTTCTGATACTGAAACTGATTCTTATACTTCAAGAGAATATTACATTTACAGCTAATCTATCTGAATTACCCATAGCTGAGGACAGAGTGTAACATCCCAAAATATGTTGTTGCAATAAAAACCTATGTTGCAATAAGATGGAGAAAACAGCAGATTTATTAAGAAGAAATACAAAATAAAACACACAAATAGGTGTTGGACAGGGTACAGGCCAGGCCGAAGGCCCCGAGAAGACTACAACCCCTGGTGTTAAACAAAGAGTTTCGTACTTCTGAGAAAAACAAAATTGTGACTCTTACACAGGATTCCTACTCTGACCTAAAACCTAACCAAACAGGTGCACAAAAACAGAGCTAACCTTAAGGTTTTGGAAGCCCTGACAACAATGTCGTTGTGGCTCTGAAGTGCTCCAAAATGAATGAATGAATGGATGAATGCTTACTTCCCTCCACTGGCTGCCCGTCATGGCTCTCATCAAATTCAAAATATTGGTGCTAGCCTTCCAAGCAGTTAAAGGGTCTTCCCCAGCTTATCTACAAAAAATCATCAGACCCTACACCCCTGCCAGACCTCTTCGTTCAGCCTCCACAGGCCGCTTGGCCCCTCCCCCTCTCCGAACCTCCACCTCACGCTCACGACTACTGTCTGTTCTGGCTCCACGGTGGTGGAACGAACTCCCCGTTGAGGTCAGAACTGTAGAATCTCTCCCCACCTTCAAGCGCAAGCTGAAGACACACCTCTTCAAGCAGCACCCTCCCTACCTCCCTGTGAACCTTAATTGTTGTCTCTGTGATGTGCTTTGTGTATCGGTATTTTTAGTTGGCTAGGTAAGCAGTGTTTGGATAGTTCACTTTGGTCACTTTTGCTCTGCTTGTTTGTTTATTTGTTCTCAAAAAAAAAAAGGCCCTCGTCCTTAACTTTGTTGTACAGGTAGCAGTTGAAATTGTACTTCCCTCTAGGGTCTTTCAGCGAACTTATCCCTGGTTATGGGTATGCACTTTGTTGAACGTCGCTCTGGATAAGAGCGTCTGCCAAATGCCAATAATGTAATGCAATGTAATGAATAAATAAATAAACTTGAATTGGCCCAGGGATGGTTGTGGCCCTAAAGTACTGCATCGAGAGTTTATGCGCGCTCTGTCTGAAATGGTGCTCTCTTCTGAGCTCCCTCAATTGTATGGACTCCAGTTTCCAGTTTCAGCCACTGGAAAACCACACAGCCACGCACACTCCACCCCTGTCGTGTCCTTCCTTAAGATGCTGACCACCTGACCTGACTTCCTGCCTCATTCCAAGCAGAACGACGGCAAGAGGCTGAAACGGCCTCTCAGAAACCACTGGAGTAGGGTGGAGTGCTCCTTTGGTCTATTTCCTACTTCAGTCCACCAACATGTGTATGTGTGAGGTTAGAAACTGTTTTCCCTGTCTAGTCCAGGGTTCCTGGACCAATGAAATGGAGGCTCCACTGAAGATGTAAATAAAAACTACAGGATTAGCCTTGCAAAACTTTTTCCAACAAACCCAATTTTCTAACACATTTTGTAAAGAAGGCAGGCTTTGACATCTGGTCAGAAGTTCATTATAATTGTTCTAATCAGTTAGTAAGTTGATGAATTGACCCTGTTATGTCTTTGAATATGAATTATCAGGAGAGCAAACAAGGACTCATACAAAGATTGCTTCTCCTATTCTGATGGACTTATGATGATTATAATGATGATGTGGGAGAATTCCAGAGTGTTCTATTTTAATATCTGTTTTTGTTTCTGTTTATATTAAGTTCATTCCTCGTTGGGCATAAGGGCCCCCTTGAGAGGAATCCACCACTTCATACTCTTTTTTCAGGGAAAGTAGTGAGTGGCATTTGTCTGGTTTGGGAACGGGATGCACTGTGACCCTTGCTCTAGTTGTAACTGCTCTTGTCTGTAGTAGTTGTGTGCTCAAGGGTGAGCCTTCCTCCCTTTCTGTGTTCCTAGGTACAAAGAATAATTGATATACAGTATGTATGAAACCTGTAAGAAGCATATGTATTGTAAATGAATGTATTGTGTCTATATTAATCAGTTTTTGGATCACGGGGAATAGGAGACAGTGTTAGTGTGGCTCTGTGTCCCTTCTTCTTAATGATGTTCCAAACAGTTAATTTTAGAACACCTATTGTTTAGCCTATGACAGTTTTTCTTTCTTATTTCTCAGCCTCATTTTGCCTTATTGACTGTCATTGGCACAACTCTGGGCCTCATGATGACAAACACCAATAACAGGCTCCAAGGGCAATTAAAAGCCTAGAATCAAGACTAGATACTGAAAGCTATTGATGCAGCTGAGGACTCAACATGGACAGATAACCATAAGAAAAAGTCATAGACTTAAGAATAGTCTAGTACAGAGCACAATTCATGGTTCCTTCATTAAGTCTTCCAGGTCCTAAGGCAACAAAGCATCTAACCTTTGATCCTGGCACAGTGTGCTTGCAGAAACTTTGTGGCGGTTGAGTACTTCACTCTGATGGCAAGCTTCAATATGAGTGTGGTTTAGTTTCAACAAGGCTGGCTGCAATCAAGACTACCTGTGTTCTGTCAACTGAATCAAATGATCAATTTAATGTGGTTCATTGTTTTATTGAGGAACTAAGGTAGTAATTATTTTTTCATATGGGTGATATGGGTTTTTGATATGTTTTACATAAAATAAATGTATTTAAAAATGTAAAATCTTTTTTTTTTTTGTTGTGTCTACTCAGTTTCCCTTTGTCTAATACTACAGTGCATTTTTACTAACGATCTACAACCATTCAGTGTGACAATTTTGCAATAATAGAGATCCACCAAATCCAGGTGTGGAACTGTTAAAACTGTTTCTGAAATGACAATAATGATGGATTGAATGTACACATCAGCAAAGGGAGAGGATCCTCAGTTCAACTTCACGTGCAACACATCAATTTTATAGCACATAAACATGGTTTAGTCGATATAACCTATGTACCACTATCTTTGGAATCATAAGGTTCTAAACTATTTTCTCTGGAAGGCCCCCTTTTGAGTTATAATCTACACAGGCACAGGGGGGTTTGCAATTTGCGGACCTGGGGGCCTCTCCAGACAGATGAGGCCCTAGGCAATCGCCTATGTTGCCTATGCCCAGAACCTGCTCTGCATGAGGTCAGTAGTTGAAACCTCTGGCCAATGCTTTTAGTACAATGCTTAAAAACGTTTTTTGAGGCAAATGCTTTTTTGCGTAGCATTTGCATATAATTACAGAAAATTGGCATGTATTTGTTGAAAAAAAACAAATATTACATTTGGCCCCTGTTCCTTTTTTAATATTCCATCCATTTTATGTTGTGTTTTCATCTTTTTCTTGGAATCACAAATTGTAGGTCAACTGCAGTCCTATGCTTTTACAAGTGACCCAGTGACTAGTTTATACCCTACAGACCACATAGCCCTACAGAAGAATTTCCACTGTTTGTGGGAAAACCATGGTTCTTTTGCACTTTTCTTCTGTCTGTATGTAGTTTTGTGAGTGTCTCATTTCCACATTAAAGGTTCAAGCAATTTGTGATTTTCAGTGAATTTGACAGAGCCGATGCATCAGCCATTGTTTAGTTTATTATCTACTTTATCCACAGATCGTTTTATCGTCAGCTCAGTTAGTGTCCTAAAATTACCTAGGTCAAGGATGTTTTCAAGTTGACCCTGGAAGGTAAGCATAGCATTATTGGCTTGGTTTTCCGCCAGTTCAACAATATGGAGGAATTACAAAAAGGCAGAAAAAGAATTTGCTGTGGGAAACAGCTCTCTTATTATAGGGTACAAGCACTTTTGAAGGTTCAATATGTTTCACTGAGTTATTGTGTCACTGACCAAAGTTATATAAAGATTTAATTACTGGACTGTCCAAGCCATGCTTTTGCACAAAGTCTTAACATTCAGATTTTATGGCCTAGATTCACCCAGCATAAACATATCTTACCAATGGTAGGCCAAGGAAGACCTCTACTGTTGATGACCAAAGAACACTCACCATAATGAAGAAAAACCACCAAACACCTGTCCGACAGATCAGAAAGTATTCAGGAGGCAAGTGTGGATGTGTCAGTGACTATTGTCTGCAGAAGACTTCACAAACAGGACTACAGAGGCTAACAGTGCAAAATGCAAATTTCTAGTTAGCTGCAAAAGCAGGATGGCCAGGTTACAGTTGCTCAGAAGTCCCTAAAAGAGCCTCCAGAGTTCTGGGAAAAGGTCTTGGGGACAGATGAGACCAAGATTCACTTAATGGCCATTCCGAGTAATGGCCATGCTTCACTGTTGGCATAGTATTAGCCAGATAATGATCATTCTTGCCCAGTTACTCAGTTTGGCCAAATGGCGAACTGTAGGGAGAGTCCTGGTGGTTTCAATCTTCTCCCATTTTGCAAACTTCTCCTGACATACAGTGTGAATTGCGCGTCCAGCCACAGCAAAGGGTCGGAATACTTATGTAAATAAGAGATTTCAGTTTTAAATTTTTACAAAATTTCTAAAAACATGTTTTCACTTTGTCATTATGGGTTAGGGAATGTAGATTGATGGGCAAAAATGACAATTTCATCCATTTAAAATTGAACACGATAAAGTGTGCAAAAAGTGAAGGTGTCTGAATACAAAATATATTCTGAATCATATAAAATATACTGGCGGCACGGATGGTGCAGCGGGTAGCACTGCCGCCTCACAGCAAGGAGGTCTGGGGCCTCTCTGTACGGAGTTTGCATGTTCTCCCCGTGTCTGCGTGGGTTTCCTCTGGGTACTCCGGTTTCCTCCCACAGTCCAAAGACATGCAGGTTAGGCTGAGAGGGTCTAAATTGCCCATAGGTATGAGTGTGTGAGTGAATGGTGTGTGTGCCCTGTGATGGACTGGCGACCTGTCCAGGGTGTATTCCTGCCTTTCGCCCAATATATGCTGGGATAGGCTCCAGCCCCCCTGCGACCCTGTTCAGGATAAGCGGGTTACAATAATGGATGGATGGATGGATGGATAAAATATACTGCTTCCTTGTGTAATCATTTTGGAGTATGCAGACCAGAAGAAGGAATTTAGTAAGCTAATGGTCAGTTAATGTCGCATGCATGCATGCATGCATGCATACGTGTGTGCAGGAATTTGAGAGTCGGGTGTATACACGGACGTGGCTTAGTGCTAAGGGTTAATCCTCACTATTTCTGACCTGCCTGCGTGTCATCAGGATTAGCCTTGCAGCACCAATTAGTCCGCATTATCAGTATTGATATTTGTCGTTAAAATAAGTGTAACTGCTCTGCCTGGAAACCTTTTGACCATTATAGAGGGCACTGTAGAGTTAAACTATACAGAGCTCAGAGGTCGGTACACGACTGTTGCATCACGATCAGTATTCAAATAACTAAAAACTTTTGATTTGTGACAGACATGGAATCTATGGGTCTACTTTCTTTATTCACAAACCTAGCCAAGTCATCTTTAACTACAAAACTCACATTCTGCACCTCCACTCTTCCTGTTTCCTGTTTTACAATACAGTAAGACTGTGAAGACGACATCACTGAGAGGACACAGTTAGTTATAGTTATATCTAATTGGGTAGTACAAGTCTTAATGAATGCACTAAACAGTAATTTGGCTGCACTTAGACACTAATAACTAGACATCAGTGGCTTCACCAAGCACTTTTCTGAATTGCCATGTCTGTCATCCTTCAGCCTAAGCTTTCGGGCCTTTTAACACTTGGCACAAAGAAAGGTTTTGTTAAAAGCCTTGTCTCGCCATCTTATCGTGCCCAGTTTAATTGGTTTAATAATCCCTTGCTCTCTGCCTCAACTGAAGAGTGGAGAAAGATGGCTGCCTTAGATGGGTGCTATGATATAGTGTTCCTTGACACGAGTGTCTGAATTTATCTGTAATGCATATTGAGATCCTAGATGAAAGCTGCTATAAAAACAGTTAAAAATGGATTGTTGTTATTCCATCTGAAAGAAGCCTGCATGTGAAGGAGGTGTATGCAGGAATCCTCGTGTTGGCAGGTAGGGGAAATACGGCTCAAGACAGCATTCTCTGTTCTGGTTCCTCAGTGGTGGAATGACCTGCCTATCACTGTCAGACATCATATTTTGATGAAGACTGAAAACACACAAACCGTACCTTAGTCCTCTCTCCTGATTTAGCCTCCCCCTCTCACCTCTCTTTTATGCACTAATAGAAAAATCTGCATTTACTATGACTATTATTTAGGTGCTACATGCTAGTATTTTGCTATTTATGGATTTTATGCTTTCTCTTGTTGAAGGACTATGCACTTCTTGTAAGTAACTTTGGATTAAAAGCATCTGATAAATGACTAAAATCAAAATTTACATGTTAGTCTCTTGCCGACAGACTCTGCTGTAGGACTGCATCAATGAATACATATATCAAATTTATTATAATGACATGAAAGCTGTCAAAGCTGATCAACCAGCTTTGTGATGAGCAGGTAATAAGGGACACGAGGAATATGAAAGAGGAGCCTTCCACAAGGAGATTCAGAGGAGCTATCGAGGGAGGAAATTGAACACAAGAATTTTCTGAGTCACCTCTTAAGCCTTGAGGCGCTGTATTCAAGAATCAGATCTTAGAACACTATAGATTACATTTTCATAGCCTTCACACACATCATTCTTATACAGATGTACAGTAGCTGTAGATGAAATGAACCTGGCTATAACTGGACCTAGATTAACTTTAGTGCTGGCCTGTTTTATGTTTTGTTTTATGGTATTCATTGAATCCCACCATATTTCAGTTTTATCCCCTTGGGAAAAAGTCCATCATTACCTGCTGTGTATAAACCTGTTATAAATGGTGGTAAACTAGTATGATGATAGATCGATTGATGTGTTGATTGAATCCCGTGTCTGGTTTGGTGAATTGTATGGTAAGCTCCATCAGAGCCACAGACCGTGGCTGTAGCCGATAGCTGATACCTCAGGTCAGAACGTGATCAGAATGCCGTCCCCTTGGACGCATTCCAGCCTAAGACCGCCATGCCAGAATGAGTAATGAATGGCTCTCTGCCAGAGGACTGCATGTTTCTCCATGTTCTCCATCACCCCTGGCACACTGGGACCAGGAATACACATGCAGAAGAAAAACAACTCGTGTGCAAGTAAGGGCGATATTTTTCATGGAAAGGTGATGTATTGACCTATTCTGCGAAAATGAATCCATAACATCAACAGAAAGCAAAAATGTATACTTACTACTATGTTTCAGAAGAAAGATACAGTACAGCACTGAGTAGTGATACAGCTCCTATGGTTGTTTATATGTTATTCATATGTATGGTTGATGGCCCTATTGGTGCTACATTAGGGAGGATTCAAACTGGCTCAGCATGTATTCAAGATGAGTGCCTTTACAGACTGAACCACTTGGTACCTAAGTAACAGGCAACATTCGTTGAATCCATTTCATGCATTAGTTTAATAGCTAGATCTGTGCTAATTTGTTAATAGCTAACAATAATAGTTTTTCCTTACTTTTAGGACATAGGCTTATCAAAACCTGACTTTTCAATCTTGAAGTAGCCTACTGTAGAAGAAACTTAATTCAAAAGGTTACAGTGGCAAGCAAAAGTAAGTGAACCCTTTAGAATTACCTGCATTTACTGTATGTATATATTTCTTAAAATATGGTCTGAACTTCATCAAATTTGACAATAATGAACAAACACAATCTGTTTTAAAATTAAAATAAAGACACAAATTATAGTATTTTTCTTGTCTATATTGAACATCATTCAAACATTCACAGTGTAGGCTGGAAAAAGCCCCTAGGCTAATGACTTCAAGAAAAGCTAATTGCAGTCAGGAGGCAGCAAACTTGGAGCCCAATCAGTGAAATGAGTTTGGAGGTGGCTAGACCTACTTTGACTAAATAAACACTGAAACATATTGAATTTGTTATTCCCAAGAAGCATCTGCTGATGTGAACCATTAAGAGTGAATTGTTTGGGAGGAACATGCAGCACTGTAAGGCTCATGATTTGGGGCTGCTTTGCTGGACAGCTTACCATCAACGAGGCCAAAAAAATCCCAAGTTTATCAAGGTGACTTACAGGATAATGTCAGGGTGGCTGTCCACCAGCGGAAGCTCACTAGTAGTTGACTGATGCTGCAGGACAATTACCCTAAACATTGAAGTAGATCTACTACAGAATGGCAAAAAAAAGAAAAGAAAATCCGCCTTTTGGAGTGGCCCAGTCAGAGCACAGACCTTAACCCTGTGGAATGACCTCAAGAGAGTTGTTCACTCCAGACAGCCTAAGAATATGCTGCAGCAGTTCTGTAGGGAAGAATGGTCCAAAATTCCTCCAGAACATTGGCCAAGTCTGATCTGCAGCTTCTGTGAGGTTCTTGTTGCCAAAGGAGGTTTGACCTATTATTAAATCCAAGGGTTCACTTTTTCTAACAGCACTGTGTATGTTGAATGAGTGTGTTCAATAAAGACATGAAAGAACATAATTACTTGTGTGTTATTAGCTTAAGCACATTGTGTTTGTCTCTACTTGTGATTTAGATGAAGATCAGATTAGCTTTTTTTTTATTCCAATGGATTCACACGTTTTCTTGCCACAGTATATACACATCAAATTAAAATATTGTACAATAGTTCCCTTTTACTGAGTATTACTAATATACCAATGTTCCCTCCTTGCTCAATTACATACTGTATAGTCTGTTTTAAATGAAATGTCATTGTTACAATGTGACATGTCTCCAGTACTCTTTCCTATGAGCATTGCTATTTCATGAGGGAGAACAGCACATGATTGTATCTTTGACTTAAGATCTACAAAATAGCTGACATGATCTTTAATGAAGAACATTGCTATCTGAATGTATTTTTTCACATATTTAAAAACATAATTCAGTAATAAATATAACCCACTCACCCGCAACCCAAACATAGGCTACAGCTATACTCTAACAAGACCCTTGTAGCATATGCTTCGTATGCACATATGATGTGATTTATGGTTCACGTGGCTTGGGAAGTTATTACAGATAAGCAAAATAGTGCAATAAAAGTCATTACTCTTACTATATATGGCGAAATAGCAGAGCCAAGCTGCCCCAAGCCAAAGGGAACAACGTGCATCATATAGAGAGGAGTTCAAAATATTTCACAGCTGCCCACTGTGAGGCTTGCCCAATCAGGTCAGATTGAACGGTACCAGATTTCCTTCAAAACCTGACGAACAATTCACTCTGTTCAAGAACTCGAAAGGTATATTGAAACTATGCTTCTGATTTATCCTTAGGGTAGTCTGTTCAAAGAAGCACTCATAGCCTGAATCATATTTTAACCTCTTGTTAGCTACTGCTGATGGGTGTTATACAAATCCACAAAATTGTTCCCTATTGTGCAGCCATTGTTTCCTCTTTCAAGTAATTCGCTCTTTTCAAATCAATGTGAATGTTTGCATTGGAATAGGTGATGAGTATGTCTTTTGTGTTCAACACCTTCTGCAGGTTTACCTCATATTCTTGACTCCCATAGGCCCTGTCAGTGAAATATCTGCTGGCATGCTGTGATCTGTCAAGCCTCCACCATCAGTCCCCTTAATCAGCTCATGATTTTTAATCTGTTCCTTGTCATCACACATTCTACAGTAAAAGTAACATTGTAACTTTGAACAGGTCTCATCTTGCAGTATGGCTGCATATACACTTACTGAGCACTTTATTAGGTATTTATTATAAAACATTTTTACTCCTGCTGCTAGCCACTTAGAGGTTTGACTTGTTTCAGAAATGTTCTTCTGCATACCACTGTTGTAATGTGTGGTTATTTGTGTTACTGTTACCTTCCTGCTTTGACCAGTATGGCCCTTTTCCTCTGACCTCTCTCATTAACAAGAGAACTGTCTGCAGAACTGCTGCTCACTGGATGTTTTTTTTTTGTGGCACAATTCTCTTCACAATTTTGCTACATATACATACATTTATTTCCCCCCCCTTGAGCACATCACAGGGAAAATTGTATCGTAATGGGTTTCACTTGAAAATCCTTCCTTTTAGCATGACCTATTTTTTAAATAAAACATTTCTGACATTCGACTGCTGCATCTCAGAATCCCTGATTCTGACCTTCAATACTCAAAATGTTGTGGCTAGTTGTGTAATGTTATTATTATTCTCATTATTATTATGTCTGGCCTGGAGAGTTAAGGTCACTCTGACTCCCCTGGGAATGATGTGGTCCTACCTGCAGATCACTTCAAAGCCAGTCATCAGTGTGAATAGAAATGTGGAGGGTACTGTAAATAATGAGGGGTTCAGGTTTGGGGCATGTCGCTCTGTAACAATGAGGTCGTTTTTCTCTGCCTCATCTCTTTGGAGTGACTCCCACCGTTTCAAGCGGCTGGGTTCGCCTGGCCCCTTTTCGGGAAGAGGCCAGGCACAGGCTGGCTCTGCTCTCACACAAGCAGTTACCGAAACCCTGGCACAGTTGGCTCCGTTTGTTCTTTTCCACTTTTCGAGTGGATGTGTGCATGTAATTGTTGTTATTTAATATTGGTATTTATGCCTGTGTGCGGTGTTCTACTAGGCCGTTCCGAGCTAGACAAGAGTGGAAATTCCAGTCAGGGAGTGCTAGTGGCTGCCTTTATGTGGCTTTGGATGTCAGGAGTGATTAACTTTGAAGTTTGTTTTTTTTATTGGGATTCCACCAGTTATTTTCCATGAAGAACATATTCCTGAGACATTTTCTTTAACTGCTGGCATAATACATCCTAACCTAGATCCGAGGTGATGTCACTAAGGAAATACCAGACAAATGGAATTCGTGCAGCATGGGCGTTGCATCAGCTAGACTAGAATTTACTGTACATTTGTGCTGCTAAATTATTGCAGTTATACAATCTTTGTGTAAAGTATGGAGGCATGAATATACAGTAGTACCTACATGCTTGCAAAAGGAGAACATTTTGACTTGGATGGATTGTGCTTGTTGACAGAGATAAGATAATTGCATCACTGGAACAACACACCCAAGCGTAGCCAGCAATGACTAATCCACCCTGTCGGTGGATATGTCTCATAAAACTGTTCATCCAACTTTTACAAACTGGAACTGATTTTAATAACCAAGTCTTGGCCCTCTGCAACCACCATCATACAACTTGGACCAGACAAATAAGCCAAATTAAAATGCTAGCTCCATTGAGATCACTTTATTTGGCAAAGCGCTTTCCTTGAACATGACCAGTGCACAATGAGGACAATATGCTTAGACTATGAACACAATCTCCCCGTCAAGAATACGCATTCTTACTTGGTGGTTTGGAAGGCATATCCTGACCCTGTCAATCAAAAAGTGCTTGGGAAGAATGATGTTGCTTCAGAAGGTGAAAGGAGCATGCACCCCACCCCCAAAAAAACAACACGCAGTTGAACATCAAACAGGTGGCAGGCTCTTCTTGTCAAGGTACTGTGCTGTTAAAAAAGTATTTGCTGATTTCCTATTTTATTGCATATTTGTCACACTGAATGGTTACAGATCTTTACATAAAAAGTAATATTAGACAAATGGCACCTGAGTAATGTGTCACATATGCAATAATAGAAGAAATCAAGAAGGGGGCAAATACTTTTTCACAACTTTTACAGTGACTTCAGAAATTAATCTGACTTTTTGCACACTTCATTTTGTTGTATATTTAATTTTAAATGGATAAAATTGCCATAAATAATGACAAAGGGAACACGTGTATTTAGAAATTTAGCAAATGTATTAAAAGTCAATTGAAATCTCTCATTTACATAAGTATTCAGACCCTTTGCAGTGGCACTCCAAATTGTGGTCTAGAATCACACACCTGTGTATATAAAGTCCCACACTTCACACTGCATGTCAGGACAAACACCAAGCCATGAAGTCCAAAGAACTCGCTGTAGACCTCGACGATATAATTGTGTTGATCAGGGCAAGGGTCTCTAAAGCTTTGAGTATATGTATGCGTGTAACTACTTACGTCATCGCGTTTTGCCTTTATTGTTGGTTTCTGCGTGCTCTGTGAGAAACCATGGTCGCTATTACTTTCCCTTTAAGGGTCGTTGACTGCGCGCGCGAAGGTGGGGAATACAGAAAAGGGCAGGAGTGAGACACGCTGGAGCAAAATGCCAGAGATCCTCCAGTGTCCTGACGTCAAGACAGAATTGAGCAACCACGCATATGATTTAAAAGTCTTCAGAGAGACTGAATTGAGTGATTCTTTACACTGGAGGGAAACTGATTTTTGATCTCGCAGGGATCTTAGTCTGGGTTCAATGAATTTGATACTGGGTTCCAGTAATGAGGTGGCTCCTGCCTTGGATTCTAATAGCGATCAGCACTCATCAGGTGAGCGACTGCTTTTGGGTTACCTTATACTGTTAATTATTTCTTGTCAACCTTTACTTGTATACTTTTGGCCCATGTTTCATAAACAATGCTACATCTCAGTGAAGTGACAAAATATAACGTAGTGGGTTAATTGGACTACATGAGATGCCACGTTTAATATGAACGTGGATGCGAAACCGGAGTTGAGTGAGCATCATGTCGAGTGATGGTGGGTAGAATAACAAACGTAAGAGATAAAAGCATGACTTAGTTTTTTTAAACTAATAGTGCAATATGAAACACTGCAGGCTACCGGTAAATGGATTCAAAATGGGGCTAAAACATTGCATGGAAAGCTAGTATAAATACGACAAATACGACAAAAACCTGTCTGTGCGTAATATACCGAAACGTTGTTTTGTTGACATTGAATGCAATTATGTGCAAGTATATTTTATATTTTAATATTTAAGTGATTTGTTCATACGAAACAAACATCTTTGGCTAGCCTTGTATCGTAGAGATCTCCGAACGCTGCAGTCAATGTGCAGTAGGCTACCAGTCCTTTTTAGAAGACCGCAGCAAGTGCACAACTGCTGCTCGTGAACGGTCTTGTATTAATCTTTGAATACTGCAAAACTACAAAACTAATTTCGGATGACAAGAAGGATATGACAAAAACAAATTTAGTTTTAATGTAAGACCGCAGGACACATTTGCGGTGATTAACTGGAAGTTACAATATCTTTATTTTGGCAGTTTTGCATTGCCAACTTTTTGAGCTTACCACACTTGCATTGCCAATGACGTCTGCACTTAAATAACCCCTGCAAGTATTTCGCCCTTAATTTTGACATGGCATGGACAAGTTGCCATCTCAACCACTGCTGCTCAAGTACCCCGCGCCGTTTCAGATATTAATTAGGCTATAATCCGCTTAGATCATTTTCTGAAAGTAAGGCAAAGAAATGCATGCATGGACCTTATGCATTTGCGAAGGTTGAACACTGACGCAATGAACTATTGACTGAATGTGATATGATGAATTAAACTTAAACACACGTAATGTGTCCTGGAAAAAGATACATTTACTGAACACATTTTAATTGCCTGATGGCTCCTCAACTGTTGAAAGCACTTCCATTAGATCTGAAGAGATGGGGAAGCGCCAAACTCACATTGCAACAGTGGATGCAATATTGAAATGTGGATGAAACTGTCCTGTGGTGTCCTGTTCGAGATATATACTCGTAAAAATATCATCCATTTTAGAGAGGTGTGAAAAGGTGGTGAAAAATAATAAATGTGATTATTTTTTCTTTTTTTTCTTCACGTGCTTTTCCAGTTCACGGACGGTAGGCTGATTGACAGTGAGCGTGTCGTAGGACACATTGGACACATTAATCGCTCCGGTGACGTAGTCCTTTCAACCTTAGATCCGGAAACACAGAAACACTGCAACTATTACCTCGAACTGATCCAGGGTCCGACAATTTGTGCAGTCTCAACATAACATTCCTTCTTGGAGTTAAATCCTTCTGGTAAATTGCATTATACTGGCACCTTGTGGTTAAATAGCGATACAGTATGTATCCTTTTAATTTCATTGAAAGACTATTGGACAATGGATGCGAGTACTCACCTTATATTTTCAAAATGTATTTGTGGTTTTCAAAAGAGGGGATTTTTAGAAATGCATTTTATTAAGGCTGTAAAACAAAATAAAATAAAAATAACTCGGTAATTGCTAAAGACTGTTGGCTGTCTGGAACATGTGCATGTGTTGTGTCTACAGGAACCCACAAAACAAATTAATATTCACTCATTGAAATGTATTCACAATATACTCTAATCAGCAGTGTTCATTTGTGGCCCTTTTCACTAGTTCTTTCTTAGTTTGCTGAATTGGATGTTTAATTTAACATTTCAGTTGAAACAAAATGTTTGAATTGAAACAAAATCGCTAATCAACATGGTTTTGAATTGGGAAACTTCAGAAACTGCTAGAAGGGCAGCTCAGTTAATCAGGATGTAGTTGCAGCAGTAGGGCTTATGTTGCTACGGTCCCATGATGACCTCTACATATTTACTAAGAGACTGAAAGGGCATCTCTGCTTTAGTATAAGCAGGCATCTGAAACTTTGCCAGTGATGAGAATTAAGAACACTGTCTGGCTATGGGATCTATAATCATTATCAAAGTTGATTGACAGCAACAGTTTATTAGATTTCAACAGGTCTTTAAACATTTATAAGCACAAATGAAGCATGGTTGTAACACTGACTTTTAAAACGTCTTGATTATATATATGTAAGAATAAATCAATAATAAATAATGACAGCATTGTTAGCTATTCTTTTAGCAAATCGTATTTTTTACCACTAACAACAAGTTAGGGATTTAGTGTAGTTACGCTTATCATTAGTTGTCATAAATAAAATAATGAAGGAAAAATCAGTTTGTGGAAGTCCTCACAGCCTTCCTCTGCTATGTTTGTTTGCCTTGGGTCAAACCCAGCTGCTATCAGTGTGCACATCCCAGAATGCACTGGGCCCAGGGCTTTCAGTGAGGACTGTCTGTGTAGTGACAGAACACACTGAATCATGATCCTGTATCATTTCCGTTCAGTACAGTTTTTGAACGACACTCAAAAACTCTCTTCTTGGATCTCAGACAGCGATGGATTCCATTTTAATCACTGACAGATATAAAAGCTTGTCCCCCAATAAGACTATCGCAGGGCCCAAACACTAGTCAATTATAAATTCATACATACAGACAATTACTAGCCTATTATGGCTCTTTGCACTGTGGGAGAAAACCCAGCAGAAATGGGGAGAACCTGCAAACTCCGCACAGAATGGCCCTTGGCTGGGATTCAAACTCAGGACCTGCTTGCTATTCGCTGTAGCACCTTGCCACCCTACATGCAAACATAATGATATGTGTCATAATATGTACTTCAAATCTCTTTTGGATTTGAGAGAAGGAGTGTGTGTGCACGCACAACTTGTAAACAGTTGTAATGAGTTACTTGATAATGATATACAGTACATCAGGCATAATATACATCATGCTTAACGCATTAGTCATCAAGGCACACAGAGGGAGCGGGATTGAACCGGAAACCCTCTGACTGCCCGACGACCGCTCTTACCTCCTGAGCATTACAGTATATTATGTATCAGTAATCTTAATTCAGGGTGCTGTTATTATTCATTCTTGCTGAAATTAAATGTAAACAAACCAAGCAGACCCCACAGCTCTCCAGGAATGAAGATCACTGACCTATATACAGCACTTTTCATATGTATATTCACACATTTTATTCCATACTCATACATGTAAGAGGGCAGAATATTAATAAAGGTGGGTGTACAGACAATGCAAACAATACAATAGAAAATGAAAATAATAAATTATTTGAGTGTAGTTCTACCCCACCTAGTGGAGGAAACGGAGCACTGCAATTTCACTGCAACATTACAATGTTATGAGGCTTCACAACTGTACTGCGAAAGGATTAATTATTAATAGTCTGAATTGTGAAATACTGGATACGTCCAGTACAAGGTCACTTGGGACTCCTGACTATTCAACCAATAATCTAGCTATTACATTTTGACAGAGCAAAAACCACATGTTCTCTGATATGTCAGGACTTTCAAGGGAAAAGGAAAACTAACAATAATAATAATAATAATAATAAATAACTATTGTATCTTTAAACACCTTAAATATCCAACTTCACTGGACTAAGACAGGTTGTGAAATCTGGCAGTCAGTGAAAGAGATATTTTTGTATAATAAATCTCTGAATGAGCACACACAAATTCCATTTACATTTGATCTGAAACATGGCACTCTTACAACTAGAACTTGGGTGTGAGTGTGATATAATTATGATCACAAGCATTCTTGGATAACCTCTGAAGTAAAACACAATTCTGTCCAGATCTGGGCTACAGTTGACTTGTTTTGGATCATTAATACTGATATCCATGGAGTTTTATGGCCGGCGTTCCATTTGCTATATAATTTTATTGCCTGTCAAAGGAAAGCAGAGACTAGCCGCAGCCACAATTACAGCTCACAAGGACAATGTCTGGAGGCAAAGTTGATTTTTAAATTGGTTTCCCACTGCGCACAGGGTTTTAAAAGAGGACTTTGTTGCACCAGGGTGAGAAAACCTTGTGTGATTACTGATTTGGTGCTTTTAGAAGTAACCGCAGAATTGAGGCAAGATTACCCAAGGCTTTTGGGCTACTGGGGCAAGAGAAAAAAAGGTCACATCACAGGGCCACAAACCTGGCAGCCATTTTAGAAACTCTGAAAGTCCTTGAAGACATTCTTGCATTTCTAAAAATGCAAGCACAGAGGGTACAAAAAGTATGCTTGAGCCCAATGTGAACAATGTATTTACGATGAAATAAAAATAATGAAAAATTATACATAGTGTAGTATGATAGTTTCATGAGAAAATCAGAATATACATGAATTATATTATATAAAGGTACATTGGAATGCATGTCTGACCAATAATATACTTATTTTCTAATTCCATACTTCCTTATGGTTTTCATCTATTGTTTGGATGCGTCAGACCTGCTGTTTTCTGTGTTTGACAAGTGTTGTATGCTGGAGTCTAAATATGTTCTCCAATGATTTTGTCAACCTAGACAGAATGTAGTCCCTAGTTTTTGTATATCAGTTTAACATGTCAAGGGAGACTAAGCATTTACATCGGTAAAATGTAGCAAGATAGCAACCACTAAATACAGTGAGGACGATGTCCCAACTCTAATGAATAACACTTAATTACTTTCATTTCCACCAGCAGTCTTATAGAGAACTCTCGAAACTTGTATTTCACATGTCAATGCAAACCTGTACAATGTGGTCAATCTCCTACATTACATAACATTAATGGCATTTGGCAGACACTCTTATCCAGAGTGACATATAGTTGATTGGACTAAGCAAGGGACAAACCCCACTGGAGCAATGCAGGGTTAAGGGCCTTGCGTGTCCCAGTCACGTACCTTAATCACTACGCTACAGGCCGGCCTGAATCCCACAGAGAGCTAGATAACGTCTCTTTATTTACAGGCTACTTGCCAAAGCCCCTCCGCCATGCCGCCCGCGGTGGAGCCGTATAACCGCACGCAGTACTGCAAATGGCCCTGCAAGTGCCCCAAGAGCGCCCCCTCCTGCCCGCTGGGCGTCAGCCTGCTGACGGACGGCTGCGACTGCTGCAAGGCCTGCGCCAAGCAGGCGGGCGAGACGTGCAACGAGGCGGACACCTGCGACTACCACCGGGGCCTTTACTGCGACTACAGCGCGGACAAGCCGAGGTACGAGAAAGGAGTGTGTGCATGTAAGTCACCGACATCACCTGGGGTACACCATTACCGCGCGCATTTCACATGACATTTCATGAAGCAGACGCCTTTACCCGAAGCCACATGCAAACCGGTCATTGAACAAACAACCGACTGATAACGTGCAATTTGTATGTGATCGGTTGGCCATGAACATAGTATTCATATATTTGTTCATTTACTATGCAGTTTATTATATAGCTGATTTCCTTGGCTAAAAATGAGTTTATTTTAAACTTGGTTTCTGCATCAATAACAGTGATGCAGCTTTTTAAATCAGAGCTGAACCTTTAATAGATATTTTTACACAATATGCAAGTGTAACATTCTCTTCCAGCTTTCTCACAGAATCTCCTTATTTGCATCCTGTAGCAGGTGGTAAAATCTGGAACATGAATCAGGTTTTCATTAATAATATATTCTGAATTATGAAAAGTCAGTGAAAACAGTTCTATTCTGCACGACACTGTTTTTATTAGAGATCAAATTATTGTATATAGTCTAAATAATGTTGAGAAAATTTAAAGTTAACAAAACCGCATGTCCTGGTCATTTCCAAAGTATAACCATGAAACTACTACTGTCTGATAGCTGATGTATTGTGCAATGTTAATGAACGTTGGACTCATTGTTTCATTGTTTACATTCTGTATTGTTATATTGCTGTTCAAATATTTAAAGTGGAATCATATAGAGCCTGTTAGTTAGAATATAGAGATGTGTTTATCTAGTTATGCACAGATGTAGGTGTGCCTACTGGCATGTATGTGAGCACACAGTGTCCAACTGTCAGTCATTAAACTTTTCCTCGTCTGGTACCTTATCTTGTGTAGAGCATGCCATGTGTAAAACCACGTATTGTGTTCTTAATACTGGTGAGAAAACATATCTTATCTTTATGACACATACATTTTAGGTTTGTGCTCTGTCCTTTTGAACACAATTTTTACTTTGAGTTAATTATTTTTTTATTATATACTGAATCTGCGCTTTGAATTATTTTGTTTCTATTGTGCCAAAATGAACACCCGTATTGCAGGTTGAATATTCTTGAGATATTTAGAGCTTTAGAACTATCATGAGAGGGATCTCTATGGACCTAATCTTTTCCGATAATCAATGGGGCAACAATTTATATTAGATAAACTCAACAGCAATGTCTCTTTCCAAATGTAACGTCACAGTTACTTGCGAATATCAGAACACAAAAATGTACATTTTAATCAAGAAAAATCTAGAAAACTTGTCACAGCTCAGTGAAACTATCTGGATGGATAGATAGTACTTTGGGTAAGAAGAAACATACTTTCAAGTAGTGACATGTAGCCGTTGTCTGAGCTTTTAGAGCAGGGGTGTCAAACTCCAGTCCTGGACGGCCACAGTGTCTGTTGGTATTTGTAGTTTCCTTTCAATCCGCAGCCAATGAAAGACTTTGAAATTCATCTCTCGTGCCGACGCACACCAAAAACCAGCAGACACTGCGGCCCTCCAGGACTGGAGCTTGACACCCCTGTTTTAGTGATGTAGCATGCATGGGGGACAGAATAAGCTCACACCCAGGGCTCACACGTTTGCCTCCCCTCGTACCACGCAGATCTGGTGGGGACGGGCTGTGAACATGACGGCGTACTATACCGCAACGGCCAGAGCTTCCAGCCCAGCTGCAAGTACCGCTGCCTGTGTGTGAACGGGGCCATCGGCTGTGTGCCCCTGTGCACGGAGTCCCAGCCGCCCCTGGTGTGGTGCCAGAACCCCAAACGGGTCAAACTGCCCAGCCGCTGCTGTGAGCAGTGGATCTGTGACGAGCCCAGGAAGACCCGCAAGACCGCCCCCCGGCACGTGGAAGGTACCGGAACTCTCTCACATCAGCCATTACAGTTTTTACAGTTATTTAGCTGACACTTTTATCCATAGCGGTTAAATTTGATTAGACTAAGCAGGGGCCAATCCCGCCTGGAGAAATTAAGGTTAAGGGCCTTGCTCAAACAGCTGCTCTGACTGATGTTATTGTGGCTACACTAGGGCTTGAACCACCCACCTTCCTGGCCCCAGTCGAGAGCCTTAGTCACTATGCCAATGTCATAATGTCCCAATACAATCTCAACTTCACATTACTGAGTGTGAGAGCTGTGGTGCTGCCAGGAAACTTAAGTTAAGCGCATAAACACCTTTTTTAGCACAGAAATATTTTGTGAATATTTTGGAATGAGGCAAATGTTTACACAGGGCGTGTGCACTTCCTGTCACTTCAGAGAGGACAGGAAGTGCAGAGCCCTGTGTCAAGCTGGCCAAACCCTTTCCTGAGTATGTTTAGTCATTGTTATTTTAGGTCTGCTCACTGGTAACCTTGTGAAATTTTCTCCTGCTCTGGAAATAATGTACAGCCAAAGCTCAAAGAGTCATTACATTTCTTTGTTTTTTACATTAAATCTGAAATCACAAATATTTGGTGTTGTAAATATGAACAGTTGTGTGGTACATGCCTTTTATTACTAAGACAGCAGAGCACTCTGACGGGATATCTGGCATCGTACTATAGAATTACATCAACATACAATGGAATCCCATAATTGGCCCAAGAGTTTTACAGTGAAGTTTTAAAAGGGAAGGCACATGTGGTTTTAACAGCCTTTTATCGTGATTTATGCGCCCGTTGTTCAGTTTACGAGGATTGTTTGGTTTGTGTGCTGGCACAGCTCGTATTATGGGCAACGAGGTCTGGCAGAAGAACTGTGTGACTCAGACCACGTCCTGGAGCCCCTGTTCCAAGACCTGTGGGCGGGGCCTGTCCATGCGCATCTCCAACGACAACGACCAGTGCGAGATGGTGAAAGAGTCACGACTCTGCAACATCCGCCCGTGTGAAGTGGATATCACTAAGCACATCAAGGTCCGCTTTTTTTCTATTGAAATTATAATGTTGAAAATATACAGACAATATATGTGGATGTGATATATTACTATGTACCATTCTGTTAATGTAAAAGCATGTTTGTATACAGTATATATAAATCAGTGTGTAACAAATACTTGTAAAATGAATTGAGAGGCTGGTGAATTTTAATTGGTTTGGTCCATCACAGAAAGAAAGAACCTGATTTTTTGCCTTTGACAGAACACTAGTTAGAAACAGATTCAATCAGGAATCGAATCGAATGAGTTCCAATAAGCCTTAAAATGGGCCGATAGCCTACCTTGCATCATGATAGTCGACCACATACCACATTTAATAAAAGGAGTAACAAATACAAGGCTTCGTGTTTGGACAGAATTATTGCCTGTTTAGGGTTAATTATTTGTGAGGTTCTCTACGGTTTTTGGGCTCACCTTCAACATATACTCAGACACCAGCATGAGCAATGAGTTATTCAACAGCAGACCTGGGTTAAATACATAATTGTTTTGGATTCAAATTCAATTGTTCTTGCCTGGTGCAATTGAGCCAACCAAGAGGACCAGAAGGTGGGGTTTGCCGTTTTTGAGAACATTCCGGTTCAAATACACCGGAAATTCTTAGAAAAGTCTAGAAAAGTATTTGTATCCGACAGTAAACAAAGTTCGGCAGGTTAGCATAAAACAGTGTGGATAAAGTCTTGTTACTCACAGGGCTGAGACATTGTGTGACTCAATGTCTTTCATGGCCTGTTCCTGTCCTGCTCTCTCTCCCCAGCCAGGGAAAAAGTGCCTGAACATCTACAGGGAGGAGCAGGCGCAGAACTTCACCATCTCCGGGTGTGTCAGCAAGCGGCCGTACCGGCCCAAGTACTGCGGGGTGTGCACGGACGAGCGCTGCTGCATCCCGTACAAGTCCAAGACCATCGAGGTGGAGTTCCAGTGCCCGAACGGAGCCGTCTTCTCCTGGCAGCTCATGTGGATCAACGCCTGCTTCTGCAACCTCAGCTGCAAGAACCCCAACGACATCTTCGCCGAGCTGGAGCGCTACTACGACTACCCAGAGATCATGAACTGAGAAGATGTTCAAGCCCTCCTTCCCCCATTACCTTTCACTGTGGCATTAATTTCCTTTAGTCTAGGAATCCCCGGAAGTTGTTATAGCAGGTATCCAATGGGAAGTCTCTACCATCCATCCGTTATTTTACCAGTACAAAAACCTGCAACAGCTATGTGATGAAGAGGAAATGGGTGCCATATCTGTTTGTTACGGCCGAGTGTGTTCTGACGGGCCAAATCTAATCTCTAGCTAACATATATTTCCTATTGGAAAATAAGTAAATGTGTTAAAACAGGATTTATTTGAATGATGTTGGCCTTTGTAGGACGTAGTGACTGCTCCTAATTCTCTTATAATCTTCTCTAGTGCTATGGGGCGACATTGGCTCAGACCGTAAGAGCAGTCATCTGGGTGTGTCAAAGTGTCCCTGAGCAAGACACCTAACCCCTAAGTGCTCCTGACGAGCTGGTTGGTACCTTACATGGCAGCCAATCAGCATTGGTGTATGCGAGTGTGTGTATGAATGGGTGAATGAGAAGCATCAATTGTACAGTGCTTTGGATGAAGGCGCTATATAAATGCCAATCATTTACCATTTAATCTTGTCCAGTGCTCAGAAGCTTGTATGATTCAGGTGCAATTTCGAATTTTGTAAATAACGGCCGCCAAAAATAATGAGTTACTGGTTAGTCTCAGTGAGACTACAACAACCATTCTCTACAACGAAAGAAAATTAGATCACCTATTCCATTCGGATTGGTGGAATTTCCACAGGCTGTCAATCAGTAAACATTTGGTTTTGGTTCAGAAATCAGTAACTGGTTAAAGGCAGTAGTCACTGACACTAAATGGCCATTCCATCTCAATTTTTGTTTTCTCGTCTAGATTTTTTTGGATCCCAGATGTTCTGCATGTTTTCGGTTTTCAGAAACCATATCCAGAATCCATTTACTAAAAGATAATCCTAATCCCCATTCACCATGTGAGACTGATGCAGAATCTGTATTGTGGGGCAAAATATATAAAAACACTTCTTTAATTCCTAACTTATGGAAAGCACATTATTTATTTTTACATTTACTTTTATCCGTCATATATGAAATTATAGTTTGGCTTTGTCCTCAAAACAAACTTTCACTCCGTATTCATTCATTGCATTTTAACCAGTGTAAAATACAAAATGTATGTAAACCATCTAAAACTGTTACAGCAATAATGTGCATACAAAATATGAGCATAACCTTTGCATTTACTGTCACCTGACCTTTTAAATATCTACTCAATTCGATCCTTCATCATAAAACGATAGAACAAGCTTAGAGTTGTACATTGCTACATTAGATCTGAGCATTAGAACCCTGTTCTGGAATAATAAAAAAAGATAAATTTGATTTTGTGATCCTAAATGATTGATGGATTAAAATGTGCAGGACTGATAATTTGCTTGCCTTCAGTGAGTTATCACTTCAGGCAGATGTGGGGTAAAATTCTCTCTCAAATGCTAATGTAAATATGAACCATTACAGCTTTAGAGAAATTATGTTGTCATATTGTATATCAGGAACTGAAATTATAAAATTTTATTGTGCAGCATTTAATAAAAAAATTAGGACAATTATGAATAAATATGCAAGTGAATATTGCAAACAATGACTGTAGTGCATCATTGAAAATTTGGGTGCTGAAAACACTATCATGGAAGAACTATGTAAATGTATGCATTACCCTCAATATAATTATTTACCTTTCCAAACATTCAGAGTCAAATGTAAAATGAAGCAGTAGCAGACCAATGTCTACATATATTGTGAGATATTGGTCTCATCCAAACACACTTTGTCGTGTTCATATGATCAGAAATGTAGCTTTCAGTCCACAGCTGTGTTCCTGTCCAGCAGATAATTTGGCTGCAGCTTAGAGACCAGAGGTACAGTTTGGGGACCACTGATCCCAGTACAGCGGGGAGTGTAAGGTATGCAGTGGTGTCAGAGCTGTCCAATGGCCAGTTCCTCAAAAGGGTCTGGTGTCGATTTCTTTTATAGCCAAGTTCCGCTGAATCACTTCGGGAGCTATACCATATGGAACTACAGTTCCCAGGGTCAGGTAAGGTCTCCCCATGTACAGCACCCAACAATTACCACAGCTCATAAACCACAATTTAACGGTTCAAATTTCAGTCCAGCCCAAAAAGAACCACACAAAATGGCTTAGTCAGTCGTGAAAGAACAATACTGCCAACACTGATGCAGTTACAAATTTTATTTTTTTTAATAAATACAAATGTTATGTCATTAAGAAAACTTCCCATCTATAGTAGGTAGTTTTGCATCTTTACAAAGCTAATTTCTTTTTTTTTTTTCCTAGAAAGCTGGTAGCAATTGCCATTGTGCGAGGAAAAGCGAAATCAGAGTTCAGTAAGAAGTCAAATGTATCCTAGTGTTTCATCATTTTATCTTCTGATTAGCATAGCCCTGAAACCATCAACACAGTTAAATGCAACTTTATGGTTCCATGGCACAATTCTGTTCTGTTGTTATTACTTGCATAGAAAAAAACTATAATTTATATAAAAAATAAACAACCAGAACATTTCTATTGCCTGAAGCAGTTTTCCTGCAATTAGAACACATGATTTCAAAATAGTTAATGCACAATATTTTCCTTTTTGACTGATTGACAGTAAGCTCAATAGAAGACAAAAACAGCCTCTTAATGATCTTCCCCAAAAGCGATGGCTAAAATCATTCCATACTGGAAGTTAAAAGACAGATCTTTTAAAGCATTAAAAAGGTGACAGACAGCGCCATAAAACAGTAATCGAGAAGTCCTGGATAATCAGCAAAACGACTGTAGTACTGTAGGTTTAAGAATGAAAAGCAATTTAGTCAAGACTGCTCTCATTTGATCCAAGTGGTTCTACACGTAATTTCTCCACCCTGTGAGATCATTCATCTTCAAGTGAATGTTTGTTAACCGAATGTTAAATCCGACATCAAGACCATTATCAAGTTCAGAGTTAAGAGCCAAATCAATCAGCCACTTTCTGAGGAGGAGCTAGCTGTAATGGGTCAGTAACACTGACCACAAGCTAAATTAAAAACACTAAAGTGGAGAAAGTACGTTGGTCATCGGACCTGGACAATTTAGAATTAGATGGTTTCTCCGACACATTCCTCCATGATCGCCCATGCCAGACTGCTCTGCCTGCTGGGGGTGGGGAGGGGGGGTTGCTGCTCCAGAAAAAGCAGCCCGTGAACAGTATTGGTTGTTTCCTCGACGGCATCACCTTCAACCGCGCGGTTAGAACGTGACGCCGCGTAACAGTCTTGTCTCGTTCGAAGCTCCAGAAGACACAACGGCCCTACCCTTGACTCTCTTTGGTATAACAAAATGGGGGCTACAAACACACACACTTTGGGAATGTTCTTGCAGGGAGTGGAGAGGAGGTACCGGCGTGGCGTCCCGTCCTCGTTTTTCCTTGTTTTACGGGCAGAGCAGGGCAGCGCAGGCAGTGGACGGGGGGCTGGGGTAGGGGGCCTGGCGGGACAGCTTTAGCAGGACACCTCGGTGGACTTGGGCACGGCCTGGTCCACGTTGCTCTCTGCGGTGCCGTCGGCGTGGGGGTGTGTGCGGTGGGCCTCGGCCGTGTGGGAGCGGCTGCGGGTGCCCTCGTTGGTGTGGGAGCGGCTGCGGTTGCCGTCGAAGGAGTGGATGCTGGAGCCCGAGGCCGTGCGAGAGCGCACCAGCCTGGTCATGCTGGCTGCAGGCACTGTGGGAGAGAGCGGAGTTCACACTTAGACACGCGCATACACACAGAGACACGCACACACACACACACACACACACACACACACACACACACACAGACACGCGCACACACACACACACACACACAGAGACACGTACACACACACACACACAGAGACATGCGCACACACACACACAGAGACACGTACACACACACACACACAGAGACATGCGCACACACACACACGAGAGCGCACCAGTCTGGTCATGCTGGCTGCAGGCACTGCGGGAGGGAGCGGATGAGTCATTCCTACAGCAGGAAATCACACTCAGACATGCGCGCACACACACACACACACACGCACACACACGCACACACACGGAAACACGCAGGGACACGCAGGGACACGCAGGGACACGCGCAGACAAACAAGCACACAAGCACAGACACACCCACACCCACACCCACAGAGACACACACATGAGAGCGCACCAGTCTGGTCATGCTGACTGCAGTCACTGGGGGAGGGAGTGGATGAGTCATTCCTCCGGCAGGAAATCACACTCAGACACACAGACACACAGACACACACACACACTCGCAGACACATGTTCACACACAGAGACAAACACAGATGCATAGACCAGCACATGTGTGCGACCATTCAGTGCAGCATGCAGTTGTCACTGGTTAACCATGCTCTCCACATATCCGAATGGGATTGCCATTACATTGAATTGCTATGACAACCAAACATTTTTGGTTCCAAGCATGCTCTTGCCATGAAAATATATATTTTTTTATGTCTCAGTGCTGCTTTCATTATTAGAGAAGGCCATGCTATGACTAATCCCCCTAGGAAGTTCTAGTTCTTTTTATCTTGCAGTCATAAACAGACAAAATACTAAATCATATTTGGCACTTACTGTGGCCCATGCCCTGAATGAAATACTTGAAGGCTTCGGTCAGCTTTGCTGGCTGTTGAGGGAAAGAGACAAAGAATAAGCACGCAAACCAAACAAATATTCACACTGAATTTTAACACCAATTTATTTTTCATGTTCACATTTATAAGACCAAGAGAGAGGCTATCTGGAAACACCAATATCAACAGCTACTGGTGCATGCAGTGTGGGAATTATTAGTTATTATGTTATTCTGAGAAATGCCCAATGATTGTCTAATGTGCTTAGCAGAAGACCCATTTCGGCTAACGATTATCCCTCAGCCGGCGCAAACTGGTTTTAGCACCTAAAGCCGCGCTAACGCACCTGATCGACCTGGGGCAGGCCACCGCAGTCAGCCATCTGCAGAGGGAGGGGAAGAGAGAGATTTGCCCTTCAGTAATGAGGCATATAATGATTCATAGTTACAACTGCTTAAAATGGGAGAAGAGACACAGCACTTTACTTTTAAACAGCAAAGCAGACAGCTAAGTCAGTTACAAGCACTAAAAACAGGAGAACAGACGCCGAGCTTAACTGAGTAATGAGACACGCAGTCATTCAGTCACATGACTGTTTACAACATTACGTTTTTGACTACAATCGCCCGAGGCATAGCCTACATTTATTAACCAATGCGTTGTTTCCCCCGTTGAAAAACAACATTGTCAAATACGGAAAAACTAGACAAGTCAGGTGAAAATGGGTCAGCTGGAACCAAATGTGACCTCCGGTCTTACCAGGGCGACAGCACAGGCACAGCGTTAGTCAATAAGTCACAGGGAGTGCTGAGCAAGCGGAGGCTTATCAGCGCCTGATGCTGCTTTACTATTAATAACCCGGCCGTCTGCGATTATGGCAGGTGAGCCCGGTCACTCACCTTGAGAAGTGTGGTCTTTGTCGGGTCCAGTTTGGTGTTGCACTCCACCTGCACGGACAGCATTTAACATGGTGAGCAACAAGGCAACGCTACACGTGAAGTTTCCCTCAGCTTTGCTGAAGTACAGTGAGGTGCGTAAGTATTTGGACAGCAGCGCAATTTTAAACTCCTACATGGCATCACTCAATTTACCATCAAATTAAAGCAGTCATTACCCACTTTATGTGAAATTGTGTTGCTGTCCAAATACTTAGGGACCTGTATACCCTGTTTTATTTAATGTGCTTTGTCTTTTTCAAAGTTGTTTACTCTACTTCTGCCAGTCTCAGAGCACAGGAGAGAGAGGGTCATTAGCACCACACACTTACCACAGCGTCAACAGCCGGGGAGCTGTCGCCTACAACCAACAGAGTAGAACACCTACGGATACAGAGAGTGTCATTAGGGTCCTGCCTTCAGCATAGACTATGGTCTCAATGATGTGTTCAAAAAGCCATAAGAAAAGGTGTATCTGACTCACTTCAGGGTTCGTGCGTGGATGTGTCCTCCAGGGATTGGTCGCTCGACATCCAGGTCTCTTCGGCTGTTGAGAAAAAAATTGGTTAAGTACAACTGAAAAATAAACTGCTTTAGGTGGGTGATAATGTTTTATAAATGAAATCTGCCAGAACTGGTGGAGCCTTACCTCTCATAGGACTTCACAAAATGGTGGAGGTTGGTCTGGTTCACGTCATGCAGGATGTGGTGGCGATATGTTGCGATCAGGTCATGGTTGTTGTGAATTTCCTCCTGGAGAAAAAATAGTCACAATATGCTCAGACCTACAGATAGCAGGAACGATCATGCAAGTGTCCCTTTATTTTTTATTTATTGATCATTTACATAGTAAATGAAAAATAAATAAAATTTTAAAACAGCATGCAGATGGAGCAAATTCAATTAATAACACCCTTTGAATGTGATAAATATTTAATTGTACTGTAAATATTACAGTAACTTATAATGCTCATAAAAGCAAAAAAACATAGAACAATCACCTACCTTCCCAAACAGATGGGTGATAATCATGTTGGGCAAATCGTGGGCCCAGCCACTGATCTGAAATTAATTAAAGAAACAAGTTCACTTCTGATAGCTGTGTACATAACATCGGTAACTTTACTGCCTAATTAAAATTATACAATGTTACACACTAGATCAGGGATTATCAAATCCGGTTCCTCCAGCTGCTGGTTTTCCACCCTCCCTTTACCTGGGAGTCAGGTCTGAAGACAGTCTGACCAATCAGTAGGGCTAATTGTTCAGCTAATTACCCAGGGGGAAAAGAAAACCAGGACTAGATTTGGATTTCAGGTCCAGATTTGATGATTGCTACACTAGACCTTAGAGGTCCGAGCAGAAGGATGGCAACCCAGACTTTCAGATTATTAATAAAGCAGGGTATTCTTTGAGAGGTATGATTATTACATCAAGGCAAACAGGGCATTCAGGTGAAATGGCATACCAGAAATGGGGGTATATGTACACTCAACATGCTTGTGTCAACGTGAGCTCATGTTCAGTACGTTACCTTGTGTGCAGCCCAGTTCATCCAGCCTTCCGCACATGGGTTAATGTTGATCAGCATCAGGCCATCCACCATCGTTGGGTAGTCCAGCTACATCAAACACGAAGCAGCGGTCAGGAGCAACTCCACCGCATTCAAACCAGAACACTTAACATCTCCCTTTAGACATTCATTCAATTTGATCAGAAACAAATAATACAAAGACAATGCACCCTGTTCTGTATTGCTCTGAACAGAAAGTTCACAGTTCTTAGTACTTGCACCCAAAAGAAACTGTTATTTCAGTTTCTGAAAGAACCACAAATGTTTCAAAACCACATTTTGGAAGATTTGTTTTCAGACCTAATGTTGACACTCCATGCTTGTGCAATTGCAACAGGACAAACCTGGCACACAGTCAGTTGTTACACGTGAGGTTTCAATGTTCTGGACAGGCCAGAGATGCAGGAGATTCCAGCAAATATTAAAGAGCAATTTGTTTGGCGAGTGAACACATTTCACTTTTCTATGCTTTACTGATCTTGTCTGGTGTATTGGAACCTATGGAATTTTCTCAAAGCAAATTGCAAAGCCCTCCTTCCGATCCTCTTTGTAGGCTCAATTGCACCAGGCAAGATCAATCGAGCACAGAAAAATATTTCAATTACAAATATTTACATATTCGACCGAGGTCTGACTGCAACTTCCCGAAAATGCAGAACGGTGCTGAACAGGGCACATAGGGTAGTATATCCTACAGTACATTTTATTAAAGTACTGTGAATAAACATATGCAGGAGTGGAAAGTCATAAATGTGGAACTCACCGCAAATTTGGCGAGGATGTAGGCCCCGGCTCCAACACCTATACCCATGACACTCTTCATGCTGTCAGAAACGAGAATGAAACGATAAATAACCTGAATTATCCCCACTGAATACATGACAAATAAACCACCAGGCTAAAGCAACATCTACCAACCTGGTGGTGAATATGTATGCATTACAGTTTCCATCATGAGCAGACCTGTGTCAGATACTGCAAGCACTTGAACTGCAGTACTTTTTACATACTAGTAAAACTCATGCAGAGTACTGGACTTCTATAAAACAGAGACATTCTTCCACAAATCAAGGTTTTGATATGCAAAATGTCAAACATTCTCAGGGATAAAAATGTGCAGGCATTTGAAGGGATAAAGGGTTTCAAATATGTATTTTTGCTGATTCATACCAGTATGCTTAACTTTAAGGCCATTCTGTGTCACTTACCCAAAGTGCTTGAGGACAACAGGAAGAGTCTCAGATAGCTGGTCCATGGAAGGATACTCATACCTACAGAAAAGAAATCCATTTACAGTTTATAATGACATCATAACTCTATAACAACTGTGTAGGAGTAGCTTTCTTTTTGGAATAACAGTTTAAAAACCTAAACGCTTAGGAAGTGCGATGGTGCGGTCAGTCACACAGTGGATATGGTTTCTGTAATTAATACCGGAGTGAAAAACATTACTCAAAATTGCCTATATGTATCAATTATTAAAATCTGGTACTCATAGTTAAGGCCAACTGTTTACCGAGAGTAACGACTAAACCAAAACAAGGCCTTCAATGATTAAGCGAGCCGTGCGAAATTATCCCGCTCGACCTTAATCAGTCACAATGCTGGCTCTCAGACACGGGAACACGGGCAACGCAGATGCGCCTTCCCAGGATTTCAGACCGTTCAGGGCCGAGTGGAAGCGGGTTGAAAAACAGGTGTTTAAAGGTCACGGACGCGGCGGCCTACATTTGGAGTCGCGCTCACCCGGGAGGGAAGGCGGTGGCCTCGGCGTGCTGTCCGGGAGCCTCCACGTGGCACACGGCAAAGTGCTGGGTGATCTCCTGCATGTCCTCGTGGTCGAACAGCGAGTCGAAGCAGTTCTTGTCTGAAGGAAGGGAAACGGGAGAAACACGCTTAAACTTAGAAGCTGAGACGGGACTGCTGAGATTACCATGCGTAGGGGAGAGCGGGGTCTGTTGTGACATGGGGTCCATTGTTACCCAATGTTTTTTTTTTTTTTTTTCCAATCAGAAACAAGCTAGCCTGCTGTAAATCACATTACACACCCCCATACATGTCCACTTTCACCTCGGATTTCAACAGACCAGTTTCCTGTCCATTTCGTGCTCAGGAAACATTGCGTAAAAATTGACCCCGTGTCAGAATTGACCCTGCTGTCCACTACATAAGCGGGGTCGTATATGAATACAGACGCATGTTAGACCCGCTTATCTAGCAGGTTCCTCCCAACCCTAGCTAGATATGAGTAGAAGGTCTTCCAGTTTTCACAGCTATTGAGCACTCGATTGATCCATTAGGCCAGTTGTTTACACTGTTAATTCAACGGGTTTCTCGGTCTGAAATGGATGCAGATTTTAAGGTGAACATAAGACAGCAAATTCTCTGTGGCTCTCCAGAATCAGGCCAGGAGAGTCCTGGTGCAGTGACAGGCAGCACTAGATGTGTCTCGACTCAGGTAGACGTGTGGATATGTGCATGCTGTAAAAGACTCACGGTTCAGTCCAATGTCATGGAAGGTCAGGATGACAGGCCGGTCCCCTTTCGGGACCCCCTTCATGGTGCAGTGGACAGAGCCAAACGGGGTCTCCACATCAGCCTCCTGTGGGATCACAACTCTGGTCAGGGCATTATATTAAACAAAAACAACACATAAGCATGGCTAAGGAATCCTTAATACAATGGCTTGGCCAGCTGGAATTGGATTCCCAATAAATGATACATACACTCATTGAGCACTTCATTAGGAACACCTGTACACCTACTTATTCATGAGGTTATCTAATCAGTCAATTGTGTGTAATACATGAAATCATGCCGATACAGGTCAGGAGCTTCAGTTAATGTTCATATCAACCATCAGAGTGGGGGAAAATGTGATCCAAGTGACTTTGACCGTGGAATGATTGTTGGAGCCAGACAGAGTATCTCAGAAACTGCTGATCTACTAGGATTATCAGGAAATATTCAGTGAGCAGCAGTTCTGCTGGCAAAAACGTGTTGTTAATGAGAGAGGTAGGAGGAGAAGGGCCATACTGGTCAAAGCTGACAGGAAGGTGCCAGTAACACAAATAACCACACATTACAACAATGGTACGCAGAAGAGCATATCTGAACAAACAACACGTCAAATCTCCAAGTACGTGGGTACAACAGAAGACTTTAGAAGACATTAGTTTGTTTGTTTTTTAAGTGTAATAAATAGCTAATAAAGTGCTCACTGAGTGTATATATATTAATAAATGAAAATAAATTGCAATAAATATTTTAATGAAACCAACACACGCAAGCATGTCCAAAGGAATCTTGGAAATCTTTTGAACCAATGATTGGGGTTCCATTAAAAAGAAATAAAACATAATCATTTCATTTAGATAAAATCACACCATAGATTACATCAACGTTTGTCAAATGAACCAGCAGACAAAATGGCATCTAAATGACATATCACTCTTATAAAACGCCATAAAAAACATTTTCATAGGCAAATGGAGAATTTTCTAAAGAGAATATTCGGAAAGAATCCCTCAAATGATCAATCTTTCCAAAATTGTTTGATTTAATTTAACCCTTGGAAATAATTTATGCCCAAATCTCTCCTGATATCCCTTAGAAGAACTCTTATCTGAGATAGACAGTAAACACAACCAATGGCAGCAGCAATCTGAAGTCACACAAAATAGTCCCATTGAAGAATCTTCCAAACTATTCATTCCAACCTCTCTGCATAGCCAAACGGAATCCTTTTACAAAATCGTCTTTTAAGTGCATTTTCCCCAAATGTTATGGCTCTTCTTTAAGTTTCAGCTACCAGCACACTCTTATGTCTGGGCATGTACACTTTATATTGCTCATTCCAAACTGCAAATGAGAACTAGTGAGCCGAATGAGACTCCCACCCTGAACTGACATCGCCCTCAGTGACAGTCCATGCCAGCTGCAGTATTGCTGACTAAAGGCTCCCAAACCAGGCCCATTCCCCAACATTATCAAAGGAAAGTCACAAAAACATTCAAAAACCTCAGCATAGAAACAAGCATCAGTATAAACTTACAAATATTCACTAATAATAAAACAATAACTTAATAGTAAGAGTTAAGATAATTATTCAATAATCGTCAGGTACTCACAACGGATTCAGGTTCAAAAACGCACTCCATGTCAGGATCCTCAAGAACCATGTTTGCAGTTGCAGGTTAGCACAGTGAGGAATAGATCCAACGTTCTGAAGCTCTCACTCAAAGGTACTTAACAAGCAGCCGGCTCAGGATTGCGTTTTATACTCCTGCCTCGCACTGCTCTGCATAAGCCTTAGCATCCCATGGTTCCTTGCACACCCACCAAAACAAGCTAATTCTGGATGACAAGATTTGCAAATTGGATCAGCCAATGCTAGGTTGTTTCGCATTGCAAAATGATACTCGTTTTCAGTTCTGTGACATTAGAAAATTATAATCAGGCACACCGCTGCAAGCTGTCCCATCAGTAATAGGTTAAAAGGCTATTCACAACATAACATACCAAGGATTTACTTTACTTTGTACCAAACCGTTCAGCAAATTCTTAGTTCTCTTGTCCCGTAAGACAAGCTGATCAAGTGATGCGGGGGTGGTACTGCATTCTAAAACGTCCCTGTTTCTAATCTCTACATACTGAAGCAAAACTGAAAGGGTTATATTCTAACTGATGTTTAACTAAGTTCAATACTTTTAAGGGAAATAATGCTTGCTGGTAAACATCGTAATATAAACCCAGGCTCTGCTAAACAGGAAGTGACTGCTGAGCAGAGGGTTTTATCTATGTCCCTGACCTTTGAACCAATTAGTTTTAGCTATAAACAGGCAGTCTGCTTCGGCAGCCACTGCAATTACAATGGGGACTTTAGGAATATTGGTATACATTTAATAATCATCGTGAAGTTTATTGCAATTATGAAGTCACACTTCATGCCTAATAATTTTAAATTACGTTTAAAAAGATAAATTAAACTAAACGAATTTTAATTTTAAAAAGTAACATCGACTAAAACTATGTACTATTAAGTCCAGACTGGTTAAGTTGGGAGCAGTGGCACTGAGTATGCATCAACAATGCCAGTGGGGTTAGCTACAACCTTAGTCGCCAGGAAGGTCCGTGTGACGCAGGCATTTTGTGTATGGGGCATACTAGTAGTAGAGTTTGCCGTAATGTGAAGGGTGTCTGATGCTCATTGTAGCACAGAGGTGGGAGCCATCTTATCACTATGCACTGTGACAGCATCTTATTCTGTGTACTGAAATCCTACAGTGCCTGACCATCTTCCTTGTTTATCTTTTCCTGGGGCTCCTGCCCTGCCCTGAGTTCACCGACCGCTCCAGACCTCCCTTGATTAGGTCATGGACCTGTAGCCGGGTTCATCCGGAGGTTTCTTCCCACTGGGGAGTTTACATCACGGTGGCATTTTTGGTGATCATGTCTGGGGTTTGCTCTTTAAAGTGTAAAGACAGGCATTTTGTAAAGTGTAAAGACACTTTAAGGAGTAGCAGACAGTATTCTGCAAAAAGGGCTGTACAAATAAAAATGAATTCAATCGAATAGAAGAGGTTGAGAATTTTGCGGCTTATTATTGTGAAGAGAACCCCTACCCACCTTCCCCGTCATGTAGGAGAGGACAATCTCCTACATGCCAGATAAATATCCACCATGGCTCCTTCTGGGGGTAAACACTTGGCACTCTTCCAGCAGGACTAATCCCATTTAACTGGACGAGGTGAGCGTGCGACTAGGTCAGCTTTGTAAACACCCCTGGCAGATGGTTGGCCTTCCAGTGCCTGCCCATAGATGCACAGGCAGTTGACAATATTAGATGCTACCCTGGAAACCTGAAGACTAATCTTCTGGGAGGCTCAGCACGGGATTGCAATCGGTTTAAAAATTCTTCAGCGCTTTCAGAGGACTTCAGCGGGACTAAATTATTCAAACGGGAAATTCACAGAGCACAGAGATTTCTTGCAGTGATCAGGAAGGCTCACAAATTAAATTAGCAATTCAAATTTTGGGAGAGGTAAAGGCAAAAATACAATGAACACACGCATCCTTCAACTACCATCCAGAAACTACATTTCAGACAAACTGCAGAATTAACCTTTACATCAACAGTTTTGTGAATGCTATCTATTTACCTATTATTATTATTATTATTATTATTATTATTATTATTATTATTATTATTATATTTTGCATAACCCAAAACAACCACCACTTTGGAGAATAAATAAATAAATAAATAACTCAAACAGCTTCCTTTACAGAAATTATATAGGAATACGAAATTAATAAAGAAAATAAAAATAAGCCAGTATGCATTAGCAACTAAACAAAAACCAATTAAGGCCAATACTGGTTTGGCTTAAGTGGAACTGGAGTTGTCCAAGGTCCTGAACTTTGACCCAGCTCATAAACGGACATGTTCTGCGTTAATTAGTTTTTCCACCTCAGTTGTTTAATGAAATCAAATTGACACTAGTGCTAAAAACTAAAATCAAAATTCAATTTGGAAAATTTGATGGACAAATACATGTGATAAAATAATATTTGCTTAAAAGCTTTACTCAAACAAGACACACACACAAACTAGGAGGGGACCATAGTTTCATTAGTCTCACAGATATCATTTTTGATAATCGAGTTTTGGGAGAACAAATTTTCCCACTGCTAACACAGTCCCTACAGTCCTGATGATTCAGACTACACAGCATGAAATACGCTGTAGCCAAAGCACTTATTTCATTCAGAAAGACCAAAAGAAACTGCCAAGGTCAACAAATGGCCTTCATAAAAGTCAAGCCGGGTTAAGAGGGTGCCTTTGGAAAACAAGCTAAATCATTTCCACATCTGACTACCATCATCAAACAGAGCTCACAAGATGGAGCTAGAGTGCTGGGATTCAGACCAATTCCATAAAACTTAACCCATCAGGACCACGCCCGTTATGAACTATTCTGCCGATTGGGAAACGTTGAAGCTTGCCCAAGCGTTACAAGTCCTGAAAAACGCGTTTTTAGGCCTTCTGGCTTTCTTTTTCTCTTCTTTCCTTCTTTACTTGTATGGTGGGGTTTTTTTTGGTTGCAAAAACACAAAGATACAGGAAAAGTACTAGAAGAAAAAAAAAGTGGCAGGACAAGGGCCTTGCGAAACAGAAACGGCAGCTGATGCAATCTCAGTGTTCAGAACGTGGTTTTCCTCCTCTTCCATGGTGGTTTCTGCATATCGGTCTATGGGAAAGCGTGTCTTCTGGTATTCTGTCTTGCCTGAGGCACAAAGACTGCCATTCACTCCCGTGAACAGCTGAACTCAGACATAAAAAGCAAATACAGTAATCTGTGTACTTGCCTTTGTCATGAGCTGCTGAACAGCCTCCCTCAGGCCCTAGAACACAAACAAGTACAGTCAAGTCAGGAATGCAGCTAAATCTGCTACATATATGATATTCAGTTTCTAATTAAGCTTGTTTGTCCGTTAGGCTGTCTTTTTTTATAGTTACTCATCAATCCACACACTCCCTTCTTTCCATTACCTGGTGTGGAAATTTGAAATAACAGAACAGTTGTTTGCACTTATTTGCCTGGGTGCAGGAGGTTTTGAGATATGAAACTTGGCAATATGCCCAGAGTCACTCTGTACAAGTGCAAGCCTCCATTTGTTGTATATTCTTGCAAAACAAAACTTGCCATGGAGCCGGAGAGGCTATAGTACGGAAACATGCCAATGAATGACGCTTTAAATCCAGGGACTAAAGGGGTTTCTGGTGAACACTTAATGTTAAAGAAATAGTGTGTTCCTCTCAAGCATACACTGATAATTTCGCATGAAGAGTGAAGACTGAGTTTTCTACCACACTGTAGTGTTGAGGTGAATGTCAGTCTTCATTCTCAAATATCTAACAGACTCAAACATCAAAAGCATACCCAGTAGGCATTTACACTACCTTCAGCATGGTAACCCACACACAATTTTTAAGTATTTAATAGTACATAAAAGCATTCCTTTGATCCTGCTAATCCTGGGCAGTGATTAGGATTAAACAGTTTGTAGGGTAATAACTTTAGCAGAAAGTGTTGATGAGTGCCAATATTTTCTACAATTTAGAAAGGGTTAAAACACTGTAGAGTACACCGTTCACCTAGTTTTTAAAGCAGCATTGTTTCAGAATGTTAAACAGGAAGGAAAACGCTCCAATTTATTCACGCAATCCTTCGTGTTTTATACAAGGTCTGCAGGTAGGTTCCCCACTCACACCACATGCCTCAGTATGCTACCCACAAATCCAGATGCTGGCCAACAAACAGCCCTGATTCCAAAAAAAAAAAGAAAAAAAGATTTTTACAATTATTCACACACTCATACACCTGAAAGCAATGCAAAAATAAAGAAATAACATACCGGCAATTCTCTGTCCACAAGCAGAGGCTTGGATTCCACAACTTGAATATCGTCCATTGTCACCACCGATGAGATCTATGGAAGAGATGACAGGGCATTCAAAATGAATGGCAGACTTTGCAAGCCCTTGGCTTTCACTACCGGTTCTGCTTGTTTACGAGCCCCTGACCTCCTGGACCGCAAAGGAAGCTTTAAATCAACGTGTGAATGACAGAAGCTCAGGGCGTGCTCCCTCCGTGACGTTTGCATTGATATCACAGTTTTATGCACTGGTTTGAAATGTTTTTGTTAGCCAAAACAGCATTGTTACGTATCACGGAAAAAGGACGGGGCACAAAAGTAGGAAGTAAGCTAGTTTTACGATACTTCCCCTTTCTAAATAGAGTTTTCCATTAGAGTGTGAAGACACCGTGGATTGCAAAAAAACATATTGTAGAGAATAAAATCAGTTATGTTCAGTCACGTGGGTTTTCACCATTAACTGTAATTTACTAACCTTCAAACCGTACAGTATTGCATTGTACAAAATAGTTTGTTCACTTTTAACAACAATAAGGAGCTGCATCAATAAAGTCATTTTGATAAATTGATTTTTTTTAACCTGCAACATAACAATGTAAAAAAAGTGCAAAATGAAGAAGTGGCATATGACCCACTGAATGAGGACATGAGTACTCTGTGAGCCTGAACTACCGTCTGCACCTTGAGCAACCGCTTCAAGTTCAAGTTGGCACATGCAGTGTCATGGCAATAAGGATGTAGACCTACAGAATTAGTTTCAGACCAACATATGCAATGTACCACAGACACACACACAAAGACTTCCAAGAGATGAACAGTGGGAAACCAACCACAGACAGTAATTAAGTTAGAACAGAACTAGCTTCTGCAATATAATATGAAGTAAACATGAGTGAAACAGATCTTTCGGGGGACTTTTAGAAGGGCGGGGAGTCGATTTGACTGACATCAAATGAGAAAGGGGACATCAAATGACGATGCATTTCCTGTGTGAAAAGGATATTGATTGGACGAGAACTGAGAACTGAGTTGACAGAGATTGATCAACATACACGCTCATTTTCCAGGAAATGGATGGAACAAACTTTTGTGTGAAAATACACAAGTATTACAATTCTATCATTTTTTTTGCAATGTATACTTTAAGATGTATTTGTATGGTTATGAAAAATTGCCCAAAATTTTTTTTGATTTCAGCTTGTTCCAAGACTTGGTACAGAAGTGAAAAATACAGCAATTCAACAGCTAGAAATGGGGGGGGTATTGGGAGGATAATACATTGGGAGACTACACTGCAATTGTATTCCTTGTTCCCATGTTCTTCCTGTCTACTTCACGAAACTTCGCACAGTGATGAAGGGAAGAGGTGAAGGTGCAGAACGAGGAAATCATATAGAGACAGGAAGAGGCCCGGGACATCCTATACTGCCCTACATCACCTGATATGACCTGGGACCTACACAAGCAGCAACATCATGTTCTGATTTGTGTGCTCCTGTCGAAGTGTCCCAGAGCAACCTAACCCCCAATTTCTCCAGACAAGCTGATTGGTAGCCTATCGCCATTGGTGCGTGAGTTTGTGTGTGTCTGTGTGTGAGTGAATGAGAGGCATCAATTGTAAAGCGCTTTGGATAAAAGCAATATATAAATGCAGTCCTAGTTATACACAGCTACCTCCATATTGGAAGCCAGATACATAAACAAAACAGTTTAAAATTCAGACAGGCTTCATGCTCTTAAAACCGGTATATGAAAAGAGCTTCTACTGTATCATGACATTTTTACCCTTCCCAGTACAGTAATGCTGGGAACGTTTCAGGTCAGTCCAGGTTATATAGTCAGCATGAACTGAGGACTGTTCATTAATGGATAAGCTACCTACCTGGCCAAAGGCCAGCCTTTCTGAGTGAATTCTGAGTGCACAGTATGGAAATTTGGGTAGTGTAACAACTCCCACGCAAATACATGCTAAATGCTTTACATACATGCACTGCTTTTAGTTTTTGTAACTGGCCTTATGGCTTGGGTATCTGGTCTGATCACATACGGGTTGTAGAACCGGCCAGATCATACCAAAGAAGAGAAAGGTCATCTGCTTGGTCTGCTCTTTGTGTCTGGGGGTTACGGTCTTGCTAGACTGCTGTCCTGCACTGGGAATGTGCATCATGATCAAGCAATTTCACAGCAGGTTTGGCAGCTCTCGAGTACATGCCATAAACCCAACCTGAGCCAGTGCTCCCTGCACACAAACAAGGTGACACAACCGAGCAAAGCCAGAGTGCAGCAATCCCAAATGGTAAAAAAAGGGGGAAATAAAAAAGGAAAAAAAACAACATTATTTAAGCTGGAGATTTGGTCAAACCTGAGCACAGAAGAGCACAGTACACAAGCAGGCATTGAGTCAAATGAGAAGGGGATTATCCAACTGACTAAAAACCTACCTCTCAGGGAAACCGAGGTGGCAAACTATGCAACCACTCACAGGAATCCGTCGCATGAACCAAATTCCACTGGCATGAACCTAATGTGGCCGAAGCTGTAGGGCACACCGACGAACTCCACACAAATGCCAACGAATCAGATACCAAAATCCACTGCCAAATCACCATGAAGTGGCACAATAAACTCTGCCTGTCACTTCCAAGAGCCACTCGCTTGTTGTGCAATTCTGAAGCGGCTAAGGCGGTTGCTATGGAAATGTTTCAATGAGAGCCTTCTCCAAAATTCTAGCCCAACCATAACAACCCCTTTTCATTTCCACCAGGAAGTTTCTTTACAATGACTGATTGTGACTGTCAAGCACAACAATGGCGCACTACTTATTAATCCAGCCTAGAAAGTAAAAGGGTGATCTCTCAGTTAGAAAAATTCTACTGAAAGCAAGTTCCCGGAGTAACAGCACCTCGTAGTTTGGAGAATGAAATGAGCCTGTGTGTTAGCGGTTGTAGGCAAATGTCAGCAGAATAACAAGAGCCTCCAGGGAACCGCAATGATATTTCATTGAACTAGCGCTACGAAAGTGTACAGCTAAGATTGACAAATCATAAATAAAGACATGCTCTGCGTTCTTCTGAAGGACCAGGTAAAGACACAGTCCGAATGAAGAAAGTGGTTTGCACTCGGTCCAGTGCTTGGCTTATTTCAAACACAAATCATGGACCACATATGCAAATTTATTTTGTGAACCTTATCACTCTCCAAAGCAATAACCACAAAAAGGTAATGTACTTCGAAAAAAAAAGAAAGAAAAAGAGACCATTCACTCGAGCCCATTTAATTTCTCTGACTTTCTAATATGCAACCAATTGTGCAGGGATTATGAAATTGTTTTTTTAAGTATTGCAAGTAAAATGTTAAGTCCGTAATACTCAATTCTGGCTCTTGAGGCCAGTAGTACTAAAAGTTCCCCTCTGGGACCTCGGACAGATTTGAGAATCACATGGCGAAGCATTAAGGCACAATTAATGCAGGACTGTAGTAAGCACAACAGAGTAAACTCCTGCTAACCACCTTGAGCTAAACTGATTACCCAATTCCCTCATTTAACTGTTGATATCAATTTCCGATTGAGTTTGAAATCCAGACCATAAGTATAGATTAACTGTAGGTCTATACTTGGGCTCTTGTGTAAACTATGACAACTAGATCTCAACGTGATTGATTTTTGGTTGCTCATTACTTTCCCTTTCTAGAATCGCAAACTGTGGGCAAATTCACCAAATGAACCTACTGTGAGAACCTTCAATCTGTTCGCATATTTATTAGTTCACACAGGCCATTCCTAACATTGCAGTTGAGGTAAATGAATGCGTTTTCCATCATTGGACGTCATAAAATCGAATGTTTTGATAAATAAGCACTTTAAAAACGGATCATCGAATGAATTCCTTTTTTGCATATTCAAATTTTTTAAGGAGCCGGCTACCAGGCTTATTTTCATTCTTACCGGTTTATCCTGACCTTCGTGTAACCACCTCCACCCTGCCATTGAGGGGGTTCATGTAGGGCTTTACTGTACTGTAAGCCCTGCACTGCTCAACAACTCCAGTTTAAATTAGTGGGAGAAGCAGCAGCCACAGCACAGAGGACTTCTGCACTGAAGGGGAGAGTGTTGTTTGTTTGGACCTAAATTAAAATTAAAATTCCCAACGTGGACTCTGCTTGGCAATGTTTCTAAACTATACAAACAAGGTATGACTGAAAAACAAGCTTGAAAGGGAGCTCTTATTATGCTCCGCTTGTCTTTACTTGGGCTTTGAGAGAAAGCCAAATCTGCAAAATATCCGGCCGTTCCCTTAGACACATGGTTGAACTCGACTTCTCATAGCCCAGAGGAGTATCAAACAAGAAAACTACTTTTTTTCCCCTGCTCTGGCTCAAAAAAAATAAAAAAGTGCTTTCAGCTGGTTCTTTTGTTGCATCCTCCCCACTCAAATTCCAGGCTTGACCCATGCAAGGGCCACAGTCCACAAAATGAGACGCTGGCGATTTCAGAGGAAGAAAGAAATATGAAGTCCAAACACTTTTGTTATGTCTAAAGAGGCAGCTGACCACCCAGTCGCCAACGCAGCCAAGCAAATAAGCTGCCATAAATGCATATATACAATTAAACTCATTAAACTCATTAACCTCCTAACAGTGCTGAGCTCAGACCTCTGCAATGAGGTCACCTGTGTGTGTGTGTGTGTGTGTGTGTGTGTGTGTGTGTGTGTGTGTGTGTGTGTGTGTGTGTGTGTGTGTGTGTGTGTGTGTGTGTGTGTGTGTGTGGCACTCTAGGACCCTCGCTTGGTTAATGCTTAACATGGAGTAAAACCGGCCACAGGGCCAGTGGTAATGCTTCACTAAAATGTCTGAACGCAGCGGCTCATGAGAACAGCACATGGTCGGTGTTTTGTGCCCCGTAATCTGCCGCAATGTGTGACTGACACCGTCAGATGGAACACAGCAGGAAGTACGTGTGCCGTTTTTCCATTTACACAGTTTTTTTAAGAACATCCAGTGACATGAACAGGCCGTATTGATGGCTAATGCAGCCAGTGCGTGTACAAACTAAGGAATGCGCCATGTAGTTGTGCATGGATTCTGAGAAGATTCCAGAATATTGAAGCTAATTTTACATTGGAAAGTCTAAGACGCCAAAATGGGAGGAATTATGGAAGTCAATGACGCATTTTTACTGCTACGCACTGCAAACACTGGTCTGATGTATTGGTTCTTCAACTGAAGCAGAGGTCTTAAGCTAAAAATATATATATTTTCCATTGTGTGCAAGATGTAAATTATGAATCTGAATAAATTATGATATCATCTCACTTGCTTGGAACATGCCCTTAAGGTGACATTCACAGAAAACCTTTATATTATGTACAACACTGCCACTTTTGCATGAAACCCACAACTTTATTACAAGTCCATTTATACAATGAAGACTTAAAAGGTTTCTTAAGGCCTTGGAAAGCATTTTCATAGTACTCTTTAAAAGTAAATTTTACTTTTCATTTGGACAGAATTTATGCTCAAAAAACCGTCCATAGATTTTGCAGGGAGACAAGCATTGATGTGAACAGGCTTGTTTGCCACATAATCAAGTTTTCCAACAGTGCCTTGTTTTTAGTTTTCCTTCTGGGCCTGAACTGATCTTTTTTTGTTTCATAAGACATTTCATTAGCAATGTAGCTTGTACTAGCATAAGAAAATTCAGCATAGTGTTTTCACACCAGAGGAATTTAAACTACCTCAGTTTGGTCCTAGTTCCTGAAAAAACAACTTGAAATGCTTACAAATTTAAGACAGCCTTTTCCATTTGCACTAAGGCTTCACTGCCATATTGGCCATGGCCAGAAACTATAGCATCTACACACTGTAAGCACTTTATTAGGCATTTATTATACTTATTTTTTAGACTTATTGGTCTTCTGCTGCTGTAGCATATACACTTAAGAGGTTTGATGAGTTGTGTGTTCAGAGATGCTCTTCTGCTGTAATGTGTGGTTATTTGTGTTACTGTCCCCTTCTGGTCAGCTTTGACCAGTCTGGCCCTTCTCTTCTTACCTCTCTCATTAACAAGGCATTTTTGCCCACAGAACTGCTGCTCACTGGATGTTTTTTTGCCTTCCCACCATTCTCTGCAAATTCTAGAGACTGTTGTGAGAAAATCCCAGGAGATCAGCAGTTTCTCAGATATTCAAACCACCCTGTCTGGTACTAATAATCATTCCGCAGTCATAGTCACTTAGATAACATGTCTTCCTCATTCCAACATTTGGTCTGAACAACAGCTGAACCCTCTTGACCATGTCTGCATACTTGTATGCGTTTAGCCGCTGCCACATGATTGGCTGATTAAATATTTGCATTAAGAAGTTGGTGTATATGTCTACCTAATAAAGGGCTCAGTGAATGTAGAGACAATGATTGCTTCCTAATCTTTGAGAACTCATTTCATCTGTCAAATCCGTAGTCTGGAATAAGTCTGGAATATCAGCAAGTAGCTAAGCAGTTTGAGACCTACATTATCAGACTGTGAAAGAGATCATAATCCAGTAGTAAATATTAAAATGTGGTTACAGGATTACACGTGTTGTGGGTACAATAAAAAAAACTATATTGAAGTTGTGATATGAATGTTATATAAAAGTTATATAAATGTAGCGAATTTGACTATCCGTTAGGCATGTGTGTGATCATCTTGGCCAGCATTCACATTTTTGGATATTATCTCGATAATTAACTAAGTTGAAAGTCGTAAAAGTTTAAAATACTAATTCATAACCATAGAAAAACATTTGCTTCTAATATAAGTTTTATTGGGGTTTTTTTTTTTTTTTAAGTAATTGGGCTATAAAAATGTAATGTAAATGTAATGTAATGTAAAAATGTAATAATGTATAAATGTATAAAAATGTTTAACAAAATAGCCCAACATGTCACTCATTGAAGTAAATGTAAACATTTAGGCCGGCTTTTAATGAAATAAAAATAAAATTTGGTCCATTGTTTCTGGTAAATTCCATCTCCCGCAGTGGCGATGCATGACCTCCACCTTCCTCCATGGTACAGGGAAAACGTCCTTCATGTCTCTGTACCTACTGAGTGTCAGAGAATAAGTGCTCCCCCTGTCTGTAGCCATTTATTACTCTTCGTCAGTTTGATAGATGGCTGACCAATACTAAGGTGTTATAAGCTTATAAATTTGACAATTAAATGGGTTCTTTTTTTCTTTCTTTTTTTTTAAAACCAAGATATAGAGTTGCATCAATATTTGTCCCATCACCACTATCAAAAAAGTCTGTAACGGCTTCTTGAAACTACAAACTACAGTGCTACAAACTACTTAATTGTTTGTCTTAGTTAACAAAGTCTTGGGCAGATACTGGGATTCCTTTTAGGTCTACTTCCCAATGTAAAAAAAAAAAAAGTTGCTGCCACTATAAACAATATAAAAATATCTGCGAAGTCTGCAACTCAATACAATGAAAGCAGGATGTGAGGGACTGCTGGGTGGCTCATTCGGATGTGCCACACAGTCTCTGATCGAATCCAGACTGTGCCAGTGCCAGCTCCATAACACCATACGGGATGGGAAGCTTCAGTTGGAGCGTGTTTCTCAGCACACGGCTGCCCGTGGACTGCATGTTAGCCGTATACAAAAATTTTGTGCGAGAATGGCTGTGGGCTGCAATGTGAAAGCACTACACCAGTGTCTGAATCAGCCTCCTAACTACAGTGTCAAACTACTTAAAGCATTAACTGTCTACATACTATGTACGGTTTAGTGCATATTTTTGGTGAAAGTGAAAACTATCCTCCATACCATTTTCCAACAGTGCTGTGGAAGTGTTGTAAGAGGTTCTGCCCTTGTGTGGCCATGCTCAAATGGCATAGTTCTTATTGAAAGAAAATGTTGGCAAAGCCATGTTTAATTTTTAAAGCAAAGCTGCACGTCACACTAATGGCACCAACATGGTTGGTTACTTCCTGAAAAGGACACTCAAAAATATAGTCAGTAAAACTTTTTAAGTACAATACATTGTGTGATTAGACTTTTTTTTAATTTGTTAGGCTTGAACGAGAAAAAAAGTACAATACAATTCGAGAAAGTCACTCAACAAGTGTACTCAACAGCAATACTCAATATTATGCAAGTGTGCCGATTCAGACAGGCAGACAAGTGCCTGACAAGAAAACTCTATTGACCTCTTGCTGAGGATGACTGAATTGCATATGAGAAATCTTCTCTGGATAAACTGGTGTCCCTACTCAAGTAATAATTATGTTTGATTCCCCTGTTGATTGTGGCATAAAAATAAAATATTGAGCCTACACGCACTACATATTCTCTCCCTATGAGTCATATTTGGAAAGAAATGGCTCCCCTACTGGTTATCACTACATTGGAGGTACTGAGAATAGTGCGTTTCGTGTTTTACTTCAGGAAGAAAAGAAAAAAAGGGAAAAAAAAAAAATTACACACACGTGCCAAAGCATTCGTTCACACTTCCTTGTCTAGCTTGCGCATCAAAACAGCGGTTGTACCCACAACGCAATACTTCAGTCTAAACTGAAAACTGAAAAATCCAGAGATCTTCGCTGAAAATCAAGTTACATGGGCTGTCACGGTGTCTTATGTCGTGTTGAAAGGCGAATACACTTCACGAATGCACAGAGAAGTAGCCTCGTAAAAGATAGACTCGTCAGAACTCTGATATTCTACTCTAATAGAGTACACTTGGCCGTGTAGAGAAATGAACACTGTGCACTTTACAGTATGTCAGCAGTTCATAGTTAAATGTTGAACTCTACACCCATTCATCTCTACACCCATGAATGGCCACTAATATAATAGGAGAAAAATCAAACTTTTACCTCATACAAACATTTATTCCTAACACCATGGTAATCAGCAACTAGCCTACATCTACAAAACGTATTTGAAAGCATGTAAACTTACCTTTAGAGTGCGATTGTCCTGGACCTGGAGGGAGGTTTTCCACAAATTGTCCTTATTTCTTTCGAACGAAAAGACGTGATCTCTTCAGGGGTACTAGGCGTTCTCTTCGATACTTCCACCCGCGTGTTTACTACGTGCAGCTGCAGGCGGATGTATCTGGGAATTTTATTAAGGCTTGGCTCACTACAGCCCGGCCCACTTCATGCCGTATAGCTATTGGGCAATACTTCCCCAGTCGCTGAAGTCATCTTTCAAGCGATTGTAAAGTGGGTTTTGACAAAGGAAACGGGCGAGCCAAACGTTAAAAACGAGATCACTGCATTTACTTTTACTTCCTAATATTGATGTGAAATGAGCAATGAGTAATTGGAATGATAGAATTCAGAATTTGGTGAAAATCATGAGTTCACTTTCACTTAGTTTAAAAAAGTATATCAGGAATTGTTGGGAGGACTTAATTAAAATGGATATTTCACATCCCCTAGACAGCAATTGGGTGTGTAGTCTACTGGAATCTTGGCTTCACTGTCATATGTATCTCGGTGCCAAATGATCCTCCTGTACAAAAGTTGGGAAAAGTGGGGTCGTCATACTGTTCTTGCAGTAGGCTACAAAGTCTCTGCAGCGGCTGCAAGTGCAACTAAAGTGCGAGCTATCCGTTAAAATAACTAGTTTTCATGAGTTTCATAGTTCTGCCTGCGGAATGCTGCTCTACAATCATGTTTTATGTTTACCAAGGAGCACATTTTGTACATTCCCTGTAAACATGGATCCGCGTGGGCCCGTTTCACAACTGCTGTGCAGCACTCGTGTCCTTGTTGACTGTCATACAACATTGCATTGTTTATTTTGTATTTCATAGGTGCTTCAGGATAGCTTCCAGAGCTTTATTTTATTTTATTTTTATTAAAACGTGCATATGCCATATGTTTCTACAAATCCAATAATAATAATAATAATAATAATAATAATAATAATAATAATAATAATAATAATAATAATAAAATACTTAATTACAAATCACATTAACTGCATTTTATGTAAGCATAATACATCTTAAATAGCCTACTCTAACTTGGTTAAAAACAACTGTTCAATTATTATTTAATTAGGTCTCCGTGGCATTTATTGAAAATTGCTGTAGGCCATGTCTTTTAATTACATTTTACATAATGCCCATAAACTCCAAGTTTATCATCGCTATGTGGTAACTCTTATTTAACATTTATTTTGCTTTAAATTAAGCTTATCAAAATGTAATTAAACAAAATATCGTTTTTTGAATTTTCAATTCATACTTAAAATGAGTAAGAGAAAATGAGATATGCATAAACTCCTTGTTATGCATGTCCTACACTTCAAAAAGGATTATCCCCTTTTAACCCTGTTGGATTATGATATTTCTCAAATAAGACCTGACAAAAGCTCAAGATAAATAAACCAGGACAGGAAGAACTGAAAATGTTCATAAATGCTTAAGAATGAAAACGCTTTCTGGATCACCCAACACTACGTGGGCATTGACCAATGAATGGCTGTATTCTTTGAAACTAGGGCACAGTGTCTCAACAATCGATAAGAAAGATGAACTTTCGTCCAACTGATTAGAGCTTTACTGTGTGCAGTCATATTCTTTTCCACATGTAACAAATGTACATACACTCAGATACCTGACTGCACTATCAACGCCACTCTACCACCGTCATTATCACCATCTTCTTGTGTTTTCCTTCTGCTATATTCGTCCTTTTTTCACTTCCAGGGTCAAAAGTACGAGCTGATTCTGATTAGTTTAGCACAACGCGCCCCGGGACCATCTGGCAAACAGAGCAGAGAAAGTTTCTGTGTTTCTCCCCCGACGCTTTAAGAGCAAGATCAAAGATTGCGCTGTATCGAAGGTATCGAATTACAGAGAGCAGATAGATAAACACTGAACTTTCTCCTCTCTGCAGGTTCCTGGCTGACGGTTAAATGGCGGGAGGAAGGGAAAAGGACAGGCTATAGAAGCATGTGGCGTTCCATTCAAATCCATATTAAAATGGATGTGGACCACATGTGTGTGGTGCCAGTATTTGGATATTCCTAGACACCCAAAGCTATAACCATTTCAAGTGATTAATTTGTAATATATCTCATAGTAAATACTACCATGGCTTCTGCACATGGTTATGGGAATATTGTTTTTTTCCATTCTAATGTAACCTGATGAAATAGGGGTGTTGCTTACATCACTTCTGGCTTAGTCATGATTTAGTCAGAATCCCATGACTCCTGAATTTCTGTGGGCTGCTCTTCCATTCAGCAACTGAAGTTCAGGAATATGCAGAGTTCAGGAAGTTCAACCAGGCGACACAGATACACTGCACAATAGGCAAACAGTGTGTTGTGAAAGGACCTGAAGACCGGTTCAAACTTGTATCATTACAAAGATCTATATGTGCTATACGACTGGCAGCTTGGAAAGCAGAATTTTGAGTGATCAGTGGTAGGCTATGTCCAAGAGTAAATTAATCAGGAACAACCATATCATTTGAGTCTGTAATCTGTGACCCTTTTGAGTGATTGGTTAAAGATGCAGGCAAGGTTATGAAAGCAGATAGAGGTAGGTTATGATTTAATGAGATTCAGCCTTGTGGACAACATACTAGGTAAAGAGTAGCTAAAAAAAAACCTTTTTCAGGATGTTTGAGTAACATATTAACACCATGTTCAAAATTTAAGCTTTAATTCAATCATGCGTCTGAATTACAAATAAAGTATTTTATTTGTAGTAAGTTTTTTTTTCTTCATGGTGTATTTTGGTGAGTTCATTCTTGGAATCACTTGATGTGCCAAACCATGAAGAAAAAACATTGACATTAATTTTTGTTAAGGACAAAAAATAATTATATATGTGTAAATGATTTTTGTGTTAAAACATTGTTACAAGACCACTGCAATTTAGACTCTCCAATCAGCCTAACGTGCATGTCTTTGGACTGTGGGAGGAAACCGGAGTACCCGGAGGAAACCCACGCAGACACGGGGAGAACATGCAAACTCCGCACAGAGAGGCACCAGCCGACGGGGATTCGAGCCCAGGACCTCCTTGCTGTGAGGCGGCAGTGCTACCCACTGCACCATCCGTGCCGCCGAGTTCAGAGACCAAAGAACAGAAATTGTTCCACTGTCCAAATACTTATCCACCACACTGCATGGTGAAGTTAGCCTTACTTTATACATAATGACAGGGTTTTGATTTGTTTTAATTATTAGATATGATATACCGGAAGGCTGTTATGCTTCAGTGGTTCAAAACCAATCTTGACAGCGTGAATGAGCTCTGAATGAGAAATAAGCTTTCAAGTTTACTGGCACCTGTTCTTTAAGGCCGGTTAGATTCACAACATGGGTATAAGAGAAAGACACAGACAGTTGTTTGCAGTCTATTGAATAATAAGTCTAAAGTATAGCTTCCAACTACTGTCTGTGCCCATTACCAAACCATGCCAGTTTGTATTCAGTGGTTCACCTGCATGATGTTTATTTGTGATTGTGGTTTGTGGTTAATGTTGGGATGAGGCCACTTGGTCCAACTAGGATCATGATTTGAATTTAGGACATCTGTCACTGTCCTTGAACACTCCACTCCCTCTGCTATGGTGCAGACAGATCATAGATGCATGATCAAGCAAAATAGTTTCTACTGAGTGGTGATGGCATACCCTGCTGAGAGAAAACACCCTTGGATGATGTTATGGTGTCCTGCTGTGCAAGCCCAGCCAAATTCAGCACAGACCTAGTCAAGATTTGATCCAGGCAATACTATGCATCACTGCATGACCAGTGCCTCAGTATAATACACCAGTCACACACAAATTATAAAAATCATGAAAAACCCAAAATACTTTTCTATTTTTGTAGAGACTACATAGTTTGGGTATGTTGAGCCATTGTTTTGAAATTGTTGTAAAATATGTTTCATACCTGGGCCTGCTATCATTGCCCTAGTGTTTTTTTGGAGGGATCTTCTCAATTTTTTGAGCACTCTTAGTGCCAAACTGCAGTGCATTACATGTGCTCTGATCAAGGTGAGTACTTTTTGGCATTCTCACTGCAAATATCCCGTTTGCTTTTTTTATTGTTTTAGTGCAACGTTTGCTTTCAGAGAGACTTTGACATGCTGCAACACCCAAGTATTGTTCATTGTACACACTCATGTTTCAATGCCACCATAAAATAATATTGCCTATCCTTTGTGGCAAAACATACAACTCTATTTTGGTGGCATTCAATTTAATTTGCTAGGTGCTTTTCCAAGTTTGGAGTTTGAATATTCTTGAATTATTGTCGAATCTCTGCAGGTGCAACTACTCTCCTGCTAACAACTAGCATCTTTGGGGGGATCCTTCATTTCTATTTTTTTTTTTGAAATCCTGGTAAATGAATCATGGTAAAGTCAGTATCCTTATCGTGGATCGAGTGGACAAAACCCATAGCAGTTTAGTCCCAAAACATGCTATCAATTAGAATTAGAATTGTTTACTCTCTGAAGGAATTATCATTGTTGTTTGTTTCACTGTTGCATACATGCCAAGAGTATTGTGTACATAGGAAATCATATTATCTCTGGTTTGTATCGACTCTGGAACAACACAGGCCCATTCTATGGCCAGTACTGGCCATGCAGTCTTTCAGTATATCTTGAGGAATATAAATGTGTACAGATCACCTTCTGGTATTAATTGCAAAATGTATGCAACGTTATGCTTATTTCTGGTGAAACGGAAAGATGGGCTGTGGGCTAGGATCCTTGCTAAGACCGGAACCAGACAACTGTGCTACTTTGCTACACTGGTTAAGATTATCACATTACATATCATTAACATTTCAAAAGAGTGTTGGTCTAGGTCACATATTGTGTTGTTTATTTATTGTGTTGTAACACTTTATTTACATAGAAGATTATCATCATGTACCACAATTCTCACAAATCAGGGAATGAATAAGACAGACGTTAGCTAGCTTTATTTTAGTATGTTATGTTATATAGCGACTGTGTGATTGCAGGTGTAGGCTATGGCTAGTTGTGTCGTTAGCTTATTTCCGTTGTCCTTCTATGTTAGTAATGCTTAAAGCTGAAGTACAGCTTGCGCTACCCAGTCCTACAGTAGGCCTAGTTTAGTTGCTTCACCACAAAAATGAATGGGTTGCTATGGCCACTTGTCCTCCAACAAGTCATGGTCAAGGAAAAGGCCAAAGTGGAAAGGGTTAACAGAGAAATATGGAGGCATACTAGCAAATTAATATAATTAAAGGTGTCCATTCAACTTATTATTTGTTACATCCCTGCCAAATCCTCTCTGTGTGGAGTTTGCACATTCTGCCCATGTTCACGTAGCTTTACTCCAGACGCTCAAATACATTCATGCTAGTCGTTGCCCTTGATCAAGGCACTGGCTTCAGAACTGGAATTGGTTCTCGGGCACTGTACTGTGGCTGCCAAATGCTCCTAACTAGGATAGATCAAATGCAGAAGACAAATTACCTCACAAGGTTCAATAAAGTAAATATTCATATTAAACACCGGAAATTTAGTAATTCATTGCTTTGATCAATTGTTATTTTTTTCTGTCCTGAAACTGTTTGTTAATATTGATCAATTCAGTTTAATCATTTTTACTACTATTGATTTGTTTAATGCACAAAAGAACAAGGAATTAAAGACATTAAATTACTTCTGTCTTGCACATACCTGCGGATTAATACCTGGGTTAATGAAACCACTAAATGAACCCTGTTCTTGTTGAGATTTCAGCTGAAATGAAAGCAGATAAAGCATTGCCCCTTGATAAAGATCAGTAAGATAAGCAGTGGGCAGTAAATAAAAGTGCCAAAATAAAATTAATTGCTCTCCACTATTAATAAACATTCACCTTAACCTTCAACCTTTACCCAAGACATTATCAATGTTAATTTTACGAATGGAATATCACTGGTGATGAATGATAGTGCTCTACATTCAATATTCATTTCTATGATTTTTATTCCACTTTGGAATACCCAATGATATTCCTTTGCATTACTCATTGCTGCAACCTCTGCTTGGCTATGGGAGAGTACAGACCAGCTCTAAAGAATTATACTGTAAGCTGCCACATTTTATCCCACCAGTCAACAAGCAGGGCTCGCACAGCCAAGAGTCAAAGGAAGAGATTTCACATGCAGCTCAACAGGTTGACCAGGGATCATCAACTCTGGCCTTCAAATCCAAATTTAGCCCTGATTTTCTTTTCTCTCAGGTAACTAGTACTACTGACTGACTGGCCCTGGCCCTTCACTCCCATATAAAGGGAGAGTGGAAAACCAACTCGGGTTACCAGTGGGCACTGATGTACAGCGATCTCAGCCGACTGAAACCATCACTTCCCTGGGAGATGCTAGTGCAAACTGCCTCACCTTGTGGGGCTGCTAACCTTAACGTCATATAATTTTGACCTGATGAAAATACTCACTCCTGACCCGGCAAATAATTTGCATTCCTGAAACAGATCAGTGCCTCAAAAGTAAAGTTAACAAACTATTTGCTTACGTCACTGGAAACAAGTAAAATGATCTTGCCTAAAGTAAGATCGAGTACGAACCAAATTATTAAACTATGAGGTTAAAGTCCTGACTGCTGTAAGGCCTAAGGACAACAAATAAACAAGTGGAAGAATACATCACATCCTCAAGAAAATAGACTATGTAAAAGTCAGAGATCTCTTGACTGTATTCATGATTATGAGAGTCTCAGTCCATTTTACGTGACAACAGTGTGACGCCATTGTGTTACAATTAAACCAACCAACAGTGGGGTTAGTGGGTCGTCCGTTCGGCATGATTTTTTGTTATTACAATATCGAGTGTCTGCCGAGCAGCCAATGTCTGCCTCCAATTCAGCCATCGTGAATCAATTAGAGAGGAGAGGCCCACGACTCAGAGAAAAAGGGTGAAATAATAAGGCCTGCTGTGTCACAGGTGGGAATGCGGGGGAGTTTTTTTTTTTTTTTTTTTTACAGTGCACACAGGAAAACAGGTCCAAATTTTCTGGGAAATAAGGTTGATATGTAAACACCCCCCGCAGACCAGCCCAGCAGAGATGGGCTCCCCACGGCATGACCGAGGCCCGTCTGCATTCCGGGTCTAATCCTGGAGCAGAGACGGGGGGGGGGGGGAAGACTCCCGTGAGCCGGGGCGGAGCTTAGGCGAGAGGACGCAAACGCGCCCAATCGATTAATCGCGTTGCGGTGTGCGACTCGCTTCAAGGCTGCCGCATTCCATGATTCCGTCCCTTACCGCGTCTCTTGAGAACACTACAAAAACAGCACAGGGCTGTTCATTCAAGGCTGCAGGCTTCAGAAAGTGGCAAAGTCTCAGAACCTCCGTTACCCAAGTTACTGAGAGAATACAAACACATTCACTTTTCAGACCATACTTTAAGAAGGATAATATTGCTTCAGACTGTGTGAGACTTGTTTGCATTGTAAATTGTGAATTGGCTCACCTTTGAAGATCTAGAGTCAGTCGAAATACAACTTAATTTATCTCTGAGCAAAGAAACGGGAAAAAAAAACATTCTTCATTGCACCCTATTTTATTGTGTAAACACTGTAGGCTAGTTCTCTTCCTGAATGGCAGGGTTTTTGCTGTCTGAAGCACTGATGAGGGGTGAAATTAAGTTGAGACTTTGACCCATCTTCTAATCTTACCTCCTTTTATGTGAAGAGTTTATGACTGCTTTCTTATTTTGGGTCAAATTGACCTCAGCAGTTTAAATAAACGCAAAATTATAGCAAAAAATGTTTACACTTTGTGTGTCGCCTTCTTATTGTCTCCCATATGACTAGCCTTTTATCCATAAATATTAAATATCTGCAAGAAATATCTCATTTTAGACCTTAAGTACAGGAAGTGAAGGTTTGGCACCTGTTTGAAATTGCCACCAGAATCATCCACAAAGAAAAATAAAAATGATTGTATATTATCTGACATTTATATGTAATTTATACAATTACAGAGGGTCAAAAGCCCATACAACACATGCCAAGTTGGTACAGGACTTCTGAAAACAAAGTTTATGTTTCTTACATGTTTACTATTTAATCCTACCAAAATCAATCAGTATGAAAAAAAAATCATACAGTATGAAGATAAAAAAATCCCTGCAGTCCAAACAAGCTAAATAAAGAAATAACATTTTTGCTTACCATTCTATAAACCACAGGTGTCAAACTCCAGTCCTGGAGGGCCGCAGTGTCTGCTGGTTTTCGGGTTGTTCTCAGAACCTGTGATACATTTAAGTCATTGATTGGCTAAAGAATCGACACTCCTTGTTCAGAAGGCCTTAATTGACAGCTGATTGAAAGGAAACCTCAATAACCAGCAGATACTACAGCCCCTTAGGGATTCAGTTTGACACCCCTGCTATAAACCATACTTTTAAAGGCAGACATTTTGAAGGAAGCTAACTACAGGACTTAAGGACTTAAGTAATAATTTGCTTTTTCATCAAGCAGACATTCATTTTCAATAACTTTGAGATAATGAATACCTGAGTATCCAGCAAAAGAGCAAAACCATCCGACCTGTTAATACACTTATTACCCACTTAGCAAGCGAGTCATGTGATGGTAAAATATTATGCTTTGCTTGACCCTGTCTTCACATTCAAATCAAGGTCATACTATCAACCCTAAGGATATTATATTGCTATAAGTCAAAGGTCGCAAATTATCAAAAGATAAACATAGTTGTTGAGGCTGGTAAGACAATAAAAAGAGAGATTTATGTTTGTGTTCGTATTCAATATTCACTGACACACAGTCAACTGGCATATTTTCTACCCGACTTAAAACTGTGGGTAAATTATTAATGCTCACAATTAATTATTTATAAATGACAAAAGATTACCAAACTTGCTTTAGCAAATAATTTAACTTCTATAAATTTTCCACCATTTAGAGTATTCATGCTCATGATCATTTATATTGTAAGGTTAAAATTGTGAATTTACAGATTATAAATGATTGATTAACCCCTATTGAATGCAAGAGTAATTTTGTTTCTACAAAAAACTATAGCATTCCCCTCTTGGAGATCCACAAAGCCAATGTACCTATATTTGTAAGTAAGACTACATGTTCTGGCCGGTTAGTTTCCCCAGCCTGTGGGAATTACGGGTTTACACTGTATGACACGCAAGGGTTACGTCAACTAGGTCGATGTCGTCTCGCGATCCTGCTGAGTGAATAGGGCTAAGATCAGACGTGGTTTACTGCACGGTTTCTGCGAGCCAAGACGTGAGAAACGTGATACATATACTGGGCGTATGTTCTTTCGTTTCGCTATAGCGTACATAATCGTTTAGTCACCACATCTCATTGCCATACACGAAGAATTTCTAAATCCAAATGTAAGATTTTTTGTGAAAACAATAACAATATTTTCATTCGAACTAGTGTGGTAGCCACGCATTGATTCCTTCGAAAATCCAACAGATATGGAGCTTTCAAACGCTTGTGTCGCTGTTGAACATTTTTTAAATCACCTGTTTCTCAAAAAAATATTATAGGCTACTCTAGCGATAGGAAAATACGTCTCTCGAGGATGTTGATTTAGCCTACTGTTAAATTAGAACATATTTCATTAGTATTTACATAAAGTTTATGCTTAAACCAATGCACTTTTGGGGAAAATTAGTGAGCAACTTTGTTGTTAAAGATCATTAAGAGGCAAGAAGCAGACAAAATGTTCCTGGGGCTCTTACCCCAAATCTGAAGGGGCTTCTTTGAACCAAAGGGTGTTCCTTTAACAGTGTTTCCCCTCTACTCTCAAAACAAATTAATTACTTTCCCCATGAACGTATAGGGCCTACAAAAAATATTCCAGTATTTTGTATTCAACTGCAATAAAAAAGCTCACTATGTTTCAGTGAAATTAAATGAAATCAACTTACCTCAAATGGAATGAATCTCACAAATATGCTGAGCCAGATGAAATGTCAGAGTTCAAAAGAGCTGAGTCGATCAAAAAATTTGTTGATGAAATTTGGTGCAAACTATTGGTCTGGAAAAAAGTAGGGGAGGTCTTCCTTGATGTTACCTTGCTGTACTTGTAGCAGGCGATCTGGCAACTGAAGCACAGTAGTTAAAAATAACTCAACTGAAAGGATTATGACAAAAAGAAAAGTACTGGCAAGTCCCCTTAAGTTCTCTCTTCAACATATGAAAGGCATGGTCAATTGAGTTCAGATCGGTAGTTGACTTGGACACTCAATAATTGACCATTTTTTAGCTTTGAAAAACTCCTTTGTTGCTTTAGCAGTATGTTTGGGATCATTGTATTGCTGAGGAATGAACCACCGGCCAATGAGTTTTGAGGCATTTGCTTGAACTTCAGTAGATAGCAGGTGTCTATACACTTCAGAAATAATTTTACTACTACCATCAGTAGTTATATCATCAATGAAGATAAGTGAGCCACCGGCAGCCATACTGTACATACCCAGACCATAACTTCCCCACCACCGTTTCAACAGAGTTGATATGCTCTTGGGCAGTTCCTTCTCTTTGCCATCACTCTGGCATTAGTAATCTTCATTCATCTGTCCACAAGGCCTTTTCCAGAACTGTGGTTGCTCTTTTAAGTACGTCTTGGCCATCCTGTTTTTGTGGCTAACCAGTGGTTTGCATCTTGCAGTGTAGCCTCTGTGTTTCTGTTCATGAAATCTTCTGCAGAAAGTGGTAATTGACAAATCCACACAATCTGTCAGACAGGTGTTTGGGAATTTTTCTTTATTATGGGGATAATTCCTGTCATCAGGAGTGCAAGTTTTCCTTGACCTGCTAGTCCCTTTGAAATGAGTAAGCACACCAGTGCTCTCTTTCTTCCTAACTATGTTCCAAACAGTTGATTTTGGTAAGCCCAAGGTTTGGCTGATGCCTCTAACCATTTTATGCTTGTTTCACAGTCTCATAATGGCTTCTTTGACTTTCATTAGCACAACTTTGGTCCTCATGTTGATAAACAGCAATAATAGTTTCCCAAGGTGGTCGAATGACTAGAGGAAAAACTAGGTGTTGAGAGTTCTCTTATACCTGCATTAAGGAGGCAATTAAACACACCTGAGCAATTACAAACACCAATTACAAACATTATGGTGCCCTAAAATGGGGAGGGGGGGGGGGGGGGGGGGGGGGGGGGGGCTATGATGAACACTGTTGTCATTCCAACATGGTGAAACCAAAACATATAATAATACCCTTTAATAAAATCTAATAATGTGCACTTAAACTATATGTTAAATGGTCTGCATTTATGTAGTGCCTTTATTCAAAGCACCGTACAATTGATGCTTCTCATTCATCCATTCACATTCACATTCACATACTCACACTAACACTCACAATTGGGGGTCAGGACCAATTAGGTGTCTTGCTCGACACACCCAGGGTTGGATTGAGCCCACAAACCTCTGACTGCCGGACGATTGCTCTTAACGCTTAAGCTAATGTTGCCCCTAATTAATTGCTTGATTAGTTCATTACTTAATTGTGTGCTTAGTTAATTAGATAATTGTGGGATTCCAAATCAAACATTGTGGCAAATCAGAGGCAAATAAAGACATAATGGGTCTTTTTCCCAAAAAATATGGAGGCCACTGGAGGACCATGCATTAAGTAAAAGCTAGCCTGTTTATTTTATTAGCCGATTCAAATCTTCACATTTTAAAAATTACTTAATCTATCTAGTGTTATTGTTACATGGGGAAAGCCTACCAACCAGATAAGCAGGCAATGATCAACAATTGTATGCATCAACCAAAAGTGGGTTAATGCACGTATTTCATAGGGATCTTCAAGTGGGTACCGTCTTTCACCGGTATTTCATTGAGTTAGGCCAGGGGTCGGCAACCCTGGTCCTGGAGAGCCGCAGGGTGTGCTGGCTTTCGTTGTTGCTTGGCATTAATTGATCAATGAAAGCCGTTGATTACACAGTTAACTCACCTCACCTGGTTTCTTGGGTCTGAGTCGCTTGCTTATTTTAAGGTGGAGACGAAAGCCAGCACACCCTGCGGCTCTCCAGGACCAGGGTTGCCGACCCCTGAGTTAGGCCTATGACACCTGCAGAAGGCATCCCAGAACCGCTGCCCTCCATACCGACATCAGGCACCCTTCACTTATAACTAGTGTGCCCCATGCACACAAATCCAATACCACACAGACCTCCCAGTAAAAGCAATAAAAGCAAACAATGTAAAAGGTACCATTTACTCTCTCTCCCTCTATTATATATTTTCTCCATCCATCCCACCTAGTCATGATTTATTGAAAGCTTTTTAAATACATGTGTATAACATGCATAGAGTTCAAGGGGATTACTGATTTAACTTATGTACTCTATGCTCTAGCACTGTGTACATAAACATCGCCTGCCAGATGATCGTGAAAGGAGGGACGAAAACAATCATTTACTATGAGTGTTCCGTAACACTGTTCCATGAGCGTGCTGTTTGTGGCGAACGATTTGTCAATGAACACGTGTATTCTATTTAATTTTTATATAATACCTATATCGCAAGTCAACAACGCGACGAGCATTCGCTGTGAATAATAGTTTTCCATAGGCTGCGTTCCTTTTAAACAATCTTTATATTTTAAACGCATATCTGAAAGGGTTAATCTACTCTGGAAAATGTGGGTGGAAAAAGAGTCTTGCGATATTGTTCCTTTGTGCTATTGCGAGCATATGGGCTAGCCAAATTGGATATATGCTGGTTAGTTTCTTTCGTAATCTTCCTTGGCCTGTCAACAGGCTGTCAATCTAGGTCAGATGTAGGTAATCCCACAGCCGTGAGGATGTTGTGGGCGGTAGCGTGCCTGCACAGTCCCGCCTCCGTCTTGACTGGGTCCCGCGTTCCAAACCACAGGAGCGCGTGACTGCGTTCTTGTCTTTATTGTAGGAAGGAGCGTGACAGTGCCGTATCCAACTCTTTCACTAGCCTTATTGTCCAGACTCTACCATTACTTGCAAGATATGTGCAATCCATTTGGATTATTTGTCTATCCTGGTCATTGCCCCGTCAGTCATGACCTCTGAGAGTCCTTTCATTGTTATGTTTAGGGTGCATTAGAGGGCCTAGTTTTCCCTTAACACTCAAACTCAGAAATATTATCGTACAAGTAATAAAGATTAATCTTAGATAAAGATTATCATGTCATAAAACTTTCTTGTTGGATTCCAGCTACAAATTGTAAGCGTCTGTAAACATACACATTTTACTATTGGGTCTGCTTTTGAAGAACACATAGTATTTGAAATAAAATGATTCTAATGTAATCTGTATCTAAAAATACCTTTAATCAGCATATGGTAAAATATGAAATCTATTGATATAACATTACAAATATGGTCTATCCAGAATGATTGCAGTTTAATATTTATATGCTGGCATCACAGATTTTGTTGTGCATGGAATTATATCAATATGCCAATACATGGTAAATGGACAGCATTTATATTACAAGTGCTTTACAATTTATGCTTCTCATTCACCCATTCACATGCTCACACCAACAGCAATAGGCTGCCATGCAAGGCACCTTGGGTTGGGTTTCTTGCTCAGGGACACTTCAACAAACCCACGGTGGGGGATTGAACCAGCAACCTTTCCGACTGCCAGATACCTCCTGAGATAATGCCCCCCCCATAAAATGTATTCATTTTGGTCTGTATTTGGAGCACATATATTTCAGAGTGCATGCATTAATAATGTTAATGTGTATTGTACAGTATGTAATGAAAACTCAAACTCTTAACAAACATCAAGCAAACAGCATGACAAATAAAGACATTGTTTAACCCTGTGGGGTAATTTCTCTTCGGTGTTTGACGTATCCTAGTAACATCCCAGTGGGCAGCCACAGTGCTGGGGACCAACTCCAGTTTTGAGACCAGTGCCTTGATCAAGGGCAATGGCAGGACCACACCTAACCTAACATGCATGTATTTGAGTGTGGGAGGAAACCGGAGTACCAGTGTAAAAAGCTACATAAACACACAGAGACAATCTGGCTGGTCAGTATTCGAACCCAGAACCTCCTTCTTGCAGGCAACAGTGCTACCTGGCCACCATGAAGTTGCACCTCAATAGAGATATGGATTGTAGGGAACCCCTCTGATGTTGGTTGTATGTGGATCCAGTTGTCCGTGGAGCTGCAGGAGAACTGTGGTTAGGCATTGTGTAATAATGCATTTTGTTTGGAGGCCATTTTGTTTTCTTCATCGCGAAGGCCCACATTTGATCTGCTGAGCAAGATTTGAGTATCCCCACTCTCTAAGACATGGTACTGTTGGTACAAGATGCACAATGTGTCAGATTGTATCACCAAATAAATATTTTCTTGAATAAAAACATGACTACAGAAAAGTAGTATATTTATGTGTAAGTGAAAATAAGACCAATGCTGATTGAATCAATGGCTATCATGAATAAACATATGCATATATAAACAGACTAACATAAACAAAGAGCAGAATGATGGAAAGTTTATATAACAATGAATAAAAGGACAAATACGGAGTAAGACTAGACAATAGGTAAAAATAGCTTTTAAGATCCCAACAGTCAAGAAACGTTTCTGCCCATGCAGACTCTACTTTATGCAAACATGAAGCCAAAAATTCAATGAGATTTCATGACATTTGCCCAGTTATTTGGTCATCATTCAATTCTCAGGAGTTGCTGAACTTGATACAAGCAATTTAAAAAATTTTGAAAGTATTGGCACAGTCGAATCCAGCTGAAGGGAAACACAACTGCTTAAAATTGATTTCAATTTTCAATAAAAATATTTCAATTCAATATATTGAATTTATGGCGGCACAGATGGTGCAGTGGGTAGCACTGCCGCCTCACAGAAAGGAGGTCCTGGGTTCGAATCCCTGTCGGCCGGGCCCTCTCTGTGTGGAGTTTGCATGTTCTCCCCATGTCTGCGTGGGTTTCCTCCGGGTACTCCGGTTTCCTCCCACAGTCCAAAGACATGCAGGTTAGGCTGATTGGTGAGCCTAAATTGCCCGTAGGCATGAGTGTGTGAGTGAATGGTGTGTGTGCCCTGCGATGGACTGGCGACCTGTCCAGGGTGTATTCCTGCCTTTCGCCCAATGTATGCTGGGATAGGCTCCAGCCCCCCTGCGACCCTGTTCAGGATAAGCGGGTTAGGATAATGAATGAATGAATGAATGAATGAATGAATGAATGAATGAATGAATATTGAATTTATGACAAGGGTTTCTATTTGAAATCAGTCAAACCCGTGAGCTTTCTGATTCACATCAGCAAATGGCTTTCAATATTGCAGTTCTATGCCGTTCTAAAAAAAAAAACATTTTTTCAAGAAATTGTTCCATTTTAATGTATGCAATGTAAAATAAATTATACCTGTCATATGTACGAATAAGATGTTTCAATTAAACATTGATATTATATGAAATGCATAACCTACACTAAATACAGATTTAGCTAATAGTCTGTGTAATGTATGTTGTGTTGTTTAATAAATGAACCCATTCCACTTGAGAAACGCATGTGCATGCATTCATAGCCGCGTTTAAATGCATAAGCAGTGCTATTGCGCCACTTAGTGATAAAACAAAGAACTGTTTGGGAGGACACGCAGAGAAGCATTTGTAAAAGCAGGGAATGTTACTGACGTCCAGTCGTCCAATCACATTTTAAATGTAACCTGTATATAGTTTGTATGTTATTTAACGAACAATGTCCGATCATCTCTCACCAAGCACTTTATTTGGAACATTATTACATTATTACGCCATACATATGCAATTAATCTAATCAGCCAAATGTGTGGCAGCAGTCCAATGCAATGAATTTGGAATTTGGCCTACCCTAAATATTACGTTACGGATGCCCCGGTTTTACGCATCACAATTGCGATGGTATTCAAATTGCTGTTAAGAATGCATCGAATCGCCTCGATTCCCCCACCGTGGCTGCCAAAAAGCAGTTTTCAATTTAAATATTGTTTTAAATGTTGTTTTTATTTGTAAAGAATGCCACTTTCAGCTACTCATAATGTGTAGCGTATAGTCCTTCAGCGTCGGACTTGTGCCTCGGCTCCGTGATACATGGGGAAAATATGAAGGCTTGTTGAAGGTGCATGACAAAACCTCTTACTGGGTTATTATGGCTGTAGAATGGCGATAACAACGACAAACGACAAGAACTTATCTTTCAGTGCACGATATATATTTAAAAAATGAATTATTTTGCGCGACTTCCAGCCTAGTCCACTTGATCCTTCAGATCTGCTGGACAGGAGATTTCTGCCTCCCCTGAATAATCGGCTAGATCAAAACACAAATGCTGTGTTCAACATCTCTTTTCCATCCCATTAGGCTGTGAAGATTCACTGATTTGTATAAGGACTGAAAGGGTTTGTTGTAGGACAGAAAATAAATCCTGTGATTAGTCTAATCTGCGCCAATCAAGAGCTGCCAAAGAGTGCTCATGGTAAAAAAAACGAGGCTAATGAAATCAGGTGGTTGAACTGGTTGGACAGACGCACACTCGTCTCTTTTAGAGTTCTGCAGACAGAAACTGGTCAAAGCTGACATGAAGTTGACAGTACTGCAAATAACCATACACTACATCAGTGGTATGCAGAAGAGCACCTCTGAACACACAATGCATCATAACTCTAAGTGGATTGGCTACAGCAGTAGAAGTCTAATAAATACCTAATAAAGTGCTCACTGAGTGTATACCAGGTTTTACAACAAAGTATCGCTTAAATTATTGTCTCCATAGAATATGATGGTCACACAATTTTAATGATTTTGTGTATACACTCTTGCTCAGATAACTGATGTTCTCTGGATAAGTGTGTCTCTTAAAAGAATGTGATGTTTTTAAATGTCCTGTACACAGCAGGGCGTACATGGGTGGGATGCCGTGTGAGTTTCTGAGGTAAAACTCTGATGGCCTGTAAGACCACCCTCCTCATATCCTGTCTCCAGTGCACTTATTTAAAATGGCGTCACATTACAAACTCTTCAAATTGTGTGCTTCCTCTTTTCAGCTATGGTCTCACTTTAGACTATGAAGGTAGTCAGCGGGGGGAAATTACATGCAAAATGAGTGGGACATAATTGGCAAGGATCTGTACTGTATGCTGTAGCTATGTAGCATCAATTATCTGTACCATATTTTTTTTTTTTTTATGTGAAGATGTATTTTTGACCCTACATCCATTTTGACAGATAAATGTTTTTTAACTGCCTGATTGGGTAGATTGTTTTCTAGATTAAATTATAAAGAATATTATTTTCTTTCCTGGGCATCACAATCTGAGTTGCATTCTGGACAGCCGCTATGGACGGTGGGTATAATTGGGTGTTTATTCTTTCTTATAAAACTATATACCACTGCTTCTAATATTAGATTACAGTTCTATTTCAATTATCACTCCACGGTAAAGCAGTCATTCAAGTCAAAATGAAGAGCTGCTCCATGAAAGCTGATGCACGCCAATCACCTGCAAGAGTGTTGTGCAGGAAAGCGAACAAGTGAGCAGGGACGTAGAGCAACACGCAAAAGACCGCTTGCACATTATTCAGAAACCATCCGTTGAGGGACTTGATTTGTGCGAGAGATGTGTGTCCATCAGTGGGCAGAACTGCCATCAGTCCATAGGTGAACAAGAAATGTGGACCGGAGTAAGCAGTTCCAGGACTCCCATTGCTGGTTCCAAATCCTATTTGGATAGGTTGTGTGTAATTATGTTCATCGGTTCAATAAACTCTGTAAGTCATTAACATCACAAGCGGTTTCTCAGTTAAAAACAAAGCAGAGTCAAGTTTAAAGCAATGCAGAGCACACAATCTATTCCCACCGGGAGTTCAGCTCCACGGCACCCAGTTTTGAATGACCTTTTCAATCACACAGACCTTCAACCTCAGTGCACAACCATAAACACAAATTGGCAAGAAAGTGACAATAGCAGGAAAAAACTTATTAAAAGAGTTTATTTCCTACAGACATTAGCCAATGATAAAGGCAACTGATGAGCCAGCACTGGTGACTGACAGGCCTGTGCCGATAACTGATGAGCCAGCACTGGTGACTGACAGGCCTGTGCCGACCACTGATGAGCCAGCACTGGTGACTGACAGGCCTGTGCTGATAACTGATGAGCCAGCAGTGGCGAATGAGAGACAGCATACAAGCCTGGCTACTGACTCTCCTAGGCTGGACTAGTAACCCAATCTCCTAGACAAGCAATTTACTAGTTTTGACTAGTGTCCCACCTGCCTAGATTAGCAAACCACTCTCCAAGACTAGCAACTCAGTCACCTAGCCTAGCAACCCACTGGCCTAGGTTAGCAAACTATCCTCCTAGGCTGGCTAATCCCTTGACTGGCAGCACATTCACCTCGGCTGGCGATTGACTTGTTGGACTACTGATTTACCGCGATGCTGATGATCAACAAGGGATCAAAACATATACAGTGGGCTCCAGAATGATTAGCTAGTCTTGGAGGGCGGTTTGCTAATCTAGGCAGGTGGGACACTAGTCCTCCCGGGGGCGATATCAGCCACGTTTTTTTGAGGATGGAACTGGACACAACTGGTAGAACTGCAATTTCTAGCTGTGTCACTGTGTCACTGTGTCACTGAATAGATGGATCTGGAATGATACAGTCCAAGATCCTCTCCCATATATACTCTTTCAGAACAATAGGCAAAGCAGAAGCTGTGCATTCCTGAAGGAATGTGGCCTCTTCGCACAGCTAATAGGTGTTAAATGTGCAGTGAATGTAGAATGTTCACATATTGCTATTAATTGAGCAGGCATTTTCCTTTACCCAGACATGGTCGAATGCAGTCGTGAATATTTCAATTTCTTTTTTCTATATATTTGTGATATATGTGTGTATATGCACATGTATATCCCCTGCACTAATTCACCGTTACATAGCTTTGATATTGTCAATAGAAAATTTAACTGGGACATATATATTCAAAAATTGGTCATTTTCTAGATATCTGTACTTCACTGACCATTGCCCTGAGGCAATTATATTGCATTACATAACACAGTGTATTATCTGCGGCTAGTCATGAGAAAAGGCTATCGAATTGGCAAATGTACTCGTTTTTTAACAAAATACTTTTCATGAACGCATTCAGATTAATCCAGGAAAACGCAGAAGAACCTTGTGTTGTTGGAGAATTGAACATGAATACAGCTGATGTTACTTTTTATTCGATAACACGTACACGTAAGTGCATATTTATGTCACTGTATATCTATGTTAATAAATAAATAGAAATTAGTGTATTTAACGAAAGTCCCATTTAGTCAGTTTCGATAATATGGTTTCTGTTCCATGAAGTGACAGGCCTTCAACCCGACCATCACTCGATTAATGATTTATTTCCATGTGTCAATCGTTTCTATTTGCAATAATTCAATGTTCAGTAATGGATTAACAACACAATACCATGGAATGTTAAAAATCCCCAGTTTGGATTATGTCTTAATAAAATTAACATGGCCATTAAGTTTCAGTCATGGCTATATTACTTGTTTTGCTAAGTATGTCAAATTCGCCTCATGGCAAATATAATAAGCGTATTTAATCTTCACATGTACAGTGTCTGGTATTAATGTAGTACAACATCATATGTTTTACTACGTTAGTAGGAATTATTAGTAGTATGGAGGAAACAATGATATTATGTGCTCTTTAATCAGAATCATTTCTCAAAGAATCCATAAATGAGTAGATGGAATTCACAGGCTCTTCCAAATTGTCCCTAAACGACGACTGACGCACTCCATAAACGCATAGAAATAATAGAAAACAAAAATGTATTTGAAGCAGTATTTGGATTCAAAGTATAACGTTACGGATGTCCCAGTTTTACGCATCGCAAAAGTATTCAAATTGCTTTAAGAATGGGCCGAATCACTTCGAATTTCCCCACCACGGCCAATACCCCCACCGTGGCAGCAAAAAACAGTTTTCAATTGAAATATTATTTGAAATGTTATTTTTATTTGTAATGAATGCCATTTGGAGTGTAGGTTTCAGCTACTGAGAATATGTAGCGTATAGTCCTTGGGCGTCGGACCTGTGCCTCGGCTCCCTGATTCATGAAAAAAATATGAAGGCTTGTTGAACGTGCACGAAAAAAACCTCTTATTGGGCCTTATTATGGCGGTAGAATGGCGATAACAACGACAAACGACAAGAACGAAAACTTTGAGAAAATACATTTATTAACAGCAACTCAGTACAAATACAGCAAGCAAAACGAAATAATTTCACGAAAGAACAATGGTGTTGGCGAAAGTGCTCGTTCTCAGCAACGGCTTTTCATAGTCCAAAGTGTCACTGACTAAAATGATATACATTGAATGGATAAAGGAGATGGTTAGGAGCGTTGAAGTTTAGGACACGGTGAAACTGAGAGGCAGCGACTTTTCTTGGCAACATTGTGTCAGGCAAGTCAGGACACATGCGCATTCTCTTGGTGGGTCTGAATGTCTGCTGACATTCGGGGAGCCTCCGGATCTCCTCAGTCGAATATGAGTTATAGTGGTTGGAGAGCGCGGCATTTGTGTTCTCATACACGCACCCTCGAAATTGACTTCTGCTGTCTACTGGTCCACAGATGCCGTCTTCCATGCCACTCTTCCTTTTCATTCCAATTCCCGTCCGTGTGGGTTTCAAATCTTGGTTGCGTCCGTCCAAAGAGCTTGGCAACACGTACAGCATGCTTGATTTTGGCCTTGGCCCAGAGCATGCGCCTTTCTTCAAAATAGACTCAATGGAAAATGGACCGCTGAACTTAGTTACGGGTCCCTTCTGAATTGCGGACGCATTTGGGGGGTTGTGGGTCGTGTACACGTCTTTACTGACATCAGGGTCCTTGTTGAGTCTGGATTCCAGGTCAGGGAAGGTGTCCAGCATCCCCTTGAAGTGGCGTAGCAGCATTTTGAGAGTGATGCGGGTTTCATCAACTTTCCAGAAATTCTTATTTGCCTTTGGATACTCAGGGTGCACCGGGACCTACAAGGCAAATGTTTGGATTAGATAAATTGCAAATCTGGGCAATTAAACGAAACATTGACGAATAATAGAATACATGGATTTAAGGTGAAATTTGGTAAAAAGCGCGGATACTAACCTTCACGAAACAGTCATTGGTTGACAAGCAGACTCTTATGTTGTTTACAAGACCCCTTCTGTCACCTGAGAGGAAGGGCTCCAAGCTGTCCATTATCTGTAAGAAGAAGATCATATTTTTTGAAAACAAGTCACATGTCAACATAGCCAAAACGTCATTTTCTACAGTTTATCAATAGCTAATGGACCACATAGGCGGAACAGTTTTACAGAAATTGTTATCTTGTATGATATTAGTCTTACCTGGCAGAAGGATAGTCTTTTATTTGGAGACTTCTGAATGACGCATGCAATCAGTCCCAAGTATGTACTGTGGCTTTTTGCATATCGCTGATATTTCCTCCTTTGCAATCCGCTGGGTGGCGCTTGGTAGCACAAGCGAGTCCTCCCGGGGGCGATATCAGCCGCGTTGTTCATTTTTTCGAGGATGGCACTGGACACAACTGGCAGAACTGCAGTTTCTAGCTGTGTCACTGGGTCACTGAATTGATGGATCTGGAATGATACAGTCCAAGATCCTCTCCCATATATACTCTTTCAGAACAATAGGCAAAGCAGAAGCTGTGCATTCCAGAAGGAATGTGGCCTCTTCGCACAGCTAATAGGTGTTAAATGTGCAGTGAATGTAGAATGTTCACATATTGCTATTAATTGAGCAGGTATTTTCCTTTACCCAGACATGGTCGAATGCAGTCGTGAATATTTCAATTTCTCTTTTCTATATATTTGTGATATATGTGTGTATATGCACATGTATATCCCCTGCACTATTTCACCGTTACATAGCTTTGATATTGTCAATAGAAAATTTAACTGGGACATATATTTTCAAAAATTGGTCATTTTCTAGATATCTGTACTTCACTGACCATTGCCCTGAGGCAATTATATTGCATTACATAACACAGTGTATTATCTGCGGCTAGTCATGAGAAAAGGCTATCGAATTGGCAAATGTACTCGTTTTTTAACAAAATACTTTTCATGAACGCATTCAGATTAATCCAGGAAAACGCAGAAGAACCTTGTGTTGTTGGAGAATTGAACATGAATACAGCTGATGTTACTTTTTATTCGATAACACGTACACACGTAAGTGCATATTTAGGTCACTGTATATCTATGTTAATAAATAAATAGAAATTAGTGTATTTAACGAAAGTCCCATTTAGTCAGTTTCGATAATATGGTTTCTGTTCCATGAAATGACAGGCCTTCAACCCGACCATCACTCGATTAATGATTTATTTCCATGTGTCAATCGTTTCTATTTGCAATAATTCAATGTTCAGTAATGGATTTACAACACAATACCATGGAATGTTAAAAATCCCCATTTTGGATTATGTCTTAATAAAATTAACATGGCCATTAAGTTTCAGTCATGGCTATATTACTTGTTTTGCTAAGTATGTCAAATTCGCCTCATGGCAAATATAATAAACGTATTTAATCTTCACATGTACAGTGTCTGGTATTAATGTAGTACAACATCATATGTTTTACTACGTTAGTAGGAATTATTAGTAGTATGGAGGAAACAATGATATTATGTGCTCTTTAATCAGAATCATTTCTCAAAGAATCCATAAATGAGTAGATGGAATTCACAGGCTCTTCCAAATTGTCCCTAAACGACGACTGACGCACTCCATAAACGCATAGAAATAATAGAAAACAAAAATGTATTTGAAGCAGTATTTGGATTCAAAGTATAACGTTATGGATGTCCCAGTTTTACGCATCGCAAAAGTATTCAAATTGCTTTTGGAATGGGCCGAATCACTTCGACTTTCCCCACCACGGCCAATACCCCCACCGTGGCAGCAAAAAACAGTTTTCAATTGAAATATTATTTGAAATGTTATTTTTATTTGTAATGAATGCCATTTGGAGTGTAGGTTTCAGCTACTGAGAATATGTAGCGTATAGTCCTTGGGCGTCGGACCTGTGCCTCGGCTCCCTGATTCATGAAAAAAATATGAAGGCTTGTTGAACGTGCATGAAAAAAACCTCTTATTGGGCCTTATTATGGCTGTAGAATGACGATAACAACGACAAACGACAAGAACGAAAACTTTGAGAAAATACATTTATTAACAGCAACTCAGTACAAATACAGCAAGCAAAACGAAATAATTTCACGAAAGAACAATGGTGTTGGCGAAAGTGCTCGTTCTCAGCAACGGCTTTTCATAGTCCAAAGTGTCACTGACTAAAATGATATACATTGAATGGATAAAGGAGATGGTTAGGAGCGTTGAAGTTTAGGACACGGTGAAACTGAGAGGCAGCGACTTTTCTTGGCAACATTGTGTCAGGCAAGTCAGGACTCATGCGCATTCTCTTGGTGGGTCTGAATGTCTGCTGACATTCGGGGAGCCTCCGGATCTCCTCAGTCGAATATGAGTTATAGTGGTTGGAGAGCGCGGCATTTGTGTTCTCATACACGCACCCTGGAAATTGACTTCTGCTGTCTACTGGTCCACAGATGCCGTCTTCCATGCCACTCTTCCTTTTCATTCCAATTCCCGTCCGTGTGGGTTTCAAATCTTGGTTGCGTCCGTCCAAAGAGCTTGGCAACACGTACAGCATGCTTGATTTTGGCCTTGGCCCAGAGCATGCGCCTTTCTTCAAAATAGACTCAATGGAAAATGGACCGCTGAACTTAGTTACGGGTCCCTTCTGAATTGCGGACGCATTTGGGGGGTTGTGGGTCGTGTACACGTCTTTACTGACATCAGGGTCCTTGTTGAGTCTGGATTCCAGGTCAGGGAAGGTGTCCAGCATCCCCTTGAAGTGGCGTAGCAGCATTTTGAGAGTGATGCGGGTTTCATCAACTTTCCAGAAATTCTTATTTGCCTTTGGATACTCAGGGTGCACCGGGACCTACAAGGCAAATGTTTGGATTAGATAAATTGCAAATCTGGGCAATTAAACGAAACATTGACGAATAATAGAATACATGGATTTAAGGTGAAATTTGGTAAAAAGCGCGGATACTAACCTTCACGAAACAGTCATTGGTTGACAAGCAGACTCTTATGTTGTTTACAAGACCCCTTCTGTCACCTGAGAGGAAGGGCTCCAAGCTGTCCATTATCTGTAAGAAGAAGATCATATTTTTTGAAAACAAGTCACATGTCATCATAGCCAAAACGTCATTTTCTACGGTTTATCAATAGCTAATGGACCACATAGGCGGAACAGTCTTACAGAAATTGTTATCTTGTATGATATTAGGCTTACCTGGCAGAAGGATAGTCTTTTATTTGGAGACTTCTGAATGACGCATGCAATCAGTCCCAAGTATGTACTGTGGCTTTTTGCATATCGCTGATATTTCCTCCTTTGCAATCCGCTGGGTGGCGCTTGGTAGCACAAGCGAGTCCTCCCGGGGGCGATATCAGCCGCGTTGTTCATTTTTTCGAGGATGGCACTGGACACAACTGGCAGAACTGCAGTTTCTAGCTGTGTCACTGGGTCACTGAATTGATGGATCTGGAATGATACAGTCCAAGATCCTCTCCCATATATACTCTTTCAGAACAATAGGCAAAGCAGAAGCTGTGCATTCCAGAAGGAATGTGGCCTCTTCGCACAGCTAATAGGTGTTAAATGTGCAGTGAATGTAGAATGTTCACATATTGCTATTAATTGAGCAGGTATTTTCCTTTACCCAGACATGGTCGAATGCAGTCGTGAATATTTCAATTTCTCTTTTCTATATATTTGTGATATATGTGTGTATATGCACATGTATATCCCCTGCACTATTTCACCGTTACATAGCTTTGATATTGTCAATAGAAAATTTAACTGGGACATATATTTTCAAAAATTGGTCATTTTCTAGATATCTGTACTTCACTGACCATTGCCCTGAGGCAATTATATTGCATTACATAACACAGTGTATTATCTGCGGCTAGTCATGAGAAAAGGCTATCGAATTGGCAAATGTACTCGTTTTTTAACAAAATACTTTTCATGAACGCATTCAGATTAATCCAGGAAAACGCAGAAGAACCTTGTGTTGTTGGAGAATTGAACATGAATACAGCTGATGTTACTTTTTATTCGATAACACGTACACACGTAAGTGCATATTTAGGTCACTGTATATCTATGTTAATAAATAAATAGAAATTAGTGTATTTAACGAAAGTCCCATTTAGTCAGTTTCGATAATATGGTTTCTGTTCCATGAAATGACAGGCCTTCAACCCGACCATCACTCGATTAATGATTTATTTCCATGTGTCAATCGTTTCTATTTGCAATAATTCAATGTTCAGTAATGGATTTACAACACAATACCATGGAATGTTAAAAATCCCCATTTTGGATTATGTCTTAATAAAATTAACATGGCCATTAAGTTTCAGTCATGGCTATATTACTTGTTTTGCTAAGTATGTCAAATTCGCCTCATGGCAAATATAATAAACGTATTTAATCTTCACATGTACAGTGTCTGGTATTAATGTAGTACAACATCATATGTTTTACTACGTTAGTAGGAATTATTAGTAGTATGGAGGAAACAATGATATTATGTGCTCTTTAATCAGAATCATTTCTCAAAGAATCCATAAACGAGTAGATGGAATTCACAGGCTCTTCCAAATTGTCCCTAAACGACGACTGACGCACTCCATAAACGCATAGAAATAATAGAAAACAAAAATGTATTTGAAGCAGTATTTGGATTCAAAGTATAACGTTATGGATGTCCCAGTTTTACGCATCGCAAAAGTATTCAAATTGCTTTTAGAATGGGCCGAATCACTTCGACTTTCCCCACCACGGCCAATACCCCCACCGTGGCAGCAAAAAACAGTTTTCAATTGAAATATTATTTGAAATGTTATTTTTATTTGTAATGAATGCCATTTGGAGTGTAGGTTTCAGCTACTGAGAATATGTAGCGTATAGTCCTTGGGCGTCGGACCTGTGCCTCGGCTCCCTGATTCATGAAAAAAATATGAAGGCTTGTTGAACGTTCATGAAAAAAACCTCTTATTGGGCCTTATTATGGCTGTAGAATGACGATAACAACGACAAACGACAAGAACGAAAACTTTGAGAAAATACATTTATTAACAGCAACTCAGTACAAATACAGCAAGCAAAACGAAATAATTTCACGAAAGAACAATGGTGTTGGCGAAAGTGCTCGTTCTCAGCAACGGCTTTTCATAGTCCAAAGTGTCACTGACTAAAATGATATACATTGAATGGATAAAGGAGATGGTTAGGAGCGTTGAAGTTTAGGACACGGTGAAACTGAGAGGCAGCGACTTTTCTTGGCAACATTGTGTCAGGCAAGTCAGGACTCATGCGCATTCTCTTGGTGGGTCTGAATGTCTGCTGACATTCGGGGAGCCTCCGGATCTCCTCAGTCGAATATGAGTTATAGTGGTTAGAGAGCGCGGCATTTGTGTTCTCATACACGCACCCTCGAAATTCACTTCTGCTGTCTACTGGTCCACAGATGCCGTCTTCCATGCCACTCTTCCTTTTCATTCCAATTCCCGTCCGTGTGGGTTTCAAATCTTGGTTGCGTCCGTCCAAAGAGCTTGGCAACACGTACAGCATGCTTGATTTTGGCCTTGGCCCAGTGCATGCGCCTTTCTTCAAAATAGACTCAATGGAAAATGGACCGCTGAACTTAGTTACGGGTCCCTTCTGAATTGCGGACGCATTTGGGGGGTTGTGGGTCGTGTACACGTCTTTACTGACATCAGGGTCCTTGTTGAGTCTGGATTCCAGGTCAGGGAAGGTGTCCAGCATCCCCTTGAAGTGGCGTAGCAGCATTTTGAGAGTGATGCGGGTTTCATCAAGTTTCCAGAAATTCTTATTTGCCTTTGGATACTCAGGGTGCACCGGGACCTACAAGGCAAATGTTTGGATTAGATAAATTGCAAATCTGGGCAATTAAACGAAACATTGACGAATAATAGAATACATGGATTTAAGGTGAAATTTGGTAAAAAGCGCGGATACTAACCTTCACGAAACAGTCATTGGTTGACAAGCAGACTCTTATGTTGTTTACAAGACCCCTTCTGTCACCTGAGAGGAAGGGCTCCAAGCTGTCCATTATCTGTAAGAAGAAGATCATATTTTTTTAAAACAAGTCACATGTCAACATAGCCAAAACGTCATTTTCTATGGTTTATCAATAGCTAATGGACCACATAGGCGGAACAGTTTTACAGAAATTGTTATCTTGTATGATATTAGTCTTACCTGGCAGAAGGATAGTCTTTTATTTGGAGACTTCTGAATGACGCATGCAATCAGTCCCAAGTATGTACTGTGGCTTTTTGCATATCGCTGATATTTCCTCCTTTGCAATCCGCTGGGTGGCGCTTGGTAGCACAAGCGAGTCCTCCCGGGGGCGATATCAGCCGCGTTGTTCATTTTTTCGAGGATGGCACTGGACACAACTGGCAGAACTGCAGTTTCTAGCTGTGTCACTGGGTCACTGAATTGATGGATCTGGAATGATACAGTCCAAGATCCTCTCCCATATATACTCTTTCAGAACAATAGGCAAAGCAGAAGCTGTGCATTCCAGAAGGAATGTGGCCTCTTCGCACAGCTAATAGGTGTTAAATGTGCAGTGAATGTAGAATGTTCACATATTGCTATTAATTGAGCAGGTATTTTCCTTTACCCAGACATGGTCGAATGCAGTCGTGAATATTTCAATTTCTCTTTTCTATATATTTGTGATATATGTGTGTATATGCACATGTATATCCCCTGCACTATTTCACCGTTACATAGCTTTGATATTGTCAATAGAAAATTTAACTGGGACATATATTTTCAAAAATTGGTCATTTTCTAGATATCTGTACTTCACTGACCATTGCCCTGAGGCAATTATATTGCATTACATAACACAGTGTATTATCTGCGGCTAGTCATGAGAAAAGGCTATCGAATAGTACTCGTTTTTTAACAAAATACTTTTCATGAACGCATTCAGATGAATCCAGGAAAACGCAGAAGAACCTTGTGTTGTTGGAGAATTGAACATGAATACAGCTGATGTTACTTTTTATTCGATAACACGTACACGTAAGTGCATATTTATGTCACTGTATATCTATGTTAATAAATAAATAGAAATTAGTGTATTTAACGAAAGTCCCATTTAGTCAGTTTCGATAATATGGTTTCTGTTCCATGAAATGACAGGCCTTCAACCCGACCATCACTCGATTAATGATTTATTTCCATGTGTCAATCGTTTCTATTTGCAATAATTCAATGTTCAGTAATGGATTAACAACACAATACCATGGAATGTTAAAAATCCCCAGTTTGGATTATGTCTTAATAAAATTAACATGGCCATTAAGTTTCAGTCATGGCTATATTACTTGTTTTGCTAAGTATGTCAAATTCACCTCATGGCAAATATAATAAACGTATCTAATCTTCACATGTACAGTGTGAATAGACGCACTCCATAAACGCATAGAAATAATAGAAAACAAAAACGTATTTGAAGCAGTATTTGAATTTATAGTATAACGTTATGGATGCCCCAGTAGTTTTACGCATCACAAATTCAAAAGTATTCAAATTGCTTTTAGAATTTTAGAATTGCCTTTCCCCACCACGGTCAATACCCCCACCGTGGCAGCAAAAAACAGTTTTCAATTGAAATATTATTTGAAATGTTATTTTTATTTGTAAGAATTCCATTTGGAGTATAGGTTTCAGCTACTGAGAATATGTAGCGTATAGTCCTTAGGGCGTCGGACCTGTGCCTCGGCTCCCTGATTCATGAAAAAAATATGAAGGCTTGTTGAACGTGCACGAAAAAAACCTCTTATTGGGCCTTATTATGGCGGTAGAATGGCGATAACAACAACAAACGACAAGAACGAAAACTTTGAGAAAATACATTTATTAACAGCAACTCAGTACAAATACAGCAAGCAAAACGAAATAATTTCACGAAAGAACAATGGTGTTGGCGAAAGTGCTCGTTCTCAGCAACGGCTTTTCATAGTCCAAAGTGTCACTGACTAAAATGATATACATTGAATGGATAAAGGAGATGGTTAGGAGCGTTGAAGTTTAGGACACGGTGAAACTGAGAGGCAGCGACTTTTCTTGGCAACATTGTGTCAGGCAAGTCAGGACACATGCGCATTCTCTTGGTGGGTCTGAGTGTGTGCTGACATTCGGGGAGCCTCCGGATCTCCTCAGTCGAATATGAGTTATAGTGGTTGGAGAGCGCGGCATTTGTGTTCTCATACACGCACCCTCGAAATTCACTTCTGCTGTCTACTGGTCCACAGATGCCGTCTTCCACGCCACTCTTCCTTTTCATTCCAATTCCCGTCCGTGTGGGTTTCAAATCTTGGTTGCGTCCGTCCAAAGAGCTTGGCAACACGTACAGCATGCTTGATTTTGGCCTTGGCCCAGAGCATGCGCCTTTCTTCAAAATAGACTCAATGGAAAATGGACCGCTGAACTTAGTTACGGGTCCCTTCTGAATTGCGGACGCATTTGGGGGGTTGTGGGTCGTGTACACGTCTTTACTGACATCAGGGTCCTTGTTGAGTCTGGATGCCAGGTCAGGGAAGGTGTCCAGCATCCCCTTGAAGTGGCGTAGCAGCATTTTGAGAGTGATACGGGTTTCATCAACTTTCCAGAAATTCTTATTTGCCTTTGGATACTCAGGGTGCACCGGGACCTACAAGGCAAATGTTTGGATTAGATAAATTGCAAATCTGGGCAATTAAACGAAACATTGACGAATAATAGAATACATGGATTTAAGGTGAAATTTGGTAAAAAGCGCGGATACTAACCTTCACGAAACAGTCATTGGTTGACAAGCAGACTCTTATGTTGTTTACAAGACCCCTTCTGTCACCTGAGAGGAAGGGCTCCAAGCTGTCCATTATCTGTAAGAAGAAGATCATATTTTTTGAAAAACAAGTCACATGTCAACATAGCCAAAACGTCATTTTCTACAGTTTATCAATAGCTAATGGACCACATAGGCGGAACAGTTTTACAGAAATTGTTATCTTGTATGATATTAGTCTTACCTGGCAGAAGGATAGTCTTTTATTTGGAGACTTCTGAATGACGCATGCAATCAGTCCCAAGTATGTACTGTGGCTTTTTGCATATCGCTGATATTTCCTCCTTTGCAATCCGCTGGGTGGCGCTTGGTAGCACAAGCGAGTCCTCCCGGGGGCGATATCAGCCGCGTTGTTCATTTTTTCGAGGATGGCACTGGACACAACTGGCAGAACTGCAGTTTCTAGCTGTGTCACTGGGTCACTGAATTGATGGATCTGGAATGATACAGTCCAAGATCCTCTCCCATATATACTCTTTCAGAACAATAGGCAAAGCAGAAGCTGTGCATTCCAGAAGGAATGTGGCCTCTTCGCACAGCTAATAGGTGTTAAATGTGCAGTGAATGTAGAATGTTCACATATTGCTATTAATTGAGCAGGTATTTTCCTTTACCCAGACATGGTCGAATGCAGTCGTGAATATTTCAATTTCTCTTTTCTATATATTTGTGATATATGTGTGTATATGCACATGTATATCCCCTGCACTATTTCACCGTTACATAGCTTTGATATTGTCAATAGAAAATTTAACTGGGACATATATTTTCAAAAATTGGTCATTTTCTAGATATCTGTACTTCACTGACCATTGCCCTGAGGCAATTATATTGCATTACATAACACAGTGTATTATCTGCGGCTAGTCATGAGAAAAGGCTATCGAATAGGCAAATGTACTCGTTTTTTAACAAAATACTTTTCATGAACGCATTCAGATTAATCCAGGAAAACGCAGAAGAACCTTGTGTTGTTGGAGAATTGAACATGAATACAGCTGATGTTACTTTTTATTCGATAACACGTACACGTAAGTGCATATTTATGTCACTGTATATCTATGTTAATAAATAAATAGAAATTAGTGTATTTAACGAAAGTCCCATTTAGTCAGTTTCGATAATATGGTTTCTGTTCCATGAAATGACAGGCCTTCAACCCGACCATCACTCGATTAATGATTTATTTCCATGTGTCAATCGTTTCTATTTGCAATAATTCAATGTTCAGTAATGGATTAACAACACAATACCATGGAATGTTAAAAATCCCCAGTTTGGATTATGTCTTAATAAAATTAACATGGCCATTAAGTTTCAGTCATGGCTATATTACTTGTTTTGCTAAGTATGTCAAATTCGCCTCATGGCAAATATAATAAACGTATTTAATCTTCACATGTACAGTGTCTGGTATTAATGTAGTACAACATCATATGTTTTACTACGTTAGTAGGAATTATTAGTAGTATGGAGGAAACAATGATATTATGTGCTCTTTAATCAGAATCATTTCTCAAAGAATCCATAAATGAGTAGATGGAATTCACAGGCTCTTCCAAATTGTCCCTAAACGACGACTGACGCACTCCATAAACGCATAGAAATAATAGAAAACAAAAATGTATTTGAAGCAGTATTTGGATTCAAAGTATAACGTTATGGATGTCCCAGTTTTACGCATCGCAAAAGTATTCAAATTGCTTTTAGAATGGGCCGAATCACTTCAACTTTCCCCACCACGGCCAATACCCCCACCGTGGCAGCAAAAAACAGTTTTCAATTGAAATATTATTTGAAATGTTATTTTTATTTGTAATGAATGCCATTTGGAGTGTAGGTTTCAGCTACTGAGAATATGTAGCGTATAGTCCTTGGGCGTCGGACCTGTGCCTCGGTTCCCTGATTCATGAAAAAAATATGAAGGCTTGTTGAACGTGCATGAAAAAAACCTCTTATTGGGCCTTATTATGGCTGTAGAATGACGATAACAACGACAAACGACAAGAACGAAAACATTGAGAAAATACATTTATTAACAGCAACTCAGTACAAATACAGCAAGCAAAACGAAATAATTTCACGAAAGAACAATGGTGTTGGCGAAAGTGCTCGTTCTCAGCAACGGCTTTTCATAGTCCAAAGTGTCACTGACTAAAATGATATACATTGAATGGATAAAGGAGATGGTTAGGAGCGTTGAAGTTTAGGACACGGTGAAACTGAGAGGCAGCGACTTTTCTTGGCAACATTGTGTCAGGCAAGTCAGGACACATGCGCATTCTCTTGGTGGGTCTGAGTGTGTGCTGACATTCGGGGAGCCTCCGGATCTCCTCAGTCGAATATGAGTTATAGTGGTTGGAGAGCGCGGCATTTGTGTTCTCATACACGCACCCTCGAAATTCACTTCTGCTGTCTACTGGTCCACAGATGCCGTCTTCCACGCCACTCTTCCTTTTCATTCCAATTCCCGTCCGTGTGGGTTTCAAATCTTGGTTGCGTCCGTCCAAAGAGCTTGGCAACACGTACAGCATGCTTGATTTTGGCCGTGGCCCAGAGCATGCGCCTTTCTTCAAAATAGACTCAATGGAAAATGGACCGCTGAACTTAGTTACGGGTCCCTTCTGAATTGCGGACGCATTTGGGGGGTTGTGGGTCGTGTACACGTCTTTACTGACATCAGGGTCCTTGTTGAGTCTGGATGCCAGGTCAGGGAAGGTGTCCAGCATCCCCTTGAAGTGGCGTAGCAGCATTTTGAGAGTGATACGGGTTTCATCAACTTTCCAGAAATTCTTATTTGCCTTTGGATACTCAGGGTGCACCGGGACCTACAAGGCAAATGTTTGGATTAGATAAATTGCAAATCTGGGCAATTAAACGAAACATTGACGAATAATAGAATACATGGATTTAAGGTGAAATTTGGTAAAAAGCGCGGATACTAACCTTCACGAAACAGTCATTGGTTGACAAGCAGACTCTTATGTTGTTTACAAGACCCCTTCTGTCACCTGAGAGGAAGGGCTCCAAGCTGTCCATTATCTGTAAGAAGAAGATCATATTTTTTGAAAACAAGTCACATGTCAACATAGCCAAAACGTCATTTTCTACAGTTTATCAATAGCTAATGGACCACATAGGCGGAACAGTTTTACAGAAATTGTTATCTTGTATGATATTAGTCTTACCTGGCAGAAGGATAGTCTTTTATTTGGAGACTTCTGAATGACGCATGCAATCAGTCCCAAGTATGTACTGTGGCTTTTTGCATATCGCTGATATTTCCTCCTTTGCAATCCGCTGGGTGGCGCTTGGTAGCACAAGCGAGTCCTCCCGGGGGCGATATCAGCCGCGTTGTTCATTTTTTCGAGGATGGCACTGGACACAACTGGCAGAACTGCAGTTTCTAGCTGTGTCACTGGGTCACTGAATTGATGGATCTGGAATGATACAGTCCAAGATCCTCTCCCATATATACTCTTTCAGAACAATAGGCAAAGCAGAAGCTGTGCATTCCAGAAGGAATGTGGCCTCTTCGCACAGCTAATAGGTGTTAAATGTGCAGTGAATGTAGAATGTTCACATATTGCTATTAATTGAGCAGGTATTTTCCTTTACCCAGACATGGTCGAATGCAGTCGTGAATATTTCAATTTCTCTTTTCTATATATTTGTGATATATGTGTGTATATGCACATGTATATCCCCTGCACTATTTCACCGTTACATAGCTTTGATATTGTCAATAGAAAATTTAACTGGGACATATATTTTCAAAAATTGGTCATTTTCTAGATATCTGTACTTCACTGACCATTGCCCTGAGGCAATTATATTGCATTACATAACACAGTGTATTATCTGCGGCTAGTCATGAGAAAAGGCTATCGAATAGGCAAATGTACTCGTTTTTTAACAAAATACTTTTCATGAACGCATTCAGATTAATCCAGGAAAACGCAGAAGAACCTTGTGTTGTTGGAGAATTGAACATGAATACAGCTGATGTTACTTTTTATTCGATAACACGTACACGTAAGTGCATATTTATGTCACTGTATATCTATGTTAATAAATAAATAGAAATTAGTGTATTTAACGAAAGTCCCATTTAGTCAGTTTCGATAATATGGTTTCTGTTCCATGAAATGACAGGCCTTCAACCCGACCATCACTCGATTAATGATTTATTTCCATGTGTCAATCGTTTCTATTTGCAATAATTCAATGTTCAGTAATGGATTAACAACACAATACCATGGAATGTTAAAAATCCCCAGTTTGGATTATGTCTTAATAAAATTAACATGGCCATTAAGTTTCAGTCATGGCTATATTACTTGTTTTGCTAAGTATGTCAAATTCGCCTCATGGCAAATATAATAAACGTATTTAATCTTCACATGTACAGTGTCTGGTATTAATGTAGTACAACATCATATGTTTTACTACGTTAGTAGGAATTATTAGTAGTATGGAGGAAACAATGATATTATGTGCTCTTTAATCAGAATCATTTCTCAAAGAATCCATAAATGAGTAGATGGAATTCACAGGCTCTTCCAAATTGTCCCTAAACGACGACTGACGCACTCCATAAACGCATAGAAATAATAGAAAACAAAAATGTATTTGAAGCAGTATTTGGATTCAAAGTATAACGTTATGGATGTCCCAGTTTTACGCATCGCAAAAGTATTCAAATTGCTTTTAGAATGGGCCGAATCACTTCAACTTTCCCCACCACGGCCAATACCCCCACCGTGGCAGCAAAAAACAGTTTTCAATTGAAATATTATTTGAAATGTTATTTTTATTTGTAATGAATGCCATTTGGAGTGTAGGTTTCAGCTACTGAGAATATGTAGCGTATAGTCCTTGGGCGTCGGACCTGTGCCTCGGCTCCCTGATTCATGAAAAAAATATGAAGGCTTGTTGAACGTGCATGAAAAAAACCTCTTATTGGGCCTTATTATGGCTGTAGAATGACGATAACAACGACAAACGACAAGAACGAAAACATTGAGAAAATACATTTATTAACAGCAACTCAGTACAAATACAGCAAGCAAAACGAAATAATTTCACGAAAGAACAATGGTGTTGGCGAAAGTGCTCGTTCTCAGCAACGGCTTTTCATAGTCCAAAGTGTCACTGACTAAAATGATATACATTGAATGGATAAAGGAGATGGTTAGGAGCGTTGAAGTTTAGGACACGGTGAAACTGAGAGGCAGCGACTTTTCTTGGCAACATTGTGTCAGGCAAGTCAGGACTCATGCGCATTCTCTTGGTGGGTCTGAATGTCTGCTGACATTCGGGGAGCCTCCGGATCTCCTCAGTCGAATATGAGTTATAGTGGTTGGAGAGCGCGGCATTTGTGTTCTCATACACGCACCCTCGAAATTCACTTCTGCTGTCTACTGGTCCACAGATGCCGTCTTCCATGCCACTCTTCCTTTTCATTCCAATTCCCGTCCGTGTGGGTTTCAAATCTTGGTTGCGTCCGTCCAAAGAGCTTGGCAACACGTACAGCATGCTTGATTTTGGCCTTGGCCCAGAGCATGCGCCTTTCTTCAAAATAGACTCAATGGAAAATGGACCGCTGAACTTAGTTACGGGTCCCTTCTGAATTGCGGACGCATTTGGGGGGTTGTGGGTCGTGTACACGTCTTTACTGACATCAGGGTCCTTGTTGAGTCTGGATGCCAGGTCAGGGAAGGTGTCCAGCATCCCCTTGAAGTGGCGTAGCAGCATTTTGAGAGTGATACGGGTTTCATCAACTTTCCAGAAATTCTTATTTGCCTTTGGATACTCAGGGTGCACCGGGACCTACAAGGCAAATGTTTGGATTAGATAAATTGCAAATCTGGGCAATTAAACGAAACATTGACGAATAATAGAATACATGGATTTAAGGTGAAATTTGGTAAAAAGCGCGGATACTAACCTTCACGAAACAGTCATTGGTTGACAAGCAGACTCTTATGTTGTTTACAAGACCCCTTCTGTCACCTGAGAGGAAGGGCTCCAAGCTGTCCATTATCTGTAAGAAGAAGATCATATTTTTTGAAAACAAGTCACATGTCATCATAGCCAAAACGTCATTTTCTACAGTTTATCAATAGCTAATGGACCACATAGGCGGAACAGTCTTACAGAAATTGTTATCTTGTATGATATTAGGCTTACCTGGCAGAAGGATAGTCTTTTATTTGGAGACTTCTGAATGACGCATGCAATCAGTCCCAAGTATGTACTGTGGCTTTTTGCATATCGCTGATATTTCCTCCTTTGCAATCCGCTGGGTGGCGCTTGGTAGCACAAGCGAGTCCTCCCGGGGGCGATATCAGCCGCGTTGTTCATTTTTTCGAGGATGGCACTGGACACAACTGGCAGAACTGCAGTTTCTAGCTGTGTCACTGGGTCACTGAATTGATGGATCTGGAATGATACAGTCCAAGATCCTCTCCCATATATACTCTTTCAGAACAATAGGCAAAGCAGAAGCTGTGCATTCCAGAAGGAATGTGGCCTCTTCGCACAGCTAATAGGTGTTAAATGTGCAGTGAATGTAGAATGTTCACATATTGCTATTAATTGAGCAGGTATTTTCCTTTACCCAGACATGGTCGAATGCAGTCGTGAATATTTCAATTTCTCTTTTCTATATATTTGTGATATATGTGTGTATATGCACATGTATATCCCCTGCACTATTTCACCGTTACATAGCTTTGATATTGTCAATAGAAAATTTAACTGGGACATATATTTTCAAAAATTGGTCATTTTCTAGATACCTGTACTTCACTGACCATTGCCCTGAGGCAATTATATTGCATTACATAACACAGTGTATTATCTGCGGCTAGTCATGAGAAAAGGCTATCGAATAGGCAAATGTACTCGTTTTTTAACAAAATACTTTTCATGAACGCATTCAGATTAATCCAGGAAAACGCAGAAGAACCTTGTGTTGTTGGAGAATTGAACATGAATACAGCTGATGTTACTTTTTATTCGATAACACGTACACGTAAGTGCATATTTATGTCACTGTATATCTATGTTAATAAATAAATAGAAATTAGTGTATTTAACGAAAGTCCCATTTAGTCAGTTTCGATAATATGGTTTCTGTTCCATGAAATGACAGGCCTTCAACCCGACCATCACTCGATTAATGATTTATTTCCATGTGTCAATCGTTTCTATTTGCAATAATTCAATGTTCAGTAATGGATTAACAACACAATACCATGGAATGTTAAAAATCCCCAGTTTGGATTATGTCTTAATAAAATTAACATGGCCATTAAGTTTCAGTCATGGCTATATTACTTGTTTTGCTAAGTATGTCAAATTCGCCTCATGGCAAATATAATAAACGTATTTAATCTTCACATGTACAGTGTCTGGTATTAATGTAGTACAACATCATATGTTTTACTACGTTAGTAGGAATTATTAGTAGTATGGAGGAAACAATGATATTATGTGCTCTTTAATCAGAATCATTTCTCAAAGAATCCATAAATGAGTAGATGGAATTCACAGGCTCTTCCAAATTGTCCCTAAACGACGACTGACGCACTCCATAAACGCATAGAAATAATAGAAAACAAAAATGTATTTGAAGCAGTATTTGGATTCAAAGTATAACGTTATGGATGTCCCAGTTTTACGCATCGCAAAAGTATTCAAATTGCTTTTAGAATGGGCCGAATCACTTCAACTTTCCCCACCACGGCCAATACCCCCACCGTGGCAGCAAAAAACAGTTTTCAATTGAAATATTATTTGAAATGTTATTTTTATTTGTAATGAATGCCATTTGGAGTGTAGGTTTCAGCTACTGAGAATATGTAGCGTATAGTCCTTGGGCGTCGGACCTGTGCCTCGGTTCCCTGATTCATGAAAAAAATATGAAGGCTTGTTGAACGTGCATGAAAAAAACCTCTTATTGGGCCTTATTATGGCTGTAGAATGACGATAACAACGACAAACGACAAGAACGAAAACATTGAGAAAATACATTTATTAACAGCAACTCAGTACAAATACAGCAAGCAAAACGAAATAATTTCACGAAAGAACAATGGTGTTGGCGAAAGTGCTCGTTCTCAGCAACGGCTTTTCATAGTCCAAAGTGTCACTGACTAAAATGATATACATTGAATGGATAAAGGAGATGGTTAGGAGCGTTGAAGTTTAGGACACGGTGAAACTGAGAGGCAGCGACTTTTCTTGGCAACATTGTGTCAGGCAAGTCAGGACTCATGCGCATTCTCTTGGTGGGTCTGAATGTCTGCTGACATTCGGGGAGCCTCCGGATCTCCTCAGTCGAATATGAGTTATAGTGGTTGGAGAGCGCGGCATTTGTGTTCTCATACACGCACCCTCGAAATTCACTTCTGCTGTCTACTGGTCCACAGATGCCGTCTTCCATGCCACTCTTCCTTTTCATTCCAATTCCCGTCCGTGTGGGTTTCAAATCTTGGTTGCGTCCGTCCAAAGAGCTTGGCAACACGTACAGCATGCTTGATTTTGGCCTTGGCCCAGAGCATGCGCCTTTCTTCAAAATAGACTCAATGGAAAATGGACCGCTGAACTTAGTTACGGGTCCCTTCTGAATTGCGGACGCATTTGGGGGGTTGTGGGTTGTGGGTTTTACGCATCGCAAAAGTATTCAAATTGCTTTTAGAATGGGCCGAATCACTTCAACTTTCCCCACCACGGCCAATACCCCCACCGTGGCAGCAAAAAACAGTTTTCAATTGAAATATTATTTGAAATGTTATTTTTATTTGTAATGAATGCCATTTGGAGTGTAGGTTTCAGCTACTGAGAATATGTAGCGTATAGTCCTTGTGCGTCGGACCTGTGCCTCGGCTCCCTGATTCATGAAAAAAATATGAAGGCTTGTTGAACGTGCATGAAAAAAACCTCTTATTGGGCCTTATTATGGCTGTAGAATGACGATAACAACGACAAACGACAAGAACGAAAACTTTGAGAAAATACATTTATTAACAGCAACTCAGTACAAATACAGCAAGCAAAACGAAATAATTTCACGAAAGAACAATGGTGTTGGCGAAAGTGCTCGTTCTCAGCAACGGCTTTTCATAGTCCAAAGTGTCACTGACTAAAATGATATACATTGAATGGATAAAGGAGATGGTTAGGAGCGTTGAAGTTTAGGACACGGTGAAACTGAGAGGCAGCGACTTTTCTTGGCAACATTGTGTCAGGCAAGTCAGGACTCATGCGCATTCTCTTGGTGGGTCTGAATGTCTGCTGACATTCGGGGAGCCTCCGGATCTCCTCAGTCGAATATGAGTTATAGTGGTTGGAGAGCGCGGCATTTGTGTTCTCATACACGCACCCTCGAAATTCACTTCTGCTGTCTACTGGTCCACAGATGCCGTCTTCCATGCCACTCTTCCTTTTCATTCCAATTCCCGTCCGTGTGGGTTTCAAATCTTGGTTGCGTCCGTCCAAAGAGCTTGGCAACACGTACAGCATGCTTGATTTTGGCCTTGGCCCAGAGCATGCGCCTTTCTTCAAAATAGACTCAATGGAAAATGGACCGCTGAACTTAGTTACGGGTCCCTTCTGAATTGCGGACGCATTTGGGGGGTTGTGGGTCGTGTACACGTCTTTACTGACATCAGGGTCCTTGTTGAGTCTGGATGCCAGGTCAGGGAAGGTGTCCAGCATCCCCTTGAAGTGGCGTAGCAGCATTTTGAGAGTGATACGGGTTTCATCAACTTTCCAGAAATTCTTATTTGCCTTTGGATACTCAGGGTGCACCGGGACCTACAAGGCAAATGTTTGGATTAGATAAATTGCAAATCTGGGCAATTAAACGAAACATTGACGAATAATAGAATACATGGATTTAAGGTGAAATTTGGTAAAAAGCGCGGATACTAACCTTCACGAAACAGTCATTGGTTGACAAGCAGACTCTTATGTTGTTTACAAGACCTCTTCTGTCACCTGAGAGGAAGGGCTCCAAGCTTTCCATTATCTGTAAGAAGAAGATCATATTTTTTTAAAACAAGTCACATGTCAACATAGCCAAAACGTCATTTTCTACAGTTTATCAATAGCTAATGGACCACATAGGCGGAACAGTTTTACAGAAATTGTTATCTTGTATGCTATTAGTCTTACCTGGCAGAAGGATAGTCTTTTATTTGGAGACTTCTGAATGACGCATGCAATCAGTCCCAAGTATGTACTGTGGCTTTTTGCATATCGCTGATATTTCCTCCTTTGCAATCCGCTGGGTGGCGCTTGGTAGCACAAGCGAGTCCTCCCGGGGGCGATATCAGCCGCGTTGTTCATTTTTTCGAGGATGGCACTGGACACAACTGGCAGAACTGCAGTTTCTAGCTGTGTCACTGGGTCACTGAATTGATGGATCTGGAATGATACAGTCCAAGATCCTCTCCCATATATACTCTTTCAGAACAATAGGCAAAGCAGAAGCTGTGCATTCCAGAAGGAATGTGGCCTCTTCGCACAGCTAATAGGTGTTAAATGTGCAGTGAATGTAGAATGTTCACATATTGCTATTAATTGAGCAGGTATTTTCCTTTACCCAGACATGGTCGAATGCAGTCGTGAATATTTCAATTTCTCTTTTCTATATATTTGTGATATATGTGTGTATATGCACATGTATATCCCCTGCACTATTTCACCGTTACATAGCTTTGATATTGTCAATAGAAAATTTAACTGGGACATATATTTTCAAAAATTGGTCATTTTCTAGATATCTGTACTTCACTGACCATTGCCCTGAGGCAATTATATTGCATTACATAACACAGTGTATTATCTGCGGCTAGTCATGAGAAAAGGCTATCGAATTGGCAAATGTACTCGTTTTTTTGTAACAAAATACTTTTCATGAACGCATTCAGATTAATCCAGGAAAACGCAGAAGAACCTTGTGTTGTTGGAGAATTGAACATGAATACAGCTGATGTTACTTTTTATTCGATAACACGTACACGTAAGTGCATATTTATGTCACTGTATATCTATGTTAATAAATAAATAGAAATTAGTGTATTTAACGAAAGTCCCATTTAGTCAGTTTCGATAATATGGTTTCTGTTCCATGAAATGACAGGCCTTCAACCCGACCATCACTCGATTAATGATTTATTTCCATGTGTCAATCGTTTCTATTTGCAATAATTCAATGTTCAGTAATGGATTAACAACACAATACCATGGAATGTTAAAAATCCCCAGTTTGGAGTATGTCTTAATAAAATTAACATGGCCATTAAGTTTCAGTCATGGCTATATTACTTGTTTTGCTAAGTATGTCAAATTCACCTCATGGCAAATATAATAAACGTATCTAATCTTCACATGTACAGTGTCTGGTATTAATGTAGTACAACATCATATGTTTTACTACGTTAGTAGGAATTATTAGTAGTATGGAGGAAACAATGATATTATGTGCTCTTTAATCAGAATCATTTCTCAAAGAATCCATAAATGAGTAGATGGAATTCACAGGCTCTTCCAAATTGTCCCTAAACGACGACTGACGCACTCCATAAACGCATAGAAATAATAGAAAACAAAAATGTATTTGAAGCAGTATTTGGATTCAAAGTATAACGTTATGGATGTCCCAGTTTTACGCATCGCAAAAGTATTCAAATTGCTTTTAGAATGGGCCGAATCACTTCAACTTTCCCCACCACGGCCAATACCCCCACCGTGGCAGCAAAAAACAGTTTTCAATTGAAATATTATTTGAAATGTTATTTTTATTTGTAATGAATGCCATTTGGAGTGTAGGTTTCAGCTACTGAGAATATGTAGCGTATAGTCCTTGGGCGTCGGACCTGTGCCTCGGTTCCCTGATTCATGAAAAAAATATGAAGGCTTGTTGAACGTGCATGAAAAAAACCTCTTATTGGGCCTTATTATGGCTGTAGAATGACGATAACAACGACAAACGACAAGAACGAAAACATTGAGAAAATACATTTATTAACAGCAACTCAGTACAAATACAGCAAGCAAAACGAAATAATTTCACGAAAGAACAATGGTGTTGGCGAAAGTGCTCGTTCTCAGCAACGGCTTTTCATAGTCCAAAGTGTCACTGACTAAAATGATATACATTGAATGGATAAAGGAGATGGTTAGGAGCGTTGAAGTTTAGGACACGGTGAAACTGAGAGGCAGCGACTTTTCTTGGCAACATTGTGTCAGGCAAGTCAGGACTCATGCGCATTCTCTTGGTGGGTCTGAATGTCTGCTGACATTCGGGGAGCCTCCGGATCTCCTCAGTCGAATATGAGTTATAGTGGTTGGAGAGCGCGGCATTTGTGTTCTCATACACGCACCCTGGAAATTCACTTCTGCTGTCTACTGGTCCACAGATGCCGTCTTCCATGCCACTCTTCCTTTTCATTCCAATTCCCGTCCGTGTGGGTTTCAAATCTTGGTTGCGTCCGTCCAAAGAGCTTGGCAACACGTACAGCATGCTTGATTTTGGCCTTGGCCCAGAGCATGCGCCTTTCTTCAAAATAGACTCAATGGAAAATGGACCGCTGAACTTAGTTACGGGTCCCTTCTGAATTGCGGACGCATTTGGGGGGTTGTGGGTTGTGGGTTTTACGCATCGCAAAAGTATTCAAATTGCTTTTAGAATGGGCCGAATCACTTCAACTTTCCCCACCACGGCCAATACCCCCACCGTGGCAGCAAAAAACAGTTTTCAATTGAAATATTATTTGAAATATTATTTTTATTTGTAATGAATGCCATTTGGAGTGTAGGTTTCAGCTACTGAGAATATGTAGCGTATAGTCCTTGTGCGTCGGACCTGTGCCTCGGCTCCCTGATTCATGAAAAAAATATGAAGGCTTGTTGAACGTGCATGAAAAAAACCTCTTATTGGGCCTTATTATGGCTGTAGAATGACGATAACAACGACAAACGACAAGAACGAAAACTTTGAGAAAATACATTTATTAACAGCAACTCAGTACAAATACAGCAAGCAAAACGAAATAATTTCACGAAAGAACAATGGTGTTGGCGAAAGTGCTCGTTCTCAGCAACGGCTTTTCATAGTCCAAAGTGTCACTGACTAAAATGATATACATTGAATGGATAAAGGAGATGGTTAGGAGCGTTGAAGTTTAGGACACGGTGAAACTGAGAGGCAGCGACTTTTCTTGGCAACATTGTGTCAGGCAAGTCAGGACTCATGCGCATTCTCTTGGTGGGTCTGAATGTCTGCTGACATTCGGGGAGCCTCCGGATCTCCTCAGTCGAATATGAGTTATAGTGGTTGGAGAGCGCGGCATTTGTGTTCTCATACACGCACCCTCGAAATTCACTTCTGCTGTCTACTGGTCCACAGATGCCGTCTTCCATGCCACTCTTCCTTTTCATTCCAATTCCCGTCCGTGTGGGTTTCAAATCTTGGTTGCGTCCGTCCAAAGAGCTTGGCAACACGTACAGCATGCTTGATTTTGGCCTTGGCCCAGAGCATGCGCCTTTCTTCAAAATAGACTCAATGGAAAATGGACCGCTGAACTTAGTTACGGGTCCCTTCTGAATTGCGGACGCATTTGGGGGGTTGTGGGTCGTGTACACGTCTTTACTGACATCAGGGTCCTTGTTGAGTCTGGATGCCAGGTCAGGGAAGGTGTCCAGCATCCCCTTGAAGTGGCGTAGCAGCATTTTGAGAGTGATACGGGTTTCATCAACTTTCCAGAAATTCTTATTTGCCTTTGGATACTCAGGGTGCACCGGGACCTACAAGGCAAATGTTTGGATTAGATAAATTGCAAATCTGGGCAATTAAACGAAACATTGACGAATAATAGAATACATGGATTTAAGGTGAAATTTGGTAAAAAGCGCGGATACTAACCTTCACGAAACAGTCATTGGTTGACAAGCAGACTCTTATGTTGTTTACAAGACCTCTTCTGTCACCTGAGAGGAAGGGCTCCAAGCTTTCCATTATCTGTAAGAAGAAGATCATATTTTTTTAAAACAAGTCACATGTCAACATAGCCAAAACGTCATTTTCTACAGTTTATCAATAGCTAATGGACCACATAGGCGGAACAGTTTTACAGAAATTGTTATCTTGTATGCTATTAGTCTTACCTGGCAGAAGGATAGTCTTTTATTTGGAGACTTCTGAATGACGCATGCAATCAGTCCCAAGTATGTACTGTGGCTTTTTGCATATCGCTGATATTTCCTCCTTTGCAATCCGCTGGGTGGCGCTTGGTAGCACAAGCGAGTCCTCCCGGGGGCGATATCAGCCGCGTTGTTCATTTTTTCGAGGATGGCACTGGACACAACTGGCAGAACTGCAGTTTCTAGCTGTGTCACTGGGTCACTGAATTGATGGATCTGGAATGATACAGTCCAAGATCCTCTCCCATATATACTCTTTCAGAACAATAGGCAAAGCAGAAGCTGTGCATTCCAGAAGGAATGTGGCCTCTTCGCACAGCTAATAGGTGTTAAATGTGCAGTGAATGTAGAATGTTCACATATTGCTATTAATTGAGCAGGTATTTTCCTTTACCCAGACATGGTCGAATGCAGTCGTGAATATTTCAATTTCTCTTTTCTATATATTTGTGATATATGTGTGTATATGCACATGTATATCCCCTGCACTATTTCACCGTTACATAGCTTTGATATTGTCAATAGAAAATTTAACTGGGACATATATTTTCAAAAATTGGTCATTTTCTAGATATCTGTACTTCACTGACCATTGCCCTGAGGCAATTATATTGCATTACATAACACAGTGTATTATCTGCGGCTAGTCATGAGAAAAGGCTATCGAATTGGCAAATGTACTCGTTTTTTTGTAACAAAATACTTTTCATGAACGCATTCAGATTAATCCAGGAAAACGCAGAAGAACCTTGTGTTGTTGGAGAATTGAACATGAATACAGCTGATGTTACTTTTTATTCGATAACACGTACACGTAAGTGCATATTTATGTCACTGTATATCTATGTTAATAAATAAATAGAAATTAGTGTATTTAACGAAAGTCCCATTTAGTCAGTTTCGATAATATGGTTTCTGTTCCATGAAATGACAGGCCTTCAACCCGACCATCACTCGATTAATGATTTATTTCCATGTGTCAATCGTTGCAATAATTCAATGTTCAGTAATGGATTAACAACACAATACCATGGAATGTTAAAAATCCCCAGTTTGGAGTATGTCTTAATAAAATTAACATGGCCATTAAGTTTCAGTCATGGCTATATTACTTGTTTTGCTAAGTATGTCAAATTCACCTCATGGCAAATATAATAAACGTATCTAATCTTCACATGTACAGTGTCTGGTATTAATGTAGTACAACATCATATGTTTTACTACGTTAGTAGGAATTATTAGTAGTATGGAGGAAACAATGATATTATGTGCTCTTTAATCAGAATCATTTCTCAAAGAATCCATAAATGAGTAGATGGAATTCACAGGCTCTTCCAAATTGTCCCTAAACGACGACTGACGCACTCCATAAACGCATAGAAATAATAGAAAACAAAAATGTATTTGAAGCAGTATTTGGATTCAAAGTATAACGTTATGGATGTCCCAGTTTTACGCATCGCAAAAGTATTCAAATTGCTTTTAGAATGGGCCGAATCACTTCAACTTTCCCCACCACGGCCAATACCCCCACCGTGGCAGCAAAAAACAGTTTTCAATTGAAATATTATTTGAAATGTTATTTTTATTTGTAATGAATGCCATTTGGAGTGTAGGTTTCAGCTACTGAGAATATGTAGCGTATAGTCCTTGGGCGTCGGACCTGTGCCTCGGTTCCCTGATTCATGAAAAAAATATGAAGGCTTGTTGAACGTGCATGAAAAAAACCTCTTATTGGGCCTTATTATGGCTGTAGAATGACGATAACAACGACAAACGACAAGAACGAAAACATTGAGAAAATACATTTATTAACAGCAACTCAGTACAAATACAGCAAGCAAAACGAAATAATTTCACGAAAGAACAATGGTGTTGGCGAAAGTGCTCGTTCTCAGCAACGGCTTTTCATAGTCCAAAGTGTCACTGACTAAAATGATATACATTGAATGGATAAAGGAGATGGTTAGGAGCGTTGAAGTTTAGGACACGGTGAAACTGAGAGGCAGCGACTTTTCTTGGCAACATTGTGTCAGGCAAGTCAGGACTCATGCGCATTCTCTTGGTGGGTCTGAATGTCTGCTGACATTCGGGGAGCCTCCGGATCTCCTCAGTCGAATATGAGTTATAGTGGTTGGAGAGCGCGGCATTTGTGTTCTCATACACGCACCCTGGAAATTCACTTCTGCTGTCTACTGGTCCACAGATGCCGTCTTCCATGCCACTCTTCCTTTTCATTCCAATTCCCGTCCGTGTGGGTTTCAAATCTTGGTTGCGTCCGTCCAAAGAGCTTGGCAACACGTACAGCATGCTTGATTTTGGCCTTGGCCCAGAGCATGCGCCTTTCTTCAAAATAGACTCAATGGAAAATGGACCGCTGAACTTAGTTACGGGTCCCTTCTGAATTGCGGACGCATTTGGGGGGTTGTGGGTTGTGGGTTTTACGCATCGCAAAAGTATTCAAATTGCTTTTAGAATGGGCCGAATCACTTCAACTTTCCCCACCACGGCCAATACCCCCACCGTGGCAGCAAAAAACAGTTTTCAATTGAAATATTATTTGAAATGTTATTTTTATTTGTAATGAATGCCATTTGGAGTGTAGGTTTCAGCTACTGAGAATATGTAGCGTATAGTCCTTGTGCGTCGGACCTGTGCCTCGGCTCCCTGATTCATGAAAAAAATATGAAGGCTTGTTGAACGTGCATGAAAAAAACCTCTTATTGGGCCTTATTATGGCTGTAGAATGACGATAACAACGACAAACGACAAGAACGAAAACTTTGAGAAAATACATTTATTAACAGCAACTCAGTACAAATACAGCAAGCAAAACGAAATAATTTCACGAAAGAACAATGGTGTTGGCGAAAGTGCTCGTTCTCAGCAACGGCTTTTCATAGTCCAAAGTGTCACTGACTAAAATGATATACATTGAATGGATAAAGGAGATGGTTAGGAGCGTTGAAGTTTAGGACACGGTGAAACTGAGAGGCAGCGACTTTTCTTGGCAACATTGTGTCAGGCAAGTCAGGACTCATGCGCATTCTCTTGGTGGGTCTGAATGTCTGCTGACATTCGGGGAGCCTCCGGATCTCCTCAGTCGAATATGAGTTATAGTGGTTGGAGAGCGCGGCATTTGTGTTCTCATACACGCACCCTCGAAATTCACTTCTGCTGTCTACTGGTCCACAGATGCCGTCTTCCATGCCACTCTTCCTTTTCATTCCAATTCCCGTCCGTGTGGGTTTCAAATCTTGGTTGCGTCCGTCCAAAGAGCTTGGCAACACGTACAGCATGCTTGATTTTGGCCTTGGCCCAGAGCATGCGCCTTTCTTCAAAATAGACTCAATGGAAAATGGACCGCTGAACTTAGTTACGGGTCCCTTCTGAATTGCGGACGCATTTGGGGGGTTGTGGGTCGTGTACACGTCTTTACTGACATCAGGGTCCTTGTTGAGTCTGGATGCCAGGTCAGGGAAGGTGTCCAGCATCCCCTTGAAGTGGCGTAGCAGCATTTTGAGAGTGATACGGGTTTCATCAACTTTCCAGAAATTCTTATTTGCCTTTGGATACTCAGGGTGCACCGGGACCTACAAGGCAAATGTTTGGATTAGATAAATTGCAAATCTGGGCAATTAAACGAAACATTGACGAATAATAGAATACATGGATTTAAGGTGAAATTTGGTAAAAAGCGCGGATACTAACCTTCACGAAACAGTCATTGGTTGACAAGCAGACTCTTATGTTGTTTACAAGACCTCTTCTGTCACCTGAGAGGAAGGGCTCCAAGCTTTCCATTATCTGTAAGAAGAAGATCATATTTTTTTAAAACAAGTCACATGTCAACATAGCCAAAACGTCATTTTCTACAGTTTATCAATAGCTAATGGACCACATAGGCGGAACAGTTTTACAGAAATTGTTATCTTGTATGCTATTAGTCTTACCTGGCAGAAGGATAGTCTTTTATTTGGAGACTTCTGAATGACGCATGCAATCAGTCCCAAGTATGTACTGTGGCTTTTTGCATATCGCTGATATTTCCTCCTTTGCAATCCGCTGGGTGGCGCTTGGTAGCACAAGCGAGTCCTCCCGGGGGCGATATCAGCCGCGTTGTTCATTTTTTCGAGGATGGCACTGGACACAACTGGCAGAACTGCAGTTTCTAGCTGTGTCACTGGGTCACTGAATTGATGGATCTGGAATGATACAGTCCAAGATCCTCTCCCATATATACTCTTTCAGAACAATAGGCAAAGCAGAAGCTGTGCATTCCAGAAGGAATGTGGCCTCTTCGCACAGCTAATAGGTGTTAAATGTGCAGTGAATGTAGAATGTTCACATATTGCTATTAATTGAGCAGGTATTTTCCTTTACCCAGACATGGTCGAATGCAGTCGTGAATATTTCAATTTCTCTTTTCTATATATTTGTGATATATGTGTGTATATGCACATGTATATCCCCTGCACTATTTCACCGTTACATAGCTTTGATATTGTCAATAGAAAATTTAACTGGGACATATATTTTCAAAAATTGGTCATTTTCTAGATATCTGTACTTCACTGACCATTGCCCTGAGGCAATTATATTGCATTACATAACACAGTGTATTATCTGCGGCTAGTCATGAGAAAAGGCTATCGAATTGGCAAATGTACTCGTTTTTTTGTAACAAAATACTTTTCATGAACGCATTCAGATTAATCCAGGAAAACGCAGAAGAACCTTGTGTTGTTGGAGAATTGAACATGAATACAGCTGATGTTACTTTTTATTCGATAACACGTACACGTAAGTGCATATTTATGTCACTGTATATCTATGTTAATAAATAAATAGAAATTAGTGTATTTAACGAAAGTCCCATTTAGTCAGTTTCGATAATATGGTTTCTGTTCCATGAAATGACAGGCCTTCAACCCGACCATCACTCGATTAATGATTTATTTCCATGTGTCAATCGTTTCTATTTGCAATAATTCAATGTTCAGTAATGGATTAACAACACAATACCATGGAATGTTAAAAATCCCCAGTTTGGAGTATGTCTTAATAAAATTAACATGGCCATTAAGTTTCAGTCATGGCTATATTACTTGTTTTGCTAAGTATGTCAAATTCACCTCATGGCAAATATAATAAACGTATCTAATCTTCACATGTACAGTGTGAATAGACGCACTCCATAAACGCATAGAAATAATAGAAAACAAAAACGTATTTGAAGCAGTATTTGAATTTATAGTATAACGTTATGGATGCCCCAGTAGTTTTACGCATCACAAATTCAAAAGTATTCAAATTGCTTTTAGAATTTTAGAATTGCCTTTCCCCACCACGGTCAATACCCCCACCGTGGCAGCAAAAAACAGTTTTCAATTGAAATATTATTTGAAATGTTATTTTTATTTGTAAGAATTCCATTTGGAGTGTAGGTTTCAGCTACTGAGAATATGTAGCGTATAGTCCTTAGGGCGTCGGACCTGTGCCTCGGCTCCCTGATTCATGAAAAAAATATGAAGGCTTGTTGAACGTGCACGAAAAAAACCTCTTATTGGGCCTTATTATGGCGGTAGAATGGCGATAACAACAACAAACGACAAGAACGAAAACTTTGAGAAAATACATTTATTAAGAGCAACTCAGTACAAATACAGCAAGCAAAACGAAATAATTTCACGAAAGAACAATGGTGTTGGCGAAAGTGCTCGTTCTCAGCAACGGCTTTTCATAGTCCAAAGTGTCACTGACTAAAATGATATACATTGAATGGATAAAGGAGATGGTTAGGAGCGTTGAAGTTTAGGACACGGTGAAACTGAGAGGCAGCGACTTTTCTTGGCAACATTGTGTCAGGCAAGTCAGGACACATGCGCATTCTCTTGGTGGGTCTGAGTGTGTGCTGACATTCGGGGAGCCTCCGGATCTCCTCAGTCGAATATGAGTTATAGTGGTTGGAGAGCGCGGCATTTGTGTTCTCATACACGCACCCTCGAAATTCACTTCTGCTGTCTACTGGTCCACAGATGCCGTCTTCCACGCCACTCTTCCTTTTCATTCCAATTCCCGTCCGTGTGGGTTTCAAATCTTGGTTGCGTCCGTCCAAAGAGCTTGGCAACACGTACAGCATGCTTGATTTTGGCCGTGGCCCAGAGCATGCGCCTTTCTTCAAAATAGACTCAATGGAAAATGGACCGCTGAACTTAGTTACGGGTCCCTTCTGAATTGCGGACGCATTTGGGGGGTTGTGGGTCGTGTACACGTCTTTACTGACATCAGGGTCCTTGTTGAGTCTGGATGCCAGGTCAGGGAAGGTGTCCAGCATCCCCTTGAAGTGGCGTAGCAGCATTTTGAGAGTGATACGGGTTTCATCAACTTTCCAGAAATTCTTATTTGCCTTTGGATACTCAGGGTGCACCGGGACCTACAAGGCAAATGTTTGGATTAGATAAATTGCAAATCTGGGCAATTAAACGAAACATTGACGAATAATAGAATACATGGTTTTAAGGTGAAATTTGGTAAAAAGCGCGGATACTAACCTTCACGAAACAGTCATTGGTTGACAAGCAGACTCTTATGTTGTTTACAAGACCCCTTCTGTCACCTGAGAGGAAGGGCTCCAAGCTGTCCATTATCTGTAAGAAGAAGATCATATTTTTTGAAAACAAGTCACATGTCAACATAGCCAAAACGTCATTTTCTACAGTTTATCAATAGCTAATGGACCACATAGGCGGAACAGTTTTACAGAAATTGTTATCTTGTATGATATTAGTCTTACCTGGCAGAAGGATAGTCTTTTATTTGGAGACTTCTGAATGACGCATGCAATCAGTCCCAAGTATGTACTGTGGCTTTTTGCATATCGCTGATATTTCCTCCTTTGCAATCCGCTGGGTGGCGCTTGGTAGCACAAGCGAGTCCTCCCGGGGGCGATATCAGCCGCGTTGTTCATTTTTTCGAGGATGGCACTGGACACAACTGGCAGAACTGCAGTTTCTAGCTGTGTCACTGGGTCACTGAATTGATGGATCTGGAATGATACAGTCCAAGATCCTCTCCCATATATACTCTTTCAGAACAATAGGCAAAGCAGAAGCTGTGCATTCCAGAAGGAATGTGGCCTCTTCGCACAGCTAATAGGTGTTAAATGTGCAGTGAATGTAGAATGTTCACATATTGCTATTAATTGAGCAGGTATTTTCCTTTACCCAGACATGGTCGAATGCAGTCGTGAATATTTCAATTTCTCTTTTCTATATATTTGTGATATATGTGTGTATATGCACATGTATATCCCCTGCACTATTTCACCGTTACATAGCTTTGATATTGTCAATAGAAAATTTAACTGGGACATATATTTTCAAAAATTGGTCATTTTCTAGATATCTGTACTTCACTGACCATTGCCCTGAGGCAATTATATTGCATTACATAACACAGTGTATTATCTGCGGCTAGTCATGAGAAAAGGCTATCGAATTGGCAAATGTACTCGTTTTTTAACAAAATACTTTTCATGAACGCATTCAGATTAATCCAGGAAAACGCAGAAGAACCTTGTGTTGTTGGAGAATTGAACATGAATACAGCTGATGTTACTTTTTATTCGATAACACGTACACGTAAGTGCATATTTATGTCACTGTATATCTATGTTAATAAATAAATAGAAATTAGTGTATTTAACGAAAGTCCCATTTAGTCAGTTTCGATAATATGGTTTCTGTTCCATGAAATGACAGGCCTTCAACCCGACCATCACTCGATTAATGATTTATTTCCATGTGCCAATCGTTTCTATTTGCAATAATTCAATGTTCAGTAATGGATTAACAACACAATACCATGGAATGTTAAAAATCCCCAGTTTGGAGTATGTCTTAATAAAATTAACATGGCCATTAAGTTTCAGTCATGGCTATATTACTTGTTTTGCTAAGTATGTCAAATTCACCTCATGGCAAATATAATAAACGTATCTAATCTTCACATGTACAGTGTGAATAGACGCACTCCATAAACGCATAGAAATAATAGAAAACAAAAACGTATTTGAAGCAGTATTTGAATTTATAGTATAACGTTATGGATGCCCCAGTAGTTTTACGCATCACAAATTCAAAAGTATTCAAATTGCTTTTAGAATTTTAGAATTGCCTTTCCCCACCACGGTCAATACCCCCACCGTGGCAGCAAAAAACACTTTTCAATTGAAATATTATTTGAAATGTTATTTTTATTTGTAAGAATTCCATTTGGAGTGTAGGTTTCAGCTACTGAGAATATATAGCGTATAGTCCTTGGGCGTCGGACCTGTGCCTCGGCTCCCTGATTCATGAAAAAAATATGAAGGCTTGTTGAACGTGCACGAAAAAAACCTCTTATTGGGCCTTATTATGGCGGTAGAATGGCGATAACAACAACAAACGACAAGAACGAAAACTTTGAGAAAATACATTTATTAAGAGCAACTCAGTACAAATACAGCAAGCAAAACGAAATAATTTCACGAAAGAACAATGGTGTTGGCGAAAGTGCTCGTTCTCAGCAACGGCTTTTCATAGTCCAAAGTGTCACTGACTAAAATGATATACATTGAATGGATAAAGGAGATGGTTAGGAGCGTTGAAGTTTAGGACACGGTGAAACTGAGAGGCAGCGACTTTTCTTGGCAACATTGTGTCAGGCAAGTCAGGACACATGCGCATTCTCTTGGTGGGTCTGAATGTCTGCTGACATTCGGGGAGCCTCCGGATCTCCTCAGTCGAATATGAGTTATAGTGGTTGGAGAGCGCGGCATTTGTGTTCTCATACACGCACCCTCGAAATTCACTTCTGCTGTCTACTGGTCCACAGATGCCGTCTTCCATGCCACTCTTCCTTTTCATTCCAATTCCCGTCCGTGTGGGTTTCAAATCTTGGTTGCGTCCGTCCAAAGAGCTTGGCAACACGTACAGCATGCTTGATTTTGGCCTTGGCCCAGAGCATGCGCCTTTCTTCAAAATAGACTCAATGGAAAATGGACCGCTGAACTTAGTTACGGGTCCCTTCTGAATTGCGGACGCATTTGGGGGGTTGTGGGTCGTGTACACGTCTTTACTGACATCAGGGTCCTTGTTGAGTCTGGATGCCAGGTCAGGGAAGGTGTCCAGCATCCCCTTGAAGTGGCGTAGCAGCATTTTGAGAGTGATACGGGTTTCATCAACTTTCCAGAAATTCTTATTTGCCTTTGGATACTCAGGGTGCACCGGGACCTACAAGGCAAATGTTTGGATTAGATAAATTGCAAATCTGGGCAATTAAACGAAACATTGACGAATAATAGAATACATGGATTTAAGGTGAAATTTGGTAAAAAGCGCGGATACTAACCTTCACGAAACAGTCATTGGTTGACAAGCAGACTCTTATGTTGTTTACAAGACCCCTTCTGTCACCTGAGAGGAAGGGCTCCAAGCTGTCCATTATCTGTAAGAAGAAGATCATATTTTTTGAAAACAAGTCACATGTCAACATAGCCAAAACGTCATTTTCTACAGTTTATCAATAGCTAATGGACCACATAGGCGGAACAGTTTTACAGAAATTGTTATCTTGTATGATATTAGTCTTACCTGGCAGAAGGATAGTCTTTTATTTGGAGACTTCTGAATGACGCATGCAATCAGTCCCAAGTATGTACTGTGGCTTTTTGCATATCGCTGATATTTCCTCCTTTGCAATCCGCTGGGTGGCGCTTGGTAGCACAAGCGAGTCCTCCCGGGGGCGATATCAGCCGCGTTGTTCATTTTTTCGAGGATGGCACTGGACACAACTGGCAGAACTGCAGTTTCTAGCTGTGTCACTGGGTCACTGAATTGATGGATCTGGAATGATACAGTCCAAGATCCTCTCCCATATATACTCTTTCAGAACAATAGGCAAAGCAGAAGCTGTGCATTCCAGAAGGAATGTGGCCTCTTCGCACAGCTAATAGGTGTTAAATGTGCAGTGAATGTAGAATGTTCACATATTGCTATTAATTGAGCAGGTATTTTCCTTTACCCAGACATGGTCGAATGCAGTCGTGAATATTTCAATTTCTCTTTTCTATATATTTGTGATATATGTGTGTATATGCACATGTATATCCCCTGCACTATTTCACCGTTACATAGCTTTGATATTGTCAATAGAAAATTTAACTGGGACATATATTTTCAAAAATTGGTCATTTTCTAGATATCTGTACTTCACTGACCATTGCCCTGAGGCAATTATATTGCATTACATAACACAGTGTATTATCTGCGGCTAGTCATGAGAAAAGGCTATCGAATAGGCAAATGTACTCGTTTTTTAACAAAATACTTTTCATGAACGCATTCAGATTAATCCAGGAAAACGCAGAAGAACCTTGTGTTGTTGGAGAATTGAACATGAATACAGCTGATGTTACTTTTTATTCGATAACACGTACACGTAAGTGCATATTTATGTCACTGTATATCTATGTTAATAAATAAATAGAAATTAGTGTATTTAACGAAAGTCCCATTTAGTCAGTTTCGATAATATGGTTTCTGTTCCATGAAATGACAGGCCTCCAACCCGACCATCACTCGATTAATGATTTATTTCCATGTGTCAATCGTTTCTATTTGCAATAATTCAATGTTCAGTAATGGATTAACAACACAATACCATGGAATGTTAAAAATCCCCAGTTTGGAGTATGTCTTAATAAAATTAACATGGCCATTAAGTTTCAGTCATGGCTATATTACTTGTTTTGCTAAGTATGTCAAATTCACCTCATGGCAAATATAATAAACGTATCTAATCTTCACATGTACAGTGTGAATAGACGCACTCCATAAACGCATAGAAATAATAGAAAACAAAAACGTATTTGAAGCAGTATTTGAATTTATAGTATAACGTTATGGATGCCCCAGTAGTTTTACGCATCACAAATTCAAAAGTATTCAAATTGCTTTTAGAATTTTAGAATTGCCTTTCCCCACCACGGTCAATACCCCCACCGTGGCAGCAAAAAACACTTTTCAATTGAAATATTATTTGAAATGTTATTTTTATTTGTAAGAATTCCATTTGGAGTGTAGGTTTCAGCTACTGAGAATATGTAGCGTATAGTCCTTGGGCGTCGGACCTGTGCCTCGGCTCCCTGATTCATGAAAAAAATATGAAGGCTTGTTGAACGTGCACGAAAAAAACCTCTTATTGGGCCTTATTATGGCGGTAGAATGGCGATAACAACAACAAACGACAAGAACGAAAACTTTGAGAAAATACATTTATTAAGAGCAACTCAGTACAAATACAGCAAGCAAAACGAAATAATTTCACGAAAGAACAATGGTGTTGGCGAAAGTGCTCGTTCTCAGCAACGGCTTTTCATAGTCCAAAGTGTCACTGACTAAAATGATATACATTGAATGGATAAAGGAGATGGTTAGGAGCGTTGAAGTTTAGGACACGGTGAAACTGAGAGGCAGCGACTTTTCTTGGCAACATTGTGTCAGGCAAGTCAGGACACATGCGCATTCTCTTGGTGGGTCTGAATGTCTGCTGACATTCGGGGAGCCTCCGGATCTCCTCAGTCGAATATGAGTTATAGTGGTTGGAGAGCGCGGCATTTGTGTTCTCATACACGCACCCTCGAAATTCACTTCTGCTGTCTACTGGTCCACAGATGCCGTCTTCCACGCCACTCTTCCTTTTCATTCCAATTCCCGTCCGTGTGGGTTTCAAATCTTGGTTGCGTCCGTCCAAAGAGCTTGGCAACACGTACAGCATGCTTGATTTTGGCCGTGGCCCAGAGCATGCGCCTTTCTTCAAAATAGACTCAATGGAAAATGGACCGCTGAACTTAGTTACGGGTCCCTTCTGAATTGCGGACGCATTTGGGGGGTTGTGGGTCGTGTACACGTCTTTACTGACATCAGGGTCCTTGTTGAGTCTGGATGCCAGGTCAGGGAAGGTGTCCAGCATCCCCTTGAAGTGGCGTAGCAGCATTTTGAGAGTGATACGAGTTTCATCAACTTTCCAGAAATTCTTATTTGCCTTTGGATACTCAGGGTGCACCGGGACCTACAAGGCAAATGTTTGGATTAGATAAATTGCAAATCTGGGCAATTAAACGAAACATTGACGAATAATAGAATACATGGATTTAAGGTGAAATTTGGTAAAAAGCGCGGATACTAACCTTCACGAAACAGTCATTGGTTGACAAGCAGACTCTTATGTTGTTTACAAGACCCCTTCTGTCACCTGAGAGGAAGGGCTCCAAGCTGTCCATTATCTGTAAGAAGAAGATCATATTTTTTGAAAACAAGTCACATGTCAACATAGCCAAAACGTCATTTTCTACAGTTTATCAATAGCTAATGGACCACATAGGCGGAACAGTTTTACAGAAATTGTTATCTTGTATGATATTAGTCTTACCTGGCAGAAGGATAGTCTTTTATTTGGAGACTTCTGAATGACGCATGCAATCAGTCCCAAGTATGTACTGTGGCTTTTTGCATATCGCTGATATTTCCTCCTTTGCAATCCGCTGGGTGGCGCTTGGTAGCACAAGCGAGTCCTCCCGGGGGCGATATCAGCCGCGTTGTTCATTTTTTCGAGGATGGCACTGGACACAACTGGCAGAACTGCAGTTTCTAGCTGTGTCACTGGGTCACTGAATTGATGGATCTGGAATGATACAGTCCAAGATCCTCTCCCATATATACTCTTTCAGAACAATAGGCAAAGCAGAAGCTGTGCATTCCAGAAGGAATGTGGCCTCTTCGCACAGCTAATAGGTGTTAAATGTGCAGTGAATGTAGAATGTTCACATATTGCTATTAATTGAGCAGGTATTTTCCTTTACCCAGACATGGTCGAATGCAGTCGTGAATATTTCAATTTCTCTTTTCTATATATTTGTGATATATGTGTGTATATGCACATGTATATCCCCTGCACTATTTCACCGTTACATAGCTTTGATATTGTCAATAGAAAATTTAACTGGGACATATATTTTCAAAAATTGGTCATTTTCTAGATATCTGTACTTCACTGACCATTGCCCTGAGGCAATTATATTGCATTACATAACACAGTGTATTATCTGCGGCTAGTCATGAGAAAAGGCTATCGAATTGGCAAATGTACTCGTTTTTTAACAAAATACTTTTCATGAACGCATTCAGATGAATCCAGGAAAACGCAGAAGAACCTTGTGTTGTTGGAGAATTGAACATGAATACAGCTGATGTTACTTTTTATTCGATAACACGTACACGTAAGTGCATATTTATGTCACTGTATATCTATGTTAATAAATAAATAGAAATTAGTGTATTTAACGAAAGTCCCATTTAGTCAGTTTCGATAATATGGTTTCTGTTCCATGAAATGACAGGCCTTCAACCCGACCATCACTCGATTAATGATTTATTTCCATGTGTCAATCGTTTCTATTTGCAATAATTCAATGTTCAGTAATGGATTAACAACACAATACCATGGAATGTTAAAAATCCCCAGTTTGGAGTATGTCTTAATAAAATTAACATGGCCATTAAGTTTCAGTCATGGCTATATTACTTGTTTTGCTAAGTATGTCAAATTCACCTCATGGCAAATATAATAAACGTATCTAATCTTCACATGTACAGTGTGAATAGACGCACTCCATAAACGCATAGAAATAATAGAAAACAAAAACGTATTTGAAGCAGTATTTGAATTTATAGTATAACGTTATGGATGCCCCAGTAGTTTTACGCATCACAAATTCAAAAGTATTCAAATTGCTTTTAGAATTTTAGAATTGCCTTTCCCCACCACGGTCAATACCCCCACCGTGGCAGCAAAAAACACTTTTCAATTGAAATATTATTTGAAATGTTATTTTTATTTGTAAGAATTCCATTTGGAGTGTAGGTTTCAGCTACTGAGAATATATAGCGTATAGTCCTTGGGCGTCGGACCTGTGCCTCGGCTCCCTGATTCATGAAAAAAATATGAAGGCTTGTTGAACGTGCACGAAAAAAACCTCTTATTGGGCCTTATTATGGCGGTAGAATGGCGATAACAACAACAAACGACAAGAACGAAAACTTTGAGAAAATACATTTATTAAGAGCAACTCAGTACAAATACAGCAAGCAAAACGAAATAATTTCACGAAAGAACAATGGTGTTGGCGAAAGTGCTCGTTCTCAGCAACGGCTTTTCATAGTCCAAAGTGTCACTGACTAAAATGATATACATTGAATGGATAAAGGAGATGGTTAGGAGCGTTGAAGTTTAGGACACGGTGAAACTGAGACTTTTCTTGGCAACATTGTGTCAGGCAAGTCAGGACACATGCGCATTCTCTTGGTGGGTCTGAGTGTGTGCTGACATTCGGGGAGCCTCCGGATCTCCTCAGTCGAATATGAGTTATAGTGGTTGGAGAGCGCGGCATTTGTGTTCTCATACACGCACCCTCGAAATTCACTTCTGCTGTCTACTGGTCCACAGATGCCGTCTTCCATGCCACTCTTCCTTTTCATTCCAATTCCCGTCCGTGTGGGTTTCAAATCTTGGTTGCGTCCGTCCAAAGAGCTTGGCAACACGTACAGCATGCTTGATTTTGGCCTTGGCCCAGAGCATGCGCCTTTCTTCAAAATAGACTCAATGGAAAATGGACCGCTGAACTTAGTTACGGGTCCCTTCTGAATTGCGGACGCATTTGGGGGGTTGTGGGTCGTGTACACGTCTTTACTGACATCAGGGTCCTTGTTGAGTCTGGATGCCAGGTCAGGGAAGGTGTCCAGCATCCCCTTGAAGTGGCGTAGCAGCATTTTGAGAGTGATACGGGTTTCATCAACTTTCCAGAAATTCTTATTTGCCTTTGGATACTCAGGGTGCACCGGGACCTACAAGGCAAATGTTTGGATTAGATAAATTGCAAATCTGGGCAATTAAACGAAACATTGACGAATAATAGAATACATGGATTTAAGGTGAAATTTGGTAAAAAGCGCGGATACTAACCTTCACGAAACAGTCATTGGTTGACAAGCAGACTCTTATGTTGTTTACAAGACCCCTTCTGTCACCTGAGAGGAAGGGCTCCAAGCTGTCCATTATCTGTAAGAAGAAGATCATATTTTTTGAAAACAAGTCACATGTCAACATAGCCAAAACGTCATTTTCTACAGTTTATCAATAGCTAATGGACCACATAGGCGGAACAGTTTTACAGAAATTGTTATCTTGTATGATATTAGTCTTACCTGGCAGAAGGATAGTCTTTTATTTGGAGACTTCTGAATGACGCATGCAATCAGTCCCAAGTATGTACTGTGGCTTTTTGCATATCGCTGATATTTCCTCCTTTGCAATCCGCTGGGTGGCGCTTGGTAGCACAAGCGAGTCCTCCCGGGGGCGATATCAGCCGCGTTGTTCATTTTTTCGAGGATGGCACTGGACACAACTGGCAGAACTGCAGTTTCTAGCTGTGTCACTGGGTCACTGAATTGATGGATCTGGAATGATACAGTCCAAGATCCTCTCCCATATATACTCTTTCAGAACAATAGGCAAAGCAGAAGCTGTGCATTCCAGAAGGAATGTGGCCTCTTCGCACAGCTAATAGGTGTTAAATGTGCAGTGAATGTAGAATGTTCACATATTGCTATTAATTGAGCAGGTATTTTCCTTTACCCAGACATGGTCGAATGCAGTCGTGAATATTTCAATTTCTCTTTTCTATATATTTGTGATATATGTGTGTATATGCACATGTATATCCCCTGCACTATTTCACCGTTACATAGCTTTGATATTGTCAATAGAAAATTTAACTGGGACATATATTTTCAAAAATTGGTCATTTTCTAGATATCTGTACTTCACTGACCATTGCCCTGAGGCAATTATATTGCATTACATAACACAGTGTATTATCTGCGGCTAGTCATGAGAAAAGGCTATCGAATAGGCAAATGTACTCGTTTTTTAACAAAATACTTTTCATGAACGCATTCAGATTAATCCAGGAAAACGCAGAAGAACCTTGTGTTGTTGGAGAATTGAACATGAATACAGCTGATGTTACTTTTTATTCGATAACACGTACACGTAAGTGCATATTTATGTCACTGTATATCTATGTTAATAAATAAATAGAAATTAGTGTATTTAACGAAAGTCCCATTTAGTCAGTTTCGATAATATGGTTTCTGTTCCATGAAATGACAGGCCTTCAACCCGACCATCACTCGATTAATGATTTATTTCCATGTGTCAATCGTTTCTATTTGCAATAATTCAATGTTCAGTAATGGATTAACAACACAATACCATGGAATGTTAAAAATCCCCAGTTTGGAGTATGTCTTAATAAAATTAACATGGCCATTAAGTTTCAGTCATGGCTATATTACTTGTTTTGCTAAGTATGTCAAATTCACCTCATGGCAAATATAATAAACGTATCTAATCTTCACATGTACAGTGTGAATAGACGCACTCCATAAACGCATAGAAATAATAGAAAACAAAAACGTATTTGAAGCAGTATTTGAATTTATAGTATAACGTTATGGATGCCCCAGTAGTTTTACGCATCACAAATTCAAAAGTATTCAAATTGCTTTTAGAATTTTAGAATTGCCTTTCCCCACCACGGTCAATACCCCCACCGTGGCAGCAAAAAACAGTTTTCAATTGAAATATTATTTGAAATGTTATTTTTATTTGTAAGAATTCCATTTGGAGTGTAGGTTTCAGCTACTGAGAATATGTAGCGTATAGTCCTTGGGCGTCGGACCTGTGCCTCGGCTCCCTGATTCATGAAAAAAATATGAAGGCTTGTTGAACGTGCACGAAAAAAACCTCTTATTGGGCCTTATTATGGCGGTAGAATGGCGATAACAACAACAAACGACAAGAACGAAAACTTTGAGAAAATACATTTATTAAGAGCAACTCAGTACAAATACAGCAAGCAAAACGAAATAATTTCACGAAAGAACAATGGTGTTGGCGAAAGTGCTCGTTCTCAGCAACGGCTTTTCATAGTCCAAAGTGTCACTGACTAAAATGATATACATTGAATGGATAAAGGAGATGGTTAGGAGCGTTGAAGTTTAGGACACGGTGAAACTGAGAGGCAGCGACTTTTCTTGGCAACATTGTGTCAGGCAAGTCAGGACACATGCGCATTCTCTTGGTGGGTCTGAGTGTGTGCTGACATTCGGGGAGCCTCCGGATCTCCTCAGTCGAATATGAGTTATAGTGGTTGGAGAGCGCGGCATTTGTGTTCTCATACACGCACCCTCGAAATTCACTTCTGCTGTCTACTGGTCCACAGATGCCGTCTTCCACGCCACTCTTCCTTTTCATTCCAATTCCCGTCCGTGTGGGTTTCAAATCTTGGTTGCGTCCGTCCAAAGAGCTTGGCAACACGTACAGCATGCTTGATTTTGGCCGTGGCCCAGAGCATGCGCCTTTCTTCAAAATAGACTCAATGGAAAATGGACCGCTGAACTTAGTTACGGGTCCCTTCTGAATTGCGGACGCATTTGGGGGGTTGTGGGTCGTGTACACGTCTTTACTGACATCAGGGTCCTTGTTGAGTCTGGATGCCAGGTCAGGGAAGGTGTCCAGCATCCCCTTGAAGTGGCGTAGCAGCATTTTGAGAGTGATACGGGTTTCATCAACTTTCCAGAAATTCTTATTTGCCTTTGGATACTCAGGGTGCACCGGGACCTACAAGGCAAATGTTTGGATTAGATAAATTGCAAATCTGGGCAATTAAACGAAACATTGACGAATAATAGAATACATGGATTTAAGGTGAAATTTGGTAAAAAGCGCGGATACTAACCTTCACGAAACAGTCATTGGTTGACAAGCAGACTCTTATGTTGTTTACAAGACCCCTTCTGTCACCTGAGAGGAAGGGCTCCAAGCTGTCCATTATCTGTAAGAAGAAGATCATATTTTTTGAAAACAAGTCACATGTCAACATAGCCAAAACGTCATTTTCTACAGTTTATCAATAGCTAATGGACCACATAGGCGGAACAGTTTTACAGAAATTGTTATCTTGTATGATATTAGTCTTACCTGGCAGAAGGATAGTCTTTTATTTGGAGACTTCTGAATGACGCATGCAATCAGTCCCAAGTATGTACTGTGGCTTTTTGCATATCGCTGATATTTCCTCCTTTGCAATCCGCTGGGTGGCGCTTGGTAGCACAAGCGAGTCCTCCCGGGGGCGATATCAGCCGCGTTGTTCATTTTTTCGAGGATGGCACTGGACACAACTGGCAGAACTGCAGTTTCTAGCTGTGTCACTGGGTCACTGAATTGATGGATCTGGAATGATACAGTCCAAGATCCTCTCCCATATATACTCTTTCAGAACAATAGGCAAAGCAGAAGCTGTGCATTCCAGAAGGAATGTGGCCTCTTCGCACAGCTAATAGGTGTTAAATGTGCAGTGAATGTAGAATGTTCACATATTGCTATTAATTGAGCAGGTATTTTCCTTTACCCAGACATGGTCGAATGCAGTCGTGAATATTTCAATTTCTCTTTTCTATATATTTGTGATATATGTGTGTATATGCACATGTATATCCCCTGCACTATTTCACCGTTACATAGCTTTGATATTGTCAATAGAAAATTTAACTGGGACATATATTTTCAAAAATTGGTCATTTTCTAGATATCTGTACTTCACTGACCATTGCCCTGAGGCAATTATATTGCATTACATAACACAGTGTATTATCTGCGGCTAGTCATGAGAAAAGGCTATCGAATAGGCAAATGTACTCGTTTTTTAACAAAATACTTTTCATGAACGCATTCAGATTAATCCAGGAAAACGCAGAAGAACCTTGTGTTGTTGGAGAATTGAACATGAATACAGCTGATGTTACTTTTTATTCGATAACACGTACACGTAAGTGCATATTTATGTCACTGTATATCTATGTTAATAAATAAATAGAAATTAGTGTATTTAACGAAAGTCCCATTTAGTCAGTTTCGATAATATGGTTTCTGTTCCATGAAATGACAGGCCTTCAACCCGACCATCACTCGATTAATGATTTATTTCCATGTGTCAATCGTTTCTATTTGCAATAATTCAATGTTCAGTAATGGATTAACAACACAATACCATGGAATGTTAAAAATCCCCAGTTTGGATTATGTCTTAATAAAATTAACATGGCCATTAAGTTTCAGTCATGGCTATATTACTTGTTTTGCTAAGTATGTCAAATTCACCTCATGGCAAATATAATAAACGTATCTAATCTTCACATGTACAGTGTCTGGTATTAAATTAATGTAGTACAACATCATATGGTTTACTACGTTAGTAGGAATTATTAGTAGTATGGAGGAAACAATGATATTATGTGCTCTTTAATCAGAATCATTTCTCAAAGAATCCATAAACGAGTAGATGGAATTCACAGGCTCTTCCAAATGATCCCTAAAACGACGACTGACGCACTCCATAAACGCATAGAAATAATAGAAAACAAAAACGTATTTGAAGCAGTATTTGAATTTATAGTATAACGTTATGGATGCCCCAGTAGTTTTACGCATCACAAATTCAAAAGTATTCAAATTGCTTTTAGAATTTTAGAATTGCCTTTCCCCACCACGGTCAATACCCCCACCGTGGCAGCAAAAAACACTTTTCAATTGAAATATTATTTGAAATGTTATTTTTATTTGTAAGAATTCCATTTGGAGTGTAGGTTTCAGCTACTGAGAATATGTAGCGTATAGTCCTTGGGCGTCGGACCTGTGCCTCGGCTCCCTGATTCATGAAAAAAATATGAAGGCTTGTTGAACGTGCACGAAAAAAACCTCTTATTGGGCCTTATTATGGCGGTTGAATGGCGATAACAACAACAAACGACAAGAACGAAAACTTTGAGAAAATACATTTATTAAGAGCAACTCAGTACAAATACAGCAAGCAAAACGAAATAATTTCACGAAAGAACAATGGTGTTGGCGAAAGTGCTCGTTCTCAGCAACGGCTTTTCATAGTCCAAAGTGTCACTGACTAAAATGATATACATTGAATGGATAAAGGAGATGGTTAGGAGCGTTGAAGTTTAGGACACGGTGAAACTGAGAGGCAGCGACTTTTCTTGGCAACATTGTGTCAGGCAAGTCAGGACACATGCGCATTCTCTTGGTGGGTCTGAGTGTGTGCTGACATTCGGGGAGCCTCCGGATCTCCTCAGTCGAATATGAGTTATAGTGGTTGGAGAGCGCGGCATTTGTGTTCTCATACACGCACCCTCGAAATTCACTTCTGCTGTCTACTGGTCCACAGATGCCGTCTTCCACGCCACTCTTCCTTTTCATTCCAATTCCCGTCCGTGTGGGTTTCAAATCTTGGTTGCGTCCGTCCAAAGAGCTTGGCAACACGTACAGCATGCTTGATTTTGGCCGTGGCCCAGAGCATGCGCCTTTCTTCAAAATAGACTCAATGGAAAATGGACCGCTGAACTTAGTTACGGGTCCCTTCTGAATTGCGGACGCATTTGGGGGGTTGTGGGTCGTGTACACGTCTTTACTGACATCAGGGTCCTTGTTGAGTCTGGATGCCAGGTCAGGGAAGGTGTCCAGCATCCCCTTGAAGTGGCGTAGCAGCATTTTGAGAGTGATACGAGTTTCATCAACTTTCCAGAAATTCTTATTTGCCTTTGGATACTCAGGGTGCACCGGGACCTACAAGGCAAATGTTTGGATTAGATAAATTGCAAATCTGGGCAATTAAACGAAACATTGACGAATAATAGAATACATGGATTTAAGGTGAAATTTGGTAAAAAGCGCGGATACTAACCTTCACGAAACAGTCATTGGTTGACAAGCAGACTCTTATGTTGTTTACAAGACCCCTTCTGTCACCTGAGAGGAAGGGCTCCAAGCTGTCCATTATCTGTAAGAAGAAGATCATATTTTTTGAAAACAAGTCACATGTCAACATAGCCAAAACGTCATTTTCTACAGTTTATCAATAGCTAATGGACCACATAGGCGGAACAGTTTTACAGAAATTGTTATCTTGTATGATATTAGTCTTACCTGGCAGAAGGATAGTCTTTTATTTGGAGACTTCTGAATGACGCATGCAATCAGTCCCAAGTATGTACTGTGGCTTTTTGCATATCGCTGATATTTCCTCCTTTGCAATCCGCTGGGTGGCGCTTGGTAGCACAAGCGAGTCCTCCCGGGGGCGATATCAGCCGCGTTGTTCATTTTTTCGAGGATGGCACTGGACACAACTGGCAGAACTGCAGTTTCTAGCTGTGTCACTGGGTCACTGAATTGATGGATCTGGAATGATACAGTCCAAGATCCTCTCCCATATATACTCTTTCAGAACAATAGGCAAAGCAGAAGCTGTGCATTCCAGAAGGAATGTGGCCTCTTCGCACAGCTAATAGGTGTTAAATGTGCAGTGAATGTAGAATGTTCACATATTGCTATTAATTGAGCAGGTATTTTCCTTTACCCAGACATGGTCGAATGCAGTCGTGAATATTTCAATTTCTCTTTTCTATATATTTGTGATATATGTGTGTATATGCACATGTATATCCCCTGCACTATTTCACCGTTACATAGCTTTGATATTGTCAATAGAAAATTTAACTGGGACATATATTTTCAAAAATTGGTCATTTTCTAGATATCTGTACTTCACTGACCATTGCCCTGAGGCAATTATATTGCATTACATAACACAGTGTATTATCTGCGGCTAGTCATGAGAAAAGGCTATCGAATTGGCAAATGTACTCGTTTTTTAACAAAATACTTTTCATGAACGCATTCAGATTAATCCAGGAAAACGCAGAAGAACCTTGTGTTGTTGGAGAATTGAACATGAATACAGCTGATGTTACTTTTTATTCGATAACACGTACACGTAAGTGCATATTTATGTCACTGTATATCTATGTTAATAAATAAATAGAAATTAGTGTATTTAACGAAAGTCCCATTTAGTCAGTTTCGATAATATGGTTTCTGTTCCATGAAATGACAGGCCTTCAACCCGACCATCACTCGATTAATGATTTATTTCCATGTGTCAATCGTTTCTATTTGCAATAATTCAATGTTCAGTAATGGATTAACAACACAATACCATGGAATGTTAAAAATCCCCAGTTTGGAGTATGTCTTAATAAAATTAACATGGCCATTAAGTTTCAGTCATGGCTATATTACTTGTTTTGCTAAGTATGTCAAATTCACCTCATGGCAAATATAATAAACGTATCTAATCTTCACATGTACAGTGTGAATAGACGCACTCCATAAACGCATAGAAATAATAGAAAACAAAAACGTATTTGAAGCAGTATTTGAATCTATAGTATAACGTTATGGATGCCCCAGTAGTTTTACGCATCACAAATTCAAAAGTATTCAAATTGCTTTTAGAATTTTAGAATTGCCTTTCCCCACCACGGTCAATACCCCCACCGTGGCAGCAAAAAACACTTTTCAATTGAAATATTATTTGAAATGTTATTTTTATTTGTAAGAATTCCATTTGGAGTGTAGGTTTCAGCTACTGAGAATATATAGCGTATAGTCCTTGGGCGTCGGACCTGTGCCTCGGCTCCCTGATTCATGAAAAAAATATGAAGGCTTGTTGAACGTGCACGAAAAAAACCTCTTATTGGGCCTTATTATGGCGGTAGAATGGCGATAACAACAACAAACGACAAGAACGAAAACTTTGAGAAAATACATTTATTAAGAGCAACTCAGTACAAATACAGCAAGCAAAACGAAATAATTTCACGAAAGAACAATGGTGTTGGCGAAAGTGCTCGTTCTCAGCAACGGCTTTTCATAGTCCAAAGTGTCACTGACTAAAATGATATACATTGAATGGATAAAGGAGATGGTTAGGAGCGTTGAAGTTTAGGACACGGTGAAACTGAGACTTTTCTTGGCAACATTGTGTCAGGCAAGTCAGGACACATGCGCATTCTCTTGGTGGGTCTGAGTGTGTGCTGACATTCGGGGAGCCTCCGGATCTCCTCAGTCGAATATGAGTTATAGTGGTTGGAGAGCGCGGCATTTGTGTTCTCATACACGCACCCTCGAAATTCACTTCTGCTGTCTACTGGTCCACAGATGCCGTCTTCCACGCCACTCTTCCTTTTCATTCCAATTCCCGTCCGTGTGGGTTTCAAATCTTGGTTGCGTCCGTCCAAAGAGCTTGGCAACACGTACAGCATGCTTGATTTTGGCCGTGGCCCAGAGCATGCGCCTTTCTTCAAAATAGACTCAATGGAAAATGGACCGCTGAACTTAGTTACGGGTCCCTTCTGAATTGCGGACGCATTTGGGGGGTTGTGGGTCGTGTACACGTCTTTACTGACATCAGGGTCCTTGTTGAGTCTGGATGCCAGGTCAGGGAAGGTGTCCAGCATCCCCTTGAAGTGGCGTAGCAGCATTTTGAGAGTGATACGGGTTTCATCAACTTTCCAGAAATTCTTATTTGCCTTTGGATACTCAGGGTGCACCGGGACCTACAAGGCAAATGTTTGGATTAGATAAATTGCAAATCTGGGCAATTAAACGAAACATTGACGAATAATAGAATACATGGATTTAAGGTGAAATTTGGTAAAAAGCGCGGATACTAACCTTCACGAAACAGTCATTGGTTGACAAGCAGACTCTTATGTTGTTTACAAGACCCCTTCTGTCACCTGAGAGGAAGGGCTCCAAGCTGTCCATTATCTGTAAGAAGAAGATCATATTTTTTGAAAACAAGTCACATGTCAACATAGCCAAAACGTCATTTTCTACAGTTTATCAATAGCTAATGGACCACATAGGCGGAACAGTTTTACAGAAATTGTTATCTTGTATGATATTAGTCTTACCTGGCAGAAGGATAGTCTTTTATTTGGAGACTTCTGAATGACGCATGCAATCAGTCCCAAGTATGTACTGTGGCTTTTTGCATATCGCTGATATTTCCTCCTTTGCAATCCGCTGGGTGGCGCTTGGTAGCACAAGCGAGTCCTCCCGGGGGCGATATCAGCCGCGTTGTTCATTTTTTCGAGGATGGCACTGGACACAACTGGCAGAACTGCAGTTTCTAGCTGTGTCACTGGGTCACTGAATTGATGGATCTGGAATGATACAGTCCAAGATCCTCTCCCATATATACTCTTTCAGAACAATAGGCAAAGCAGAAGCTGTGCATTCCAGAAGGAATGTGGCCTCTTCGCACAGCTAATAGGTGTTAAATGTGCAGTGAATGTAGAATGTTCACATATTGCTATTAATTGAGCAGGTATTTTCCTTTACCCAGACATGGTCGAATGCAGTCGTGAATATTTCAATTTCTCTTTTCTATATATTTGTGATATATGTGTGTATATGCACATGTATATCCCCTGCACTATTTCACCGTTACATAGCTTTGATATTGTCAATAGAAAATTTAACTGGGACATATATTTTCAAAAATTGGTCATTTTCTAGATATCTGTACTTCACTGACCATTGCCCTGAGGCAATTATATTGCATTACATAACACAGTGTATTATCTGCGGCTAGTCATGAGAAAAGGCTATCGAATTGGCAAATGTACTCGTTTTTTAACAAAATACTTTTCATGAACGCATTCAGATTAATCCAGGAAAACGCAGAAGAACCTTGTGTTGTTGGAGAATTGAACATGAATACAGCTGATGTTACTTTTTATTCGATAACACGTACACGTAAGTGCATATTTATGTCACTGTATATCTATGTTAATAAATAAATAGAAATTAGTGTATTTAACGAAAGTCCCATTTAGTCAGTTTCGATAATATGGTTTCTGTTCCATGAAATGACAGGCCTTCAACCCGACCATCACTCGATTAATGATTTATTTCCATGTGTCAATCGTTTCTATTTGCAATAATTCAATGTTCAGTAATGGATTAACAACACAATACCATGGAATGTTAAAAATCCCCAGTTTGGAGTATGTCTTAATAAAATTAACATGGCCATTAAGTTTCAGTCATGGCTATATTACTTGTTTTGCTAAGTATGTCAAATTCACCTCATGGCAAATATAATAAACGTATCTAATCTTCACATGTACAGTGTGAATAGACGCACTCCATAAACGCATAGAAATAATAGAAAACAAAAACGTATTTGAAGCAGTATTTGAATCTATAGTATAACGTTATGGATGCCCCAGTAGTTTTACGCATCACAAATTCAAAAGTATTCAAATTGCTTTTAGAATTTTAGAATTGCCTTTCCCCACCACGGTCAATACCCCCACCGTGGCAGCAAAAAACACTTTTCAATTGAAATATTATTTGAAATGTTATTTTTATTTGTAAGAATTCCATTTGGAGTGTAGGTTTCAGCTACTGAGAATATATAGCGTATAGTCCTTGGGCGTCGGACCTGTGCCTCGGCTCCCTGATTCATGAAAAAAATATGAAGGCTTGTTGAACGTGCACGAAAAAAACCTCTTATTGGGCCTTATTATGGCGGTAGAATGGCGATAACAACAACAAACGACAAGAACGAAAACTTTGAGAAAATACATTTATTAAGAGCAACTCAGTACAAATACAGCAAGCAAAACGAAATAATTTCACGAAAGAACAATGGTGTTGGCGAAAGTGCTCGTTCTCAGCAACGGCTTTTCATAGTCCAAAGTGTCACTGACTAAAATGATATACATTGAATGGATAAAGGAGATGGTTAGGAGCGTTGAAGTTTAGGACACGGTGAAACTGAGACTTTTCTTGGCAACATTGTGTCAGGCAAGTCAGGACACATGCGCATTCTCTTGGTGGGTCTGAGTGTGTGCTGACATTCGGGGAGCCTCCGGATCTCCTCAGTCGAATATGAGTTATAGTGGTTGGAGAGCGCGGCATTTGTGTTCTCATACACGCACCCTCGAAATTCACTTCTGCTGTCTACTGGTCCACAGATGCCGTCTTCCACGCCACTCTTCCTTTTCATTCCAATTCCCGTCCGTGTGGGTTTCAAATCTTGGTTGCGTCCGTCCAAAGAGCTTGGCAACACGTACAGCATGCTTGATTTTGGCCGTGGCCCAGAGCATGCGCCTTTCTTCAAAATAGACTCAATGGAAAATGGACCGCTGAACTTAGTTACGGGTCCCTTCTGAATTGCGGACGCATTTGGGGGGTTGTGGGTCGTGTACACGTCTTTACTGACATCAGGGTCCTTGTTGAGTCTGGATGCCAGGTCAGGGAAGGTGTCCAGCATCCCCTTGAAGTGGCGTAGCAGCATTTTGAGAGTGATACGGGTTTCATCAACTTTCCAGAAATTCTTATTTGCCTTTGGATACTCAGGGTGCACCGGGACCTACAAGGCAAATGTTTGGATTAGATAAATTGCAAATCTGGGCAATTAAACGAAACATTGACGAATAATAGAATACATGGATTTAAGGTGAAATTTGGTAAAAAGCGCGGATACTAACCTTCACGAAACAGTCATTGGTTGACAAGCAGACTCTTATGTTGTTTACAAGACCCCTTCTGTCACCTGAGAGGAAGGGCTCCAAGCTGTCCATTATCTGTAAGAAGAAGATCATATTTTTTGAAAACAAGTCACATGTCAACATAGCCAAAACGTCATTTTCTACAGTTTATCAATAGCTAATGGACCACATAGGCGGAACAGTTTTACAGAAATTGTTATCTTGTATGATATTAGTCTTACCTGGCAGAAGGATAGTCTTTTATTTGGAGACTTCTGAATGACGCATGCAATCAGTCCCAAGTATGTACTGTGGCTTTTTGCATATCGCTGATATTTCCTCCTTTGCAATCCGCTGGGTGGCGCTTGGTAGCACAAGCGAGTCCTCCCGGGGGCGATATCAGCCGCGTTGTTCATTTTTTCGAGGATGGCACTGGACACAACTGGCAGAACTGCAGTTTCTAGCTGTGTCACTGGGTCACTGAATTGATGGATCTGGAATGATACAGTCCAAGATCCTCTCCCATATATACTCTTTCAGAACAATAGGCAAAGCAGAAGCTGTGCATTCCAGAAGGAATGTGGCCTCTTCGCACAGCTAATAGGTGTTAAATGTGCAGTGAATGTAGAATGTTCACATATTGCTATTAATTGAGCAGGTATTTTCCTTTACCCAGACATGGTCGAATGCAGTCGTGAATATTTCAATTTCTCTTTTCTATATATTTGTGATATATGTGTGTATATGCACATGTATATCCCCTGCACTATTTCACCGTTACATAGCTTTGATATTGTCAATAGAAAATTTAACTGGGACATATATTTTCAAAAATTGGTCATTTTCTAGATATCTGTACTTCACTGACCATTGCCCTGAGGCAATTATATTGCATTACATAACACAGTGTATTATCTGCGGCTAGTCATGAGAAAAGGCTATCGAATTGGCAAATGTACTCGTTTTTTAACAAAATACTTTTCATGAACGCATTCAGATTAATCCAGGAAAACGCAGAAGAACCTTGTGTTGTTGGAGAATTGAACATGAATACAGCTGATGTTACTTTTTATTCGATAACACGTACACGTAAGTGCATATTTATGTCACTGTATATCTATGTTAATAAATAAATAGAAATTAGTGTATTTAACGAAAGTCCCATTTAGTCAGTTTCGATAATATGGTTTCTGTTCCATGAAATGACAGGCCTTCAACCCGACCATCACTCGATTAATGATTTATTTCCATGTGTCAATCGTTTCTATTTGCAATAATTCAATGTTCAGTAATGGATTAACAACACAATACCATGGAATGTTAAAAATCCCCAGTTTGGAGTATGTCTTAATAAAATTAACATGGCCATTAAGTTTCAGTCATGGCTATATTACTTGTTTTGCTAAGTATGTCAAATTCACCTCATGGCAAATATAATAAACGTATCTAATCTTCACATGTACAGTGTGAATAGACGCACTCCATAAACGCATAGAAATAATAGAAAACAAAAACGTATTTGAAGCAGTATTTGAATTTATAGTATAACGTTATGGATGCCCCAGTAGTTTTACGCATCACAAATTCAAAAGTATTCAAATTGCTTTTAGAATTTTAGAATTGCCTTTCCCCACCACGGTCAATACCCCCACCGTGGCAGCAAAAAACACTTTTCAATTGAAATATTATTTGAAATGTTATTTTTATTTGTAAGAATTCCATTTGGAGTGTAGGTTTCAGCTACTGAGAATATGTAGCGTATAGTCCTTGGGCGTCGGACCTGTGCCTCGGCTCCCTGATTCATGAAAAAAATATGAAGGCTTGTTGAACGTGCACGAAAAAAACCTCTTATTGGGCCTTATTATGGCGGTAGAATGGCGATAACAACAACAAACGACAAGAACGAAAACTTTGAGAAAATACATTTATTAAGAGCAACTCAGTACAAATACAGCAAGCAAAACGAAATAATTTCACGAAAGAACAATGGTGTTGGCGAAAGTGCTCGTTCTCAGCAACGGCTTTTCATAGTCCAAAGTGTCACTGACTAAAATGATATACATTGAATGGATAAAGGAGATGGTTAGGAGCGTTGAAGTTTAGGACACGGTGAAACTGAGAGGCAGCGACTTTTCTTGGCAACATTGTGTCAGGCAAGTCAGGACACATGCGCATTCTCTTGGTGGGTCTGAGTGTGTGCTGACATTCGGGGAGCCTCCGGATCTCCTCAGTCGAATATGAGTTATAGTGGTTGGAGAGCGCGGCATTTGTGTTCTCATACACGCACCCTCGAAATTCACTTCTGCTGTCTACTGGTCCACAGATGCCGTCTTCCACGCCACTCTTCCTTTTCATTCCAATTCCCGTCCGTGTGGGTTTCAAATCTTGGTTGCGTCCGTCCAAAGAGCTTGGCAACACGTACAGCATGCTTGATTTTGGCCGTGGCCCAGAGCATGCGCCTTTCTTCAAAATAGACTCAATGGAAAATGGACCGCTGAACTTAGTTACGGGTCCCTTCTGAATTGCGGACGCATTTGGGGGGTTGTGGGTCGTGTACACGTCTTTACTGACATCAGGGTCCTTGTTGAGTCTGGATGCCAGGTCAGGGAAGGTGTCCAGCATCCCCTTGAAGTGGCGTAGCAGCATTTTGAGAGTGATACGGGTTTCATCAACTTTCCAGAAATTCTTATTTGCCTTTGGATACTCAGGGTGCACCGGGACCTACAAGGCAAATGTTTGGATTAGATAAATTGCAAATCTGGGCAATTAAACGAAACATTGACGAATAATAGAATACATGGATTTAAGGTGAAATTTGGTAAAAAGCGCGGATACTAACCTTCACGAAACAGTCATTGGTTGACAAGCAGACTCTTATGTTGTTTACAAGACCCCTTCTGTCACCTGAGAGGAAGGGCTCCAAGCTGTCCATTATCTGTAAGAAGAAGATCATATTTTTTGAAAACAAGTCACATGTCAACATAGCCAAAACGTCATTTTCTACAGTTTATCAATAGCTAATGGACCACATAGGCGGAACAGTTTTACAGAAATTGTTATCTTGTATGATATTAGTCTTACCTGGCAGAAGGATAGTCTTTTATTTGGAGACTTCTGAATGACGCATGCAATCAGTCCCAAGTATGTACTGTGGCTTTTTGCATATCGCTGATATTTCCTCCTTTGCAATCCGCTGGGTGGCGCTTGGTAGCACAAGCGAGTCCTCCCGGGGGCGATATCAGCCGCGTTGTTCATTTTTTCGAGGATGGCACTGGACACAACTGGCAGAACTGCAGTTTCTAGCTGTGTCACTGGGTCACTGAATTGATGGATCTGGAATGATACAGTCCAAGATCCTCTCCCATATATACTCTTTCAGAACAATAGGCAAAGCAGAAGCTGTGCATTCCAGAAGGAATGTGGCCTCTTCGCACAGCTAATAGGTGTTAAATGTGCAGTGAATGTAGAATGTTCACATATTGCTATTAATTGAGCAGGTATTTTCCTTTACCCAGACATGGTCGAATGCAGTCGTGAATATTTCAATTTCTCTTTTCTATATATTTGTGATATATGTGTGTATATGCACATGTATATCCCCTGCACTATTTCACCGTTACATAGCTTTGATATTGTCAATAGAAAATTTAACTGGGACATATATTTTCAAAAATTGGTCATTTTCTAGATATCTGTACTTCACTGACCATTGCCCTGAGGCAATTATATTGCATTACATAACACAGTGTATTATCTGCGGCTAGTCATGAGAAAAGGCTATCGAATTGGCAAATGTACTCGTTTTTTAACAAAATACTTTTCATGAACGCATTCAGATTAATCCAGGAAAACGCAGAAGAACCTTGTGTTGTTGGAGAATTGAACATGAATACAGCTGATGTTACTTTTTATTCGATAACACGTACACGTAAGTGCATATTTATGTCACTGTATATCTATGTTAATAAATAAATAGAAATTAGTGTATTTAACGAAAGTCCCATTTAGTCAGTTTCGATAATATGGTTTCTGTTCCATGAAATGACAGGCCTTCAACCCGACCATCACTCGATTAATGATTTATTTCCATGTGTCAATCGTTTCTATTTGCAATAATTCAATGTTCAGTAATGGATTAACAACACAATACCATGGAATGTTAAAAATCCCCAGTTTGGATTATGTCTTAATAAAATTAACATGGCCATTAAGTTTCAGTCATGGCTATATTACTTGTTTTGCTAAGTATGTCAAATTCACCTCATGGCAAATATAATAAACGTATCTAATCTTCACATGTACAGTGTCTGGTATTAAATTAATGTAGTACAACATCATATGGTTTACTACGTTAGTAGGAATTATTAGTAGTATGGAGGAAACAATGATATTATGTGCTCTTTAATCAGAATCATTTCTCAAAGAATCCATAAACGAGTAGATGGAATTCACAGGCTCTTCCAAATGATCCCTAAAACGACGACTGACGCACTCCATAAACGCATAGAAATAATAGAAAACAAAAACGTATTTGAAGCAGTATTTGAATTTATAGTATAACGTTATGGATGCCCCAGTAGTTTTACGCATCACAAATTCAAAAGTATTCAAATTGCTTTTAGAATTTTAGAATTGCCTTTCCCCACCACGGTCAATACCCCCACCGTGGCAGCAAAAAACACTTTTCAATTGAAATATTATTTGAAATGTTATTTTTATTTGTAAGAATTCCATTTGGAGTGTAGGTTTCAGCTACTGAGAATATGTAGCGTATAGTCCTTGGGCGTCGGACCTGTGCCTCGGCTCCCTGATTCATGAAAAAAATATGAAGGCTTGTTGAACGTGCACGAAAAAAACCTCTTATTGGGCCTTATTATGGCGGTTGAATGGCGATAACAACAACAAACGACAAGAACGAAAACTTTGAGAAAATACATTTATTAAGAGCAACTCAGTACAAATACAGCAAGCAAAACGAAATAATTTCACGAAAGAACAATGGTGTTGGCGAAAGTGCTCGTTCTCAGCAACGGCTTTTCATAGTCCAAAGTGTCACTGACTAAAATGATATACATTGAATGGATAAAGGAGATGGTTAGGAGCGTTGAAGTTTAGGACACGGTGAAACTGAGAGGCAGCGACTTTTCTTGGCAACATTGTGTCAGGCAAGTCAGGACACATGCGCATTCTCTTGGTGGGTCTGAGTGTGTGCTGACATTCGGGGAGCCTCCGGATCTCCTCAGTCGAATATGAGTTATAGTGGTTGGAGAGCGCGGCATTTGTGTTCTCATACACGCACCCTCGAAATTCACTTCTGCTGTCTACTGGTCCACAGATGCCGTCTTCCACGCCACTCTTCCTTTTCATTCCAATTCCCGTCCGTGTGGGTTTCAAATCTTGGTTGCGTCCGTCCAAAGAGCTTGGCAACACGTACAGCATGCTTGATTTTGGCCGTGGCCCAGAGCATGCGCCTTTCTTCAAAATAGACTCAATGGAAAATGGACCGCTGAACTTAGTTACGGGTCCCTTCTGAATTGCGGACGCATTTGGGGGGTTGTGGGTCGTGTACACGTCTTTACTGACATCAGGGTCCTTGTTGAGTCTGGATGCCAGGTCAGGGAAGGTGTCCAGCATCCCCTTGAAGTGGCGTAGCAGCATTTTGAGAGTGATACGAGTTTCATCAACTTTCCAGAAATTCTTATTTGCCTTTGGATACTCAGGGTGCACCGGGACCTACAAGGCAAATGTTTGGATTAGATAAATTGCAAATCTGGGCAATTAAACGAAACATTGACGAATAATAGAATACATGGATTTAAGGTGAAATTTGGTAAAAAGCGCGGATACTAACCTTCACGAAACAGTCATTGGTTGACAAGCAGACTCTTATGTTGTTTACAAGACCCCTTCTGTCACCTGAGAGGAAGGGCTCCAAGCTGTCCATTATCTGTAAGAAGAAGATCATATTTTTTGAAAACAAGTCACATGTCAACATAGCCAAAACGTCATTTTCTACAGTTTATCAATAGCTAATGGACCACATAGGCGGAACAGTTTTACAGAAATTGTTATCTTGTATGATATTAGTCTTACCTGGCAGAAGGATAGTCTTTTATTTGGAGACTTCTGAATGACGCATGCAATCAGTCCCAAGTATGTACTGTGGCTTTTTGCATATCGCTGATATTTCCTCCTTTGCAATCCGCTGGGTGGCGCTTGGTAGCACAAGCGAGTCCTCCCGGGGGCGATATCAGCCGCGTTGTTCATTTTTTCGAGGATGGCACTGGACACAACTGGCAGAACTGCAGTTTCTAGCTGTGTCACTGGGTCACTGAATTGATGGATCTGGAATGATACAGTCCAAGATCCTCTCCCATATATACTCTTTCAGAACAATAGGCAAAGCAGAAGCTGTGCATTCCAGAAGGAATGTGGCCTCTTCGCACAGCTAATAGGTGTTAAATGTGCAGTGAATGTAGAATGTTCACATATTGCTATTAATTGAGCAGGTATTTTCCTTTACCCAGACATGGTCGAATGCAGTCGTGAATATTTCAATTTCTCTTTTCTATATATTTGTGATATATGTGTGTATATGCACATGTATATCCCCTGCACTATTTCACCGTTACATAGCTTTGATATTGTCAATAGAAAATTTAACTGGGACATATATTTTCAAAAATTGGTCATTTTCTAGATATCTGTACTTCACTGACCATTGCCCTGAGGCAATTATATTGCATTACATAACACAGTGTATTATCTGCGGCTAGTCATGAGAAAAGGCTATCGAATTGGCAAATGTACTCGTTTTTTAACAAAATACTTTTCATGAACGCATTCAGATTAATCCAGGAAAACGCAGAAGAACCTTGTGTTGTTGGAGAATTGAACATGAATACAGCTGATGTTACTTTTTATTCGATAACACGTACACGTAAGTGCATATTTATGTCACTGTATATCTATGTTAATAAATAAATAGAAATTAGTGTATTTAACGAAAGTCCCATTTAGTCAGTTTCGATAATATGGTTTCTGTTCCATGAAATGACAGGCCTTCAACCCGACCATCACTCGATTAATGATTTATTTCCATGTGTCAATCGTTTCTATTTGCAATAATTCAATGTTCAGTAATGGATTAACAACACAATACCATGGAATGTTAAAAATCCCCAGTTTGGAGTATGTCTTAATAAAATTAACATGGCCATTAAGTTTCAGTCATGGCTATATTACTTGTTTTGCTAAGTATGTCAAATTCACCTCATGGCAAATATAATAAACGTATCTAATCTTCACATGTACAGTGTGAATAGACGCACTCCATAAACGCATAGAAATAATAGAAAACAAAAACGTATTTGAAGCAGTATTTGAATCTATAGTATAACGTTATGGATGCCCCAGTAGTTTTACGCATCACAAATTCAAAAGTATTCAAATTGCTTTTAGAATTTTAGAATTGCCTTTCCCCACCACGGTCAATACCCCCACCGTGGCAGCAAAAAACACTTTTCAATTGAAATATTATTTGAAATGTTATTTTTATTTGTAAGAATTCCATTTGGAGTGTAGGTTTCAGCTACTGAGAATATATAGCGTATAGTCCTTGGGCGTCGGACCTGTGCCTCGGCTCCCTGATTCATGAAAAAAATATGAAGGCTTGTTGAACGTGCACGAAAAAAACCTCTTATTGGGCCTTATTATGGCGGTAGAATGGCGATAACAACAACAAACGACAAGAACGAAAACTTTGAGAAAATACATTTATTAAGAGCAACTCAGTACAAATACAGCAAGCAAAACGAAATAATTTCACGAAAGAACAATGGTGTTGGCGAAAGTGCTCGTTCTCAGCAACGGCTTTTCATAGTCCAAAGTGTCACTGACTAAAATGATATACATTGAATGGATAAAGGAGATGGTTAGGAGCGTTGAAGTTTAGGACACGGTGAAACTGAGACTTTTCTTGGCAACATTGTGTCAGGCAAGTCAGGACACATGCGCATTCTCTTGGTGGGTCTGAGTGTGTGCTGACATTCGGGGAGCCTCCGGATCTCCTCAGTCGAATATGAGTTATAGTGGTTGGAGAGCGCGGCATTTGTGTTCTCATACACGCACCCTCGAAATTCACTTCTGCTGTCTACTGGTCCACAGATGCCGTCTTCCATGCCACTCTTCCTTTTCATTCCAATTCCCGTCCGTGTGGGTTTCAAATCTTGGTTGCGTCCGTCCAAAGAGCTTGGCAACACGTACAGCATGCTTGATTTTGGCCTTGGCCCAGAGCATGCGCCTTTCTTCAAAATAGACTCAATGGAAAATGGACCGCTGAACTTAGTTACGGGTCCCTTCTGAATTGCGGACGCATTTGGGGGGTTGTGGGTCGTGTACACGTCTTTACTGACATCAGGGTCCTTGTTGAGTCTGGATGCCAGGTCAGGGAAGGTGTCCAGCATCCCCTTGAAGTGGCGTAGCAGCATTTTGAGAGTGATACGGGTTTCATCAACTTTCCAGAAATTCTTATTTGCCTTTGGATACTCAGGGTGCACCGGGACCTACAAGGCAAATGTTTGGATTAGATAAATTGCAAATCTGGGCAATTAAACGAAACATTGACGAATAATAGAATACATGGATTTAAGGTGAAATTTGGTAAAAAGCGCGGATACTAACCTTCACGAAACAGTCATTGGTTGACAAGCAGACTCTTATGTTGTTTACAAGACCCCTTCTGTCACCTGAGAGGAAGGGCTCCAAGCTGTCCATTATCTGTAAGAAGAAGATCATATTTTTTGAAAACAAGTCACATGTCAACATAGCCAAAACGTCATTTTCTACAGTTTATCAATAGCTAATGGACCACATAGGCGGAACAGTTTTACAGAAATTGTTATCTTGTATGATATTAGTCTTACCTGGCAGAAGGATAGTCTTTTATTTGGAGACTTCTGAATGACGCATGCAATCAGTCCCAAGTATGTACTGTGGCTTTTTGCATATCGCTGATATTTCCTCCTTTGCAATCCGCTGGGTGGCGCTTGGTAGCACAAGCGAGTCCTCCCGGGGGCGATATCAGCCGCGTTGTTCATTTTTTCGAGGATGGCACTGGACACAACTGGCAGAACTGCAGTTTCTAGCTGTGTCACTGGGTCACTGAATTGATGGATCTGGAATGATACAGTCCAAGATCCTCTCCCATATATACTCTTTCAGAACAATAGGCAAAGCAGAAGCTGTGCATTCCAGAAGGAATGTGGCCTCTTCGCACAGCTAATAGGTGTTAAATGTGCAGTGAATGTAGAATGTTCACATATTGCTATTAATTGAGCAGGTATTTTCCTTTACCCAGACATGGTCGAATGCAGTCGTGAATATTTCAATTTCTCTTTTCTATATATTTGTGATATATGTGTGTATATGCACATGTATATCCCCTGCACTATTTCACCGTTACATAGCTTTGATATTGTCAATAGAAAATTTAACTGGGACATATATTTTCAAAAATTGGTCATTTTCTAGATATCTGTACTTCACTGACCATTGCCCTGAGGCAATTATATTGCATTACATAACACAGTGTATTATCTGCGGCTAGTCATGAGAAAAGGCTATCGAATAGGCAAATGTACTCGTTTTTTAACAAAATACTTTTCATGAACGCATTCAGATTAATCCAGGAAAACGCAGAAGAACCTTGTGTTGTTGGAGAATTGAACATGAATACAGCTGATGTTACTTTTTATTCGATAACACGTACACGTAAGTGCATATTTATGTCACTGTATATCTATGTTAATAAATAAATAGAAATTAGTGTATTTAACGAAAGTCCCATTTAGTCAGTTTCGATAATATGGTTTCTGTTCCATGAAATGACAGGCCTTCAACCCGACCATCACTCGATTAATGATTTATTTCCATGTGTCAATCGTTTCTATTTGCAATAATTCAATGTTCAGTAATGGATTAACAACACAATACCATGGAATGTTAAAAATCCCCAGTTTGGAGTATGTCTTAATAAAATTAACATGGCCATTAAGTTTCAGTCATGGCTATATTACTTGTTTTGCTAAGTATGTCAAATTCACCTCATGGCAAATATAATAAACGTATCTAATCTTCACATGTACAGTGTGAATAGACGCACTCCATAAACGCATAGAAATAATAGAAAACAAAAACGTATTTGAAGCAGTATTTGAATTTATAGTATAACGTTATGGATGCCCCAGTAGTTTTACGCATCACAAATTCAAAAGTATTCAAATTGCTTTTAGAATTTTAGAATTGCCTTTCCCCACCACGGTCAATACCCCCACCGTGGCAGCAAAAAACACTTTTCAATTGAAATATTATTTGAAATGTTATTTTTATTTGTAAGAATTCCATTTGGAGTGTAGGTTTCAGCTACTGAGAATATGTAGCGTATAGTCCTTGGGCGTCGGACCTGTGCCTCGGCTCCCTGATTCATGAAAAAAATATGAAGGCTTGTTGAACGTGCACGAAAAAAACCTCTTATTGGGCCTTATTATGGCGGTAGAATGGCGATAACAACAACAAACGACAAGAACGAAAACTTTGAGAAAATACATTTATTAAGAGCAACTCAGTACAAATACAGCAAGCAAAACGAAATAATTTCACGAAAGAACAATGGTGTTGGCGAAAGTGCTCGTTCTCAGCAACGGCTTTTCATAGTCCAAAGTGTCACTGACTAAAATGATATACATTGAATGGATAAAGGAGATGGTTAGGAGCGTTGAAGTTTAGGACACGGTGAAACTGAGAGGCAGCGACTTTTCTTGGCAACATTGTGTCAGGCAAGTCAGGACACATGCGCATTCTCTTGGTGGGTCTGAGTGTGTGCTGACATTCGGGGAGCCTCCGGATCTCCTCAGTCGAATATGAGTTATAGTGGTTGGAGAGCGCGGCATTTGTGTTCTCATACACGCACCCTCGAAATTCACTTCTGCTGTCTACTGGTCCACAGATGCCGTCTTCCACGCCACTCTTCCTTTTCATTCCAATTCCCGTCCGTGTGGGTTTCAAATCTTGGTTGCGTCCGTCCAAAGAGCTTGGCAACACGTACAGCATGCTTGATTTTGGCCGTGGCCCAGAGCATGCGCCTTTCTTCAAAATAGACTCAATGGAAAATGGACCGCTGAACTTAGTTACGGGTCCCTTCTGAATTGCGGACGCATTTGGGGGGTTGTGGGTTGTGTACACGTCTTTACTGACATCAGGGTCCTTGTTGAGTCTGGATGCCAGGTCAGGGAAGGTGTCCAGCATCCCCTTGAAGTGGCGTAGCAGCATTTTGAGAGTGATACGGGTTTCATCAACTTTCCAGAAATTCTTATTTGCCTTTGGATACTCAGGGTGCACCGGGACCTACAAGGCAAATGTTTGGATTAGATAAATTGCAAATCTGGGCAATTAAACGAAACATTGACGAATAATAGAATACATGGATTTAAGGTGAAATTTGGTAAAAAGCGCGGATACTAACCTTCACGAAACAGTCATTGGTTGACAAGCAGACTCTTATGTTGTTTACAAGACCCCTTCTGTCACCTGAGAGGAAGGGCTCCAAGCTGTCCATTATCTGTAAGAAGAAGATCATATTTTTTGAAAACAAGTCACATGTCAACATAGCCAAAACGTCATTTTCTACAGTTTATCAATAGCTAATGGACCACATAGGCGGAACAGTTTTACAGAAATTGTTATCTTGTATGATATTAGTCTTACCTGGCAGAAGGATAGTCTTTTATTTGGAGACTTCTGAATGACGCATGCAATCAGTCCCAAGTATGTACTGTGGCTTTTTGCATATCGCTGATATTTCCTCCTTTGCAATCCGCTGGGTGGCGCTTGGTAGCACAAGCGAGTCCTCCCGGGGGCGATATCAGCCGCGTTGTTCATTTTTTCGAGGATGGCACTGGACACAACTGGCAGAACTGCAGTTTCTAGCTGTGTCACTGGGTCACTGAATTGATGGATCTGGAATGATACAGTCCAAGATCCTCTCCCATATATACTCTTTCAGAACAATAGGCAAAGCAGAAGCTGTGCATTCCAGAAGGAATGTGGCCTCTTCGCACAGCTAATAGGTGTTAAATGTGCAGTGAATGTAGAATGTTCACATATTGCTATTAATTGAGCAGGTATTTTCCTTTACCCAGACATGGTCGAATGCAGTCGTGAATATTTCAATTTCTCTTTTCTATATATTTGTGATATATGTGTGTATATGCACATGTATATCCCCTGCACTATTTCACCGTTACATAGCTTTGATATTGTCAATAGAAAATTTAACTGGGACATATATTTTCAAAAATTGGTCATTTTCTAGATATCTGTACTTCACTGACCATTGCCCTGAGGCAATTATATTGCATTACATAACACAGTGTATTATCTGCGGCTAGTCATGAGAAAAGGCTATCGAATTGGCAAATGTACTCGTTTTTTAACAAAATACTTTTCATGAACGCATTCAGATTAATCCAGGAAAACGCAGAAGAACCTTGTGTTGTTGGAGAATTGAACATGAATACAGCTGATGTTACTTTTTATTCGATAACACGTACACGTAAGTGCATATTTATGTCACTGTATATCTGTGTTAATAAATAAATAGAAATTAGTGTATTTAACGAAAGTCCCATTTAGTCAGTTTCGATAATATGGTTTCTGTTCCATGAAATGACAGGCCTTCAACCCGACCATCACTCGATTAATGATTTATTTCCATGTGTCAATCGTTTCTATTTGCAATAATTCAATGTTCAGTAATGGATTAACAACACAATACCATGGAATGTTAAAAATCCCCAGTTTGGATTATGTCTTAATAAAATTAACATGGCCATTAAGTTTCAGTCATGGCTATATTACTTGTTTTGCTAAGTATGTCAAATTCACCTCATGGCAAATATAATAAACGTATCTAATCTTCACATGTACAGTGTCTGGTATTAAATTAATGTAGTACAACATCATATGGTTTACTACGTTAGTAGGAATTATTAGTAGTATGGAGGAAACAATGATATTATGTGCTCTTTAATCAGAATCATTTCTCAAAGAATCCATAAACGAGTAGATGGAATTCACAGGCTCTTCCAAATGATCCCTAAAACGACGACTGACGCACTCCATAAACGCATAGAAATAATAGAAAACAAAAACGTATTTGAAGCAGTATTTGAATTTAAAGTATAACGTTATGGATGCCCCAGTAGTTTTACGCATCACAAATTCAAAAGTATTCAAATTGCTTTTAGAATTTTAGAATTGCCTTTCCCCACCACGGTCAGTACCCCCACCGTGGCAGCAAAAAACACTTTTCAATTGAAATATTATTTGAAATGTTATTTTTATTTGTAAGAATTCCATTTGGAGTGTAGGTTTCAGCTACTGAGAATATGTAGCGTATAGTCCTTGGGCGTCGGACCTGTGCCTCGGCTCCCTGATTCATGAAAAAAATATGAAGGCTTGTTGAACGTGCACGAAAAAAACCTCTTATTGGGCCTTATTATGGCGGTTGAATGGCGATAACAACAACAAACGACAAGAACGAAAACTTTGAGAAAATACATTTATTAAGAGCAACTCAGTACAAATACAGCAAGCAAAACGAAATAATTTCACGAAAGAACAATGGTGTTGGCGAAAGTGCTCGTTCTCAGCAACGGCTTTTCATAGTCCAAAGTGTCACTGACTAAAATGATATACATTGAATGGATAAAGGAGATGGTTAGGAGCGTTGAAGTTTAGGACACGGTGAAACTGAGAGGCAGCGACTTTTCTTGGCAACATTGTGTCAGGCAAGTCAGGACACATGCGCATTCTCTTGGTGGGTCTGAGTGTCTGCTGACATTCGGGGAGCCTCCGGATCTCCTCAGTCGAATATGAGTTATAGTGGTTGGAGAGCGCGGCATTTGTGTTCTCATACACGCACCCTCGAAATTCACTTCTGCTGTCTACTGGTCCACAGATGCCGTCTTCCATGCCACTCTTCCTTTTCATTCCAATTCCCGTCCGTGTGGGTTTCAAATCTTTGTGATATATGTGTGTATATGCACATGTATATCCCCTGCACTATTTCACCGTTACATAGCTTTGATATTGTCAATAGAAAATTTAACTGGGACATATATTTTCAAAAATTGGTCATTTTCTAGATATCTGTACTTCACTGACCATTGCCCTGAGGCAATTATATTGCATTACATAACACAGTGTATTATCTGCGGCTAGTCATGAGAAAAGGCTATCGAATTGGCAAATGTACTCGTTTTTTAACAAAATACTTTTCATGAACGCATTCAGATTAATCCAGGAAAACGCAGAAGAACCTTGTGTTGTTGGAGAATTGAACATGAATACAGCTGATGTTACTTTTTATTCGATAACACGTACACGTAAGTGCATATTTATGTCACTGTATATCTATGTTAATAAATAAATAGAAATTAGTGTATTTAACGAAAGTCCCATTAAGTCAGTTTCGATAATATGGTTTCTGTTCCATGAAATGACAGGCCTTCAACCCGACCATCACTCGATTAATGATTTATTTCCATGTGTCAATCGTTTCTATTTGCAATAATTCAATGTTCAGTAATGGATTAACAACACAATACCATGGAATGTTAAAAATCCCCAGTTTGGAGTATGTCTTAATAAAATTAACATGGCCATTAAGTTTCAGTCATGGCTATATTACTTGTTTTGCTAAGTATGTCAAATTCACCTCATGGCAAATATAATAAACGTATCTAATCTTCACATGTACAGTGTGAATAGACGCACTCCATAAACGCATAGAAATAATAGAAAACAAAAACGTATTTGAAGCAGTATTTGAATTTAAAGTATAACGTTATGGATGCCCCAGTAGTTTTACGCATCACAAATTCAAAAGTATTCAAATTGCTTTTAGAATTTTAGAATTGCCTTTCCCCACCACGGTCAATACCCCCACCGTGGCAGCAAAAAACACTTTTCAATTGAAATATTATTTGAAATGTTATTTTTATTTGTAAGAATTCCATTTGGAGTGTAGGTTTCAGCTACTGAGAATATGTAGCGTATAGTCCTTGGGCGTCGGACCTGTGCCTCGGCTCCCTGATTCATGAAAAAAATATGAAGGCTTGTTGAACGTGCACGAAAAAAACCTCTTATTGGGCCTTATTATGGCGGTAGAATGGCGATAACAACAACAAACGACAAGAACGAAAACTTTGAGAAAATACATTTATTAAGAGCAACTCAGTACAAATACAGCAAGCAAAACGAAATAATTTCACGAAAGAACAATGGTGTTGGCGAAAGTGCTCGTTCTCAGCAACGGCTTTTCATAGTCCAAAGTGTCACTGACTAAAATGATATACATTGAATGGATAAAGGAGATGGTTAGGAGCGTTGAAGTTTAGGACACGGTGAAACTGAGAGGCAGCGACTTTTCTTGGCAACATTGTGTCAGGCAAGTCAGGACACATGCGCATTCTCTTGGTGGGTCTGAGTGTGTGCTGACATTCGGGGAGCCTCCGGATCTCCTCAGTCGAATATGAGTTATAGTGGTTGGAGAGCGCGGCATTTGTGTTCTCATACACGCACCCTCGAAATTCACTTCTGCTGTCTACTGGTCCACAGATGCCGTCTTCCACGCCACTCTTCCTTTTCATTCCAATTCCCGTCCGTGTGGGTTTCAAATCTTGGTTGCGTCCGTCCAAAGAGCTTGGCAACACGTACAGCATGCTTGATTTTGGCCGTGGCCCAGAGCATGCGCCTTTCTTCAAAATAGACTCAATGGAAAATGGACCGCTGAACTTAGTTACGGGTCCCTTCTGAATTGCGGACGCATTTGGGGGGTTGTGGGTCGTGTACACGTCTTTACTGACATCAGGGTCCTTGTTGAGTCTGGATGCCAGGTCAGGGAAGGTGTCCAGCATCCCCTTGAAGTGGCGTAGCAGCATTTTGAGAGTGATACGGGTTTCATCAACTTTCCAGAAATTCTTATTTGCCTTTGGATACTCAGGGTGCACCGGGACCTACAAGGCAAATGTTTGGATTAGATAAATTGCAAATCTGGGCAATTAAACGAAACATTGACGAATAATAGAATACATGGATTTAAGGTGAAATTTGGTAAAAAGCGCGGATACTAACCTTCACGAAACAGTCATTGGTTGACAAGCAGACTCTTATGTTGTTTACAAGACCCCTTCTGTCACCTGAGAGGAAGGGCTCCAAGCTGTCCATTATCTGTAAGAAGAAGATCATATTTTTTGAAAACAAGTCACATGTCAACATAGCCAAAACGTCATTTTCTACAGTTTATCAATAGCTAATGGACCACATAGGCGGAACAGTTTTACAGAAATTGTTATCTTGTATGATATTAGTCTTACCTGGCAGAAGGATAGTCTTTTATTTGGAGACTTCTGAATGACGCATGCAATCAGTCCCAAGTATGTACTGTGGCTTTTTGCATATCGCTGATATTTCCTCCTTTGCAATCCGCTGGGTGGCGCTTGGTAGCACAAGCGAGTCCTCCCGGGGGCGATATCAGCCGCGTTGTTCATTTTTTCGAGGATGGCACTGGACACAACTGGCAGAACTGCAGTTTCTAGCTGTGTCACTGGGTCACTGAATTGATGGATCTGGAATGATACAGTCCAAGATCCTCTCCCATATATACTCTTTCAGAACAATAGGCAAAGCAGAAGCTGTGCATTCCAGAAGGAATGTGGCCTCTTCGCACAGCTAATAGGTGTTAAATGTGCAGTGAATGTAGAATGTTCACATATTGCTATTAATTGAGCAGGTATTTTCCTTTACCCAGACATGGTCGAATGCAGTCGTGAATATTTCAATTTCTCTTTTCTATATATTTGTGATATATGTGTGTATATGCACATGTATATCCCCTGCACTATTTCACCGTTACATAGCTTTGATATTGTCAATAGAAAATTTAACTGGGACATATATTTTCAAAAATTGGTCATTTTCTAGATATCTGTACTTCACTGACCATTGCCCTGAGGCAATTATATTGCATTACATAACACAGTGTATTATCTGCGGCTAGTCATGAGAAAAGGCTATCGAATAGGCAAATGTACTCGTTTTTTAACAAAATACTTTTCATGAACGCATTCAGATTAATCCAGGAAAACGCAGAAGAACCTTGTGTTGTTGGAGAATTGAACATGAATACAGCTGATGTTACTTTTTATTCGATAACACGTACACGTAAGTGCATATTTATGTCACTGTATATCTATGTTAATAAATAAATAGAAATTAGTGTATTTAACGAAAGTCCCATTTAGTCAGTTTCGATAATATGGTTTCTGTTCCATGAAATGACAGGCCTTCAACCCGACCATCACTCGATTAATGATTTATTTCCATGTGTCAATCGTTTCTATTTGCAATAATTCAATGTTCAGTAATGGATTAACAACACAATACCATGGAATGTTAAAAATCCCCAGTTTGGATTATGTCTTAATAAAATTAACATGGCCATTAAGTTTCAGTCATGGCTATATTACTTGTTTTGCTAAGTATGTCAAATTCACCTCATGGCAAATATAATAAACGTATCTAATCTTCACATGTACAGTGTCTGGTATTAAATTAATGTAGTACAACATCATATGGTTTACTACGTTAGTAGGAATTATTAGTAGTATGGAGGAAACAATGATATTATGTGCTCTTTAATCAGAATCATTTCTCAAAGAATCCATAAACGAGTAGATGGAATTCACAGGCTCTTCCAAATGATCCCTAAAACGACGACTGACGCACTCCATAAACGCATAGAAATAATAGAAAACAAAAACGTATTTGAAGCAGTATTTGAATTTAAAGTATAACGTTATGGATGCCCCAGTAGTTTTACGCATCACAAATTCAAAAGTATTCAAATTGCTTTTAGAATTTTAGAATTGCCTTTCCCCACCACGGTCAGTACCCCCACCGTGGCAGCAAAAAACACTTTTCAATTGAAATATTATTTGAAATGTTATTTTTATTTGTAAGAATTCCATTTGGAGTGTAGGTTTCAGCTACTGAGAATATGTAGCGTATAGTCCTTGGGCGTCGGACCTGTGCCTCGGCTCCCTGATTCATGAAAAAAATATGAAGGCTTGTTGAACGTGCACGAAAAAAACCTCTTATTGGGCCTTATTATGGCGGTTGAATGGCGATAACAACAACAAACGACAAGAACGAAAACTTTGAGAAAATACATTTATTAAGAGCAACTCAGTACAAATACAGCAAGCAAAACGAAATAATTTCACGAAAGAACAATGGTGTTGGCGAAAGTGCTCGTTCTCAGCAACGGCTTTTCATAGTCCAAAGTGTCACTGACTAAAATGATATACATTGAATGGATAAAGGAGATGGTTAGGAGCGTTGAAGTTTAGGACACGGTGAAACTGAGAGGCAGCGACTTTTCTTGGCAACATTGTGTCAGGCAAGTCAGGACACATGCGCATTCTCTTGGTGGGTCTGAGTGTCTGCTGACATTCGGGGAGCCTCCGGATCTCCTCAGTCGAATATGAGTTATAGTGGTTGGAGAGCGCGGCATTTGTGTTCTCATACACGCACCCTCGAAATTCACTTCTGCTGTCTACTGGTCCACAGATGCCGTCTTCCATGCCACTCTTCCTTTTCATTCCAATTCCCGTCCGTGTGGGTTTCAAATCTTGGTTGCGTCCGTCCAAAGAGCTTGGCAACACGTACAGCATGCTTGATTTTGGCCGTGGCCCAGAGCATGCGCCTTTCTTCAAAATAGACTCAATGGAAAATGGACCGCTGAACTTATTTACGGGTCCCTTCTGAATTGCGGACGCATTTGGGGGGTTGTGGGTCGTGTACACGTCTTTACTGACATCAGGGTCCTTGTTGAGTCTGGATGCCAGGTCAGGGAAGGTGTCCAGCATCCCCTTGAAGTGGCGTAGCAGCATTTTGAGAGTGATACGAGTTTCATCAACTTTCCAGAAATTCTTATTTGCCTTTGGATACTCAGGGTGCACCGGGACCTACAAGGCAAATGTTTGGATTAGATAAATTGCAAATCTGGGCAATTAAACGAAACATTGACGAATAATAGAATACATGGATTTAAGGTGAAATTTGGTAAAAAGCGCGGATACTAACCTTCACGAAACAGTCATTGGTTGACAAGCAGACTCTTATGTTGTTTACAAGACCCCTTCTGTCACCTGAGAGGAAGGGCTCCAAGCTGTCCATTATCTGTAAGAAGAAGATCATATTTTTTGAAAACAAGTCACATGTCAACATAGCCAAAACGTCATTTTCTACAGTTTATCAATAGCTAATGGACCACATAGGCGGAACAGTTTTACAGAAATTGTTATCTTGTATGATATTAGTCTTACCTGGCAGAAGGATAGTCTTTTATTTGGAGACTTCTGAATGACGCATGCAATCAGTCCCAAGTATGTACTGTGGCTTTTTGCATATCGCTGATATTTCCTCCTTTGCAATCCGCTGGGTGGCGCTTGGTAGCACAAGCGAGTCCTCCCGGGGGCGATATCAGCCGCGTTGTTCATTTTTTCGAGGATGGCACTGGACACAACTGGCAGAACTGCAGTTTCTAGCTGTGTCACTGGGTCACTGAATTGATGGATCTGGAATGATACAGTCCAAGATCCTCTCCCATATATACTCTTTCAGAACAATGGGCAAAGCAGAAGCTGTGCATTCCAGAAGGAATGCGGCCTCTTCGCACAGCTAATAGGTGTTAAATGTGCAGTGAATGTAGAATGTTCACATATTGCTATTAATTGAGCTGGTATTTTCCTTTACCCAGACATGGTCGAATGCAGTCGTGAATATTTCAATTTCTCTTTTCTATATATTTGTAATATATGTGTGTATATGCACATGTATATCCCCTGCACTAATTCACCGTTACATAGCTTTGATATTGTCAATAGAAAATTTAACTGGGACATATATTTTCAAAAATTGGTCATTTTCTAGATATCTGTACTTCACTGACCATTACCCAGAGCCAATTATATTGCATTACATAACACAGTGTATTATCTGCGGCTAGTCATGAGAAAAGGCTATCGAATTGGCAAATGTACTCGTTTTTTAACAAAATACTTTTCATGAACGCATTCAGATTAATCCAGGAAAACGCAGAAGAACCTTGTGTTGTTGGAGAATTGAACATGAATACAGCTGATGTTACTTTTTATTCGATAACACGTACACGTAAGTGCATATTTATGTCACTGTATATCTATGTTAATAAATAAATAGAAATTAGTGTATTTAACGAAAGTCCCATTTAGTCAGTTTCGATAATATGGTTTCTGTTCCATGAAGTGACAGGCCTTCAACCCGACCATCACTCGATTAATGATTTATTTCCATGTGTCAATCGTTTCTATTTGCAATAATTCAATGTTCAGTAATGGATTAACAACACAATACCATGGAATGTTAAAAATCCCCATTTTGGATTATGTCTTAATAAAATTAACATGGCCATTAAGTTTCAGTCATGGCTATATTACTTGTTTTGCTAAGTATGTCAAATTCACCTCATGGCAAATATAATAAACGTATCTAATCTTCACATGTACAGTGTCTGGTATTAAATTAATGTAGTACAACATCATATGGTTTACTACGTTAGTAGGAATTATTAGTAGTATGGAGGAAACAATGATATTATGTGCTCTTTAATCAGAATCATTTCTCAAAGAATCCATAAACGAGTAGATGGAATTCACAGGCTCTTCCAAATGATCCCTAAAACGACGACTGACGCACTCCATAAACGCATAGAAATAATAGAAAACAAAAACGTATTTGAAGCAGTATTTGAATTTAAAGTATAACGTTATGGATGCCCCAGTAGTTTTACGCATCACAAATTCAAAAGTATTCAAATTGCTTTTAGAATTTTAGAATTGCCTTTCCCCACCACGGTCAATACCCCCACCGTGGCAGCAAAAAACACTTTTCAATTGAAATATTATTTGAAATGTTATTTTTATTTGTAAGAATTCCATTTGGAGTGTAGGTTTCAGCTACTGAGAATATGTAGCGTATAGTCCTTGGGCGTCGGACCTGTGCCTCGGCTCCCTGATTCATGAAAAAAATATGAAGGCTTGTTGAACGTGCACGAAAAAAACCTCTTATTGGGCCTTATTATGGCGGTTGAATGGCGATAACAACAACAAACGACAAGAACGAAAACTTTGAGAAAATACATTTATTAAGAGCAACTCAGTACAAATACAGCAAGCAAAACGAAATAATTTCACGAAAGAACAATGGTGTTGGCGAAAGTGCTCGTTCTCAGCAACGGCTTTTCATAGTCCAAAGTGTCACTGACTAAAATGATATACATTGAATGGATAAAGGAGATGGTTAGGAGCGTTGAAGTTTAGGACACGGTGAAACTGAGAGGCAGCGACTTTTCTTGGCAACATTGTGTCAGGCAAGTCAGGACACATGCGCATTCTCTTGGTGGGTCTGAGTGTCTGCTGACATTCGGGGAGCCTCCGGATCTCCTCAGTCGAATATGAGTTATAGTGGTTGGAGAGCGCGGCATTTGTGTTCTCATACACGCACCCTCGAAATTCACTTCTGCTGTCTACTGGTCCACAGATGCCGTCTTCCATGCCACTCTTCCTTTTCATTCCAATTCCCGTCCGTGTGGGTTTCAAATCTTGGTTGCGTCCGTCCAAAGAGCTTGGCAACACGTACAGCATGCTTGATTTTGGCCGTGGCCCAGAGCATGCGCCTTTCTTCAAAATAGACTCAATGGAAAATGGACCGCTGAACTTATTTACGGGTCCCTTCTGAATTGCGGACGCATTTGGGGGGTTGTGGGTCGTGTACACGTCTTTACTGACATCAGGGTCCTTGTTGAGTCTGGATGCCAGGTCAGGGAAGGTGTCCAGCATCCCCTTGAAGTGGCGTAGCAGCATTTTGAGAGTGATACGGGTTTCATCAACTTTCCAGAAATTCTTATTTGCCTTTGGATACTCAGGGTGCACCGGGACCTACAAGGCAAATGTTTGGATTAGATAAATTGCAAATCTGGGCAATTAAACGAAACATTGACGAATAATAGAATACATGGATTTAAGGTGAAATTTGGTAAAAAGCGCGGATACTAACCTTCACGAAACAGTCATTGGTTGACAAGCAGACTCTTATGTTGTTTACAAGACCCCTTCTGTCACCTGAGAGGAAGGGCTCCAAGCTGTCCATTATCTGTAAGAAGAAGATCATATTTTTTGAAAACAAGTCACATGTCAACATAGCCAAAACGTCATTTTCTACAGTTTATCAATAGCTAATGGACCACATAGGCGGAACAGTTTTACAGAAATTGTTATCTTGTATGATATTAGTCTTACCTGGCAGAAGGATAGTCTTTTATTTGGAGACTTCTGAATGACGCATGCAATCAGTCCCAAGTATGTACTGTGGCTTTTTGCATATCGCTGATATTTCCTCCTTTGCAATCCGCTGGGTGGCGCTTGGTAGCACAAGCGAGTCCTCCCGGGGGCGATATCAGCCGCGTTGTTCATTTTTTCGAGGATGGCACTGGACACAACTGGCAGAACTGCAGTTTCTAGCTGTGTCACTGGGTCACTGAATTGATGGATCTGGAATGATACAGTCCAAGATCCTCTCCCATATATACTCTTTCAGAACAATAGGCAAAGCAGAAGCTGTGCATTCCAGAAGGAATGTGGCCTCTTCGCACAGCTAATAGGTGTTAAATGTGCAGTGAATGTAGAATGTTCACATATTGCTATTAATTGAGCAGGTATTTTCCTTTACCCAGACATGGTCGAATGCAGTCGTGAATATTTCAATTTCTCTTTTCTATATATTTGTGATATATGTGTGTATATGCACATGTATATCCCCTGCACTATTTCACCGTTACATAGCTTTGATATTGTCAATAGAAAATTTAACTGGGACATATATTTTCAAAAATTGGTCATTTTCTAGATATCTGTACTTCACTGACCATTGCCCTGAGGCAATTATATTGCATTACATAACACAGTGTATTATCTGCGGCTAGTCATGAGAAAAGGCTATCGAATAGGCAAATGTACTCGTTTTTTAACAAAATACTTTTCATGAACGCATTCAGATTAATCCAGGAAAACGCAGAAGAACCTTGTGTTGTTGGAGAATTGAACATGAATACAGCTGATGTTACTTTTTATTCGATAACACGTACACGTAAGTGCATATTTATGTCACTGTATATCTATGTTAATAAATAAATAGAAATTAGTGTATTTAACGAAAGTCCCATTTAGTCAGTTTCGATAATATGGTTTCTGTTCCATGAAATGACAGGCCTTCAACCCGACCATCACTCGATTAATGATTTATTTCCATGTGTCAATCGTTTCTATTTGCAATAATTCAATGTTCAGTAATGGATTAACAACACAATACCATGGAATGTTAAAAATCCCCAGTTTGGATTATGTCTTAATAAAATTAACATGGCCATTAAGTTTCAGTCATGGCTATATTACTTGTTTTGCTAAGTATGTCAAATTCACCTCATGGCAAATATAATAAACGTATCTAATCTTCACATGTACAGTGTCTGGTATTAAATTAATGTAGTACAACATCATATGGTTTACTACGTTAGTAGGAATTATTAGTAGTATGGAGGAAACAATGATATTATGTGCTCTTTAATCAGAATCATTTCTCAAAGAATCCATAAACGAGTAGATGGAATTCACAGGCTCTTCCAAATGATCCCTAAAACGACGACTGACGCACTCCATAAACGCATAGAAATAATAGAAAACAAAAACGTATTTGAAGCAGTATTTGAATTTAAAGTATAACGTTATGGATGCCCCAGTAGTTTTACGCATCACAAATTCAAAAGTATTCAAATTGCTTTTAGAATTTTAGAATTGCCTTTCCCCACCACGGTCAATACCCCCACCGTGGCAGCAAAAAACACTTTTCAATTGAAATATTATTTGAAATGTTATTTTTATTTGTAAGAATTCCATTTGGAGTGTAGGTTTCAGCTACTGAGAATATGTAGCGTATAGTCCTTGGGCGTCGGACCTGTGCCTCGGCTCCCTGATTCATGAAAAAAATATGAAGGCTTGTTGAACGTGCACGAAAAAAACCTCTTATTGGGCCTTATTATGGCGGTTGAATGGCGATAACAACAACAAACGACAAGAACGAAAACTTTGAGAAAATACATTTATTAAGAGCAACTCAGTACAAATACAGCAAGCAAAACGAAATAATTTCACGAAAGAACAATGGTGTTGGCGAAAGTGCTCGTTCTCAGCAACGGCTTTTCATAGTCCAAAGTGTCACTGACTAAAATGATATACATTGAATGGATAAAGGAGATGGTTAGGAGCGTTGAAGTTTAGGACACGGTGAAACTGAGAGGCAGCGACTTTTCTTGGCAACATTGTGTCAGGCAAGTCAGGACACATGCGCATTCTCTTGGTGGGTCTGAGTGTCTGCTGACATTCGGGGAGCCTCCGGATCTCCTCAGTCGAATATGAGTTATAGTGGTTGGAGAGCGCGGCATTTGTGTTCTCATACACGCACCCTCGAAATTCACTTCTGCTGTCTACTGGTCCACAGATGCCGTCTTCCATGCCACTCTTCCTTTTCATTCCAATTCCCGTCCGTGTGGGTTTCAAATCTTGGTTGCGTCCGTCCAAAGAGCTTGGCAACACGTACAGCATGCTTGATTTTGGCCGTGGCCCAGAGCATGCGCCTTTCTTCAAAATAGACTCAATGGAAAATGGACCGCTGAACTTAGTTACGGGTCCCTTCTGAATTGCGGACGCATTTGGGGGGTTGTGGGTCGTGTACACGTCTTTACTGACATCAGGGTCCTTGTTGAGTCTGGATGCCAGGTCAGGGAAGGTGTCCAGCATCCCCTTGAAGTGGCGTAGCAGCATTTTGAGAGTGATACGGGTTTCATCAACTTTCCAGAAATTCTTATTTGACTTTGGATACTCAGGGTGCACCGGGACCTACAAGGCAAATGTTTGGATTAGATAAATTGCAAATCTGGGCAATTAAACGAAACATTGACGAATAATAGAATACATGGATTTAAGGTGAAATTTGATAAAAAGCGCGGATACTAACCTTCACGAAACAGTCATTGGTTGACAAGCAGACTCTTATGTTGTTTACAAGACCCCTTCTGTCACCTGAGAGGAAGGGCTCCAAGCTGTCCATTATCTGTAAGAAGAAGATCATATTTTTTGAAAACAAGTCACATGTCAACATAGCCAAAACGTCATTTTCTACAGTTTATCAATAGCTAATGGACCACATAGGCGGAACAGTTTTACAGAAATTGTTATCTTGAATGATATTAGTCTTACCTGGCAGAAGGATAGTCTTTTATTTGGAGACTTCTGAATGACGCACGCAATCAGTCCCAAGTATGTACTGTGGCTTTTTGCATATCGCTGATATTTCCTCCTTTGCAATCCGCTGGGTGGCGCTTGGTAGCACAAGCGAGTCCTCCCGGGGGCGATATCAGCCGCGTTGTTCATTTTTTCGAGGATGGCACTGGACACAACTGGCAGAACTGCAGTTTCTAGCTGTGTCACTGGGTCACTGAATTGATGGATCTGGAATGATACAGTCCAAGATCCTCTCCCATATATACTCTTTCAGAACAATGGGCAAAGCAGAAGCTGTGCATTCCAGAAGGAATGCGGCCTCTTCGCACAGCTAATAGGTGTTAAATGTGCAGTGAATGTAGAATGTTCACATATTGCTATTAATTGAGCTGGTATTTTCCTTTACCCAGACATGGTCGAATGCAGTCGTGAATATTTCAATTTCTCTTTTCTATATATTTGTAATATATGTGTGTATATGCACATGTATATCCCCTGCACTAATTCACCGTTACATAGCTTTGATATTGTCAATAGAAAATTTAACTGGGACATATATTTTCAAAAATTGGTCATTTTCTAGATATCTGTACTTCACTGACCATTACCCAGAGCCAATTATATTGCATTACATAACACAGTGTATTATCTGCGGCTAGTCATTAGAAAAGGCTATCGAATTGGCAAATGTACTCGTTTTTTAACAAAATACTTTTCATGAACGCATTCAGATTAATCCAGGAAAACGCAGAAGAACCTTGTGTTGTTGGAGAATTGAACATGAATACAGCTGATGTTACTTTTTATTCGATAACACGTACACGTAAGTGCATATTTATGTCACTGTATATCTATGTTAATAAATAAATAGAAATTAGTGTATTTAACGAAAGTCCCATTTAGTCAGTTTCGATAATATGGTTTCTGTTCCATGAAGTGACAGGCCTTCAACCCGACCATCACTCGATTAATGATTTATTTCCATGTGTCAATCGTTTCTATTTGCAATAATTCAATGTTCAGTAATGGATTAACAACACAATACCATGGAATGTTAAAAATCCCCATTTTGGATTATGTCTTAATAAAATTAACATGGCCATTAAGTTTCAGTCATGGCTATATTACTTGTTTTGCTAAGTATGTCAAATTCACCTCATGGCAAATATAATAAACGTATCTAATCTTCACATGTACAGTGTCTGGTATTAAATTAATGTAGTACAACATCATATGGTTTACTACGTTAGTAGGAATTATTAGTAGTATGGAGGAAACAATGATATTATGTGCTCTTTAATCAGAATCATTTCTCAAAGAATCCATAAACGAGTAGATGGAATTCACAGGCTCTTCCAAATGATCCCTAAAACGACGACTGACGCACTCCATAAACGCATAGAAATAATAGAAAACAAAAACGTATTTGAAGCAGTATTTGAATTTAAAGTATAACGTTATGGATGCCCCAGTAGTTTTACGCATCACAAATTCAAAAGTATTCAAATTGCTTTTAGAATTTTAGAATTGCCTTTCCCCACCACGGTCAATACCCCCACCGTGGCAGCAAAAAACACTTTTCAATTGAAATATTATTTGAAATGTTATTTTTATTTGTAAGAATTCCATTTGGAGTGTAGGTTTCAGCTACTGAGAATATGTAGCGTATAGTCCTTGGGCGTCGGACCTGTGCCTCGGCTCCCTGATTCATGAAAAAAATATGAAGGCTTGTTGAACGTGCACGAAAAAAACCTCTTATTGGGCCTTATTATGGCGGTTGAATGGCGATAACAACAACAAACGACAAGAACGAAAACTTTGAGAAAATACATTTATTAAGAGCAACTCAGTACAAATACAGCAAGCAAAACGAAATAATTTCACGAAAGAACAATGGTGTTGGCGAAAGTGCTCGTTCTCAGCAACGGCTTTTCATAGTCCAAAGTGTCACTGACTAAAATGATATACATTGAATGGATAAAGGAGATGGTTAGGAGCGTTGAAGTTTAGGACACGGTGAAACTGAGAGGCAGCGACTTTTCTTGGCAACATTGTGTCAGGCAAGTCAGGACACATGCGCATTCTCTTGGTGGGTCTGAGTGTCTGCTGACATTCGGGGAGCCTCCGGATCTCCTCAGTCGAATATGAGTTATAGTGGTTGGAGAGCGCGGCATTTGTGTTCTCATACACGCACCCTCGAAATTCACTTCTGCTGTCTACTGGTCCACAGATGCCGTCTTCCATGCCACTCTTCCTTTTCATTCCAATTCCTGTCCGTGTGGGTTTCAAATCTTGGTTGCGTCCGTCCAAAGAGCTTGGCAACACGTACAGCATGCTTGATTTTGGCCGTGGCCCAGAGCATGCGCCTTTCTTCAAAATAGACTCAATGGAAAATGGACCGCTGAACTTAGTTACGGGTCCCTTCTGAATTGCGGACGCATTTGGGGGGTTGTGGGTCGTGTACACGTCTTTACTGACATCAGGGTCCTTGTTGAGTCTGGATGCCAGGTCAGGGAAGGTGTCCAGCATCCCCTTGAAGTGGCGTAGCAGCATTTTGAGAGTGATACGGGTTTCATCAACTTTCCAGAAATTCTTATTTGACTTTGGATACTCAGGGTGCACCGGGACCTACAAGGCAAATGTTTGGATTAGATAAATTGCAAATCTGGGCAATTAAACGAAACATTGACGAATAATAGAATACATGGATTTAAGGTGAAATTTGATAAAAAGCGCGGATACTAACCTTCACGAAACAGTCATTGGTTGACAAGCAGACTCTTATGTTGTTTACAAGACCCCTTCTGTCACCTGAGAGGAAGGGCTCCAAGCTGTCCATTATCTGTAAGAAGAAGATCATATTTTTTGAAAACAAGTCACATGTCAACATAGCCAAAACGTCATTTTCTACAGTTTATCAATAGCTAATGGACCACATAGGCGGAACAGTTTTACAGAAATTGTTATCTTGAATGATATTAGTCTTACCTGGCAGAAGGATAGTCTTTTATTTGGAGACTTCTGAATGACGCACGCAATCAGTCCCAAGTATGTACTGTGGCTTTTTGCATATCGCTGATATTTCCTCCTTTGCAATCCGCTGGGTGGCGCTTGGTAGCACAAGCGAGTCCTCCCGGGGGCGATATCAGCCGCGTTGTTCATTTTTTCGAGGATGGCACTGGACACAACTGGCAGAACTGCAGTTTCTAGCTGTGTCACTGGGTCACTGAATTGATGGATCTGGAATGATACAGTCCAAGATCCTCTCCCATATATACTCTTTCAGAACAATGGGCAAAGCAGAAGCTGTGCATTCCAGAAGGAATGCGGCCTCTTCGCACAGCTAATAGGTGTTAAATGTGCAGTGAATGTAGAATGTTCACATATTGCTATTAATTGAGCTGGTATTTTCCTTTACCCAGACATGGTCGAATGCAGTCGTGAATATTTCAATTTCTCTTTTCTATATATTTGTAATATATGTGTGTATATGCACATGTATATCCCCTGCACTAATTCACCGTTACATAGCTTTGATATTGTCAATAGAAAATTTAACTGGGACATATATTTTCAAAAATTGGTCATTTTCTAGATATCTGTACTTCACTGACCATTACCCAGAGCCAATTATATTGCATTACATAACACAGTGTATTATCTGCGGCTAGTCATGAGAAAAGGCTATCGAATTGGCAAATGTACTCGTTTTTTAACAAAATACTTTTCATGAACGCATTCAGATTAATCCAGGAAAACGCAGAAGAACCTTGTGTTGTTGGAGAATTGAACATGAATACAGCTGATGTTACTTTTTATTCGATAACACGTACACGTAAGTGCATATTTATGTCACTGTATATCTATGTTAATAAATAAATAGAAATTAGTGTATTTAACGAAAGTCCCATTTAGTCAGTTTCGATAATATGGTTTCTGTTCCATGAAGTGACAGGCCTTCAACCCGACCATCACTCGATTAATGATTTATTTCCATGTGTCAATCGTTTCTATTTGCAATAATTCAATGTTCAGTAATGGATTAACAACACAATACCATGGAATGTTAAAAATCCCCATTTTGGATTATGTCTTAATAAAATTAACATGGCCATTAAGTTTCAGTCATGGCTATATTACTTGTTTTGCTAAGTATGTCAAATTCACCTCATGGCAAATATAATAAACGTATCTAATCTTCACATGTACAGTGTCTGGTATTAAATTAATGTAGTACAACATCATATGGTTTACTACGTTAGTAGGAATTATTAGTAGTATGGAGGAAACAATGATATTATGTGCTCTTTAATCAGAATCATTTCTCAAAGAATCCATAAACGAGTAGATGGAATTCACAGGCTCTTCCAAATGATCCCTAAAACGACGACTGACGCACTCCATAAACGCATAGAAATAATAGAAAACAAAAACGTATTTGAAGCAGTATTTGAATTTAAAGTATAACGTTATGGATGCCCCAGTAGTTTTACGCATCACAAATTCAAAAGTATTCAAATTGCTTTTAGAATTTTAGAATTGCCTTTCCCCACCACGGTCAATACCCCCACCGTGGCAGCAAAAAACACTTTTCAATTGAAATATTATTTGAAATGTTATTTTTATTTGTAAGAATTCCATTTGGAGTGTAGGTTTCAGCTACTGAGAATATGTAGCGTATAGTCCTTGGGCGTCGGACCTGTGCCTCGGCTCCCTGATTCATGAAAAAAATATGAAGGCTTGTTGAACGTGCACGAAAAAAACCTCTTATTGGGCCTTATTATGGCGGTTGAATGGCGATAACAACAACAAACGACAAGAACGAAAACTTTGAGAAAATACATTTATTAAGAGCAACTCAGTACAAATACAGCAAGCAAAACGAAATAATTTCACGAAAGAACAATGGTGTTGGCGAAAGTGCTCGTTCTCAGCAACGGCTTTTCATAGTCCAAAGTGTCACTGACTAAAATGATATACATTGAATGGATAAAGGAGATGGTTAGGAGCGTTGAAGTTTAGGACACGGTGAAACTGAGAGGCAGCGACTTTTCTTGGCAACATTGTGTCAGGCAAGTCAGGACACATGCGCATTCTCTTGGTGGGTCTGAGTGTCTGCTGACATTCGGGGAGCCTCCGGATCTCCTCAGTCGAATATGAGTTATAGTGGTTGGAGAGCGCGGCATTTGTGTTCTCATACACGCACCCTCGAAATTCACTTCTGCTGTCTACTGGTCCACAGATGCCGTCTTCCATGCCACTCTTCCTTTTCATTCCAATTCCCGTCCGTGTGGGTTTCAAATCTTGGTTGCGTCCGTCCAAAGAGCTTGGCAACACGTACAGCATGCTTGATTTTGGCCGTGGCCCAGAGCATGCGCCTTTCTTCAAAATAGACTCAATGGAAAATGGACCGCTGAACTTAGTTACGGGTCCCTTCTGAATTGCGGACGCATTTGGGGGGTTGTGGGTCGTGTACACGTCTTTACTGACATCAGGGTCCTTGTTGAGTCTGGATGCCAGGTCAGGGAAGGTGTCCAGCATCCCCTTGAAGTGGCGTAGCAGCATTTTGAGAGTGATACGGGTTTCATCAACTTTCCAGAAATTCTTATTTGACTTTGGATACTCAGGGTGCACCGGGACCTACAAGGCAAATGTTTGGATTAGATAAATTGCAAATCTGGGCAATTAAACGAAACATTGACGAATAATAGAATACATGGATTTAAGGTGAAATTTGATAAAAAGCGCGGATACTAACCTTCACGAAACAGTCATTGGTTGACAAGCAGACTCTTATGTTGTTTACAAGACCCCTTCTGTCACCTGAGAGGAAGGGCTCCAAGCTGTCCATTATCTGTAAGAAGAAGATCATATTTTTTGAAAACAAGTCACATGTCAACATAGCCAAAACGTCATTTTCTACAGTTTATCAATAGCTAATGGACCACATAGGCGGAACAGTTTTACAGAAATTGTTATCTTGAATGATATTAGTCTTACCTGGCAGAAGGATAGTCTTTTATTTGGAGACTTCTGAATGACGCATGCAATCAGTCCCAAGTATGTACTGTGGCTTTTTGCATATCGCTGATATTTCCTCCTTTGCAATCCGCTGGGTGGCGCTTGGTAGCACAAGCGAGTCCTCCCGGGGGCGATATCAGCCGCGTTGTTCATTTTTTCGAGGATGGCACTGGACACAACTGGCAGAACTGCAGTTTCTAGCTGTGTCACTGGGTCACTGAATTGATGGATCTGGAATGATACAGTCCAAGATCCTCTCCCATATATACTCTTTCAGAACAATGGGCAAAGCAGAAGCTGTGCATTCCAGAAGGAATGCGGCCTCTTCGCACAGCTAATAGGTGTTAAATGTGCAGTGAATGTAGAATGTTCACATATTGCTATTAATTGAGCAGGTATTTTCCTTTACCCAGACATGGTCGAATGCAGTCGTGAATATTTCAATTTCTCTTTTCTATATATTTGTGATATATGTGTGTATATGCACATGTATATCCCCTGCACTAATTCACCGTTACATAGCTTTGATATTGTCAATAGAAAATTTAACTGGGACATATATTTTCAAAAATGGGTCATTTTCTAGATATCTGTACTTCACTGACCATTGCCCTGAGGCAATTATATTGCATTACATAACACAGTGTATTATCTGCGGCTAGTCATGAGAAAAGGCTATCGAATTGGCAAATGTACTCGTTTTTTAACAAAATACTTTTCATGAACGCATTCAGATTAATCCAGGAAAACGCAGAAGAACCTTGTGTTGTTGGAGAATTGAACATGAATACAGCTGATGTTACTTTTTATTCGATAACACGTACACGTAAGTGCATATTTATGTCACTGTATATCTATGTTAATAAATAAATAGAAATTAGTGTATTTAACGAAAGTCCCATTTAGTCAGTTTCGATAATATGGTTTCTGTTCCATGAAATGACAGGCCTTCAACCCGACCATCACTCGATTAATGATTTATTTCCATGTGTCAATCGTTTCTATTTGCAATAATTCAATGTTCTGTAATGGATTAACAACACAATACCATGGAATGTTAAAAATCCCCAGTTTGGATTATGTCTTAATAAAATTAACATGGCCATTAAGTTTCAGTCATGGCTATATTACTTGTTTTGCTAAGTATGTCAAATTCACCTCATGGCAAATATAATAAACGTATCTAATCTTCACATGTACAGTGTCTGGTATTAATGTAGTACAACATCATATGGTTTACTACGTTAGTAGGAATTATTAGTAGTATGGAGGAAACAATGATATTATGTGCTCTTTAATCAGAATCATTTCTCAAAGAATCCATAAACGAGTAGATGGAATTCACAGGCTCTTCCAAATGATCCCTAAAACGACGACTGACGCACTCCATAAACGCATAGAAATAATAGAAAACAAAAACGTATTTGAAGCAGTATTTGAATTTATAGTATAACGTTATGGATGCCCCAGTAGTTTTACGCATCACAAATTCAAAAGTATTCAAATTGCTTTTAGAATTTTAGAATTGCCTTTCCCCACCACGGTCAATACCCCCACCGTGGCAGCAAAAAACACTTTTCAATTGAAATATTATTTGAAATGTTATTTTTATTTGTAAGAATTCCATTTGGAGTGTAGGTTTCAGCTACTGAGAATATGTAGCGTATAGTCCTTGGGCGTCGGACCTGTGCCTCGGCTCCCTGATTCATGAAAAAAATATGAAGGCTTGTTGAACGTGCACGAAAAAAACCTCTTATTGGGCCTTATTATGGCGGTAGAATGGCGATAACAACAACAAACGACAAGAACGAAAACTTTGAGAAAATACATTTATTAAGAACAACTCAGTACAAATACAGCAAGCAAAACGAAATAATTTCACGAAAGAACAATGGTGTTGGCGAAAGTGCTCGTTCTCAGCAACGGCTTTTCATAGTCCAAAGTGTCACTGACAAAAATGATATACATTGAATGGATAAAGGAGATGGTTAGGAGCGTTGAAGTTAAGGACACGGTGAAACTGAGAGGCAGCGACTTTTCTTGGCAACATTGTGTCAGGCAAGTCAGGACACATGCGCATTCTCTTGGTGGGTCTGAGTGTCTGCTGACATTCGGGGAGCCTCCGGATCTCCTCAGTCGAATATGAGTTATAGTGGTTGGAGAGCGCGGCATTTGTGTTCTCATACACGCACCCTCGAAATTCACTTCTGCTGTCTACTGGTCCACAGATGCCGTCTTCCATGCCACTCTTCCTTTTCATTCCAATTCCCGTCCGTGTGGGTTTCAAATCTTGGTTGCGTCCGTCCAAAGAGCTTGGCAACACGTACAGCATGCTTGATTTTGGCCGTGGCCCAGAGCATGCGCCTTTCTTCAAAATAGACTCAATGGAAAATGGACCGCTGAACTTAGTTACGGGTCCCTTCTGAATTGCGGACGCATTTGGGGGGTTGTGGGTCGTGTACACGTCTTTACTGACATCAGGGTCCTTGTTGAGTCTGGATGCCAGGTCAGGGAAGGTGTCCAGCATCCCCTTGAAGTGGCGTAGCAGCATTTTGAGAGTGATACGGGTTTCATCAACTTTCCAGAAATTCTTATTTGACTTTGGATACTCAGGGTGCACCGGGACCTACAAGGCAAATGTTTGGATTAGATAAATTGCAAATCTGGGCAATTAAACGAAACATTGACGAATAATAGAATACATGGATTTAAGGTGAAATTTGATAAAAAGCGCGGATACTAACCTTCACGAAACAGTCATTGGTTGACAAGCAGACTCTTATGTTGTTTACAAGACCCCTTCTGTCACCTGAGAGGAAGGGCTCCAAGCTGTCCATTATCTGTAAGAAGAAGATCATATTTTTTGAAAACAAGTCACATGTCAACATAGCCAAAACGTCATTTTCTACAGTTTATCAATAGCTAATGGACCACATAGGCGGAACAGTTTTACAGAAATTGTTATCTTGAATGATATTAGTCTTACCTGGCAGAAGGATAGTCTTTTATTTGGAGACTTCTGAATGACGCATGCAATCAGTCCCAAGTATGTACTGTGGCTTTTTGCATATCGCTGATATTTCCTCCTTTGCAATCCGCTGGGTGGCGCTTGGTAGCACAAGCGAGTCCTCCCGGGGGCGATATCAGCCGCGTTGTTCATTTTTTCGAGGATGGCACTGGACACAACTGGCAGAACTGCAGTTTCTAGCTGTGTCACTGGGTCACTGAATTGATGGATCTGGAATGATACAGTCCAAGATCCTCTCCCATATATACTCTTTCAGAACAATGGGCAAAGCAGAAGCTGTGCATTCCAGAAGGAATGCGGCCTCTTCGCACAGCTAATAGGTGTTAAATGTGCAGTGAATGTAGAATGTTCACATATTGCTATTAATTGAGCAGGTATTTTCCTTTACCCAGACATGGTCGAATGCAGTCGTGAATATTTCAATTTCTCTTTTCTATATATTTGTGATATATGTGTGTATATGCACATGTATATCCCCTGCACTAATTCACCGTTACATAGCTTTGATATTGTCAATAGAAAATTTAACTGGGACATATATTTTCAAAAATGGGTCATTTTCTAGATATCTGTACTTCACTGACCATTGCCCTGAGGCAATTATATTGCATTACATAACACAGTGTATTATCTGCGGCTAGTCATGAGAAAAGGCTATCGAATTGGCAAATGTACTCGTTTTTTAACAAAATACTTTTCATGAACGCATTCAGATTAATCCAGGAAAACGCAGAAGAACCTTGTGTTGTTGGAGAATTGAACATGAATACAGCTGATGTTACTTTTTATTCGATAACACGTACACGTAAGTGCATATTTATGTCACTGTATATCTATGTTAATAAATAAATAGAAATTAGTGTATTTAACGAAAGTCCCATTTAGTCAGTTTCGATAATATGGTTTCTGTTCCATGAAATGACAGGCCTTCAACCCGACCATCACTCGATTAATGATTTATTTCCATGTGTCAATCGTTTCTATTTGCAATAATTCAATGTTCTGTAATGGATTAACAACACAATACCATGGAATGTTAAAAATCCCCAGTTTGGATTATGTCTTAATAAAATTAACATGGCCATTAAGTTTCAGTCATGGCTATATTACTTGTTTTGCTAAGTATGTCAAATTCACCTCATGGCAAATATAATAAACGTATCTAATCTTCACATGTACAGTGTCTGGTATTAATGTAGTACAACATCATATGGTTTACTACGTTAGTAGGAATTATTAGTAGTATGGAGGAAACAATGATATTATGTGCTCTTTAATCAGAATCATTTCTCAAAGAATCCATAAACGAGTAGATGGAATTCACAGGCTCTTCCAAATGATCCCTAAAACGACGACTGACGCACTCCATAAACGCATAGAAATAATAGAAAACAAAAACGTATTTGAAGCAGTATTTGAATTTATAGTATAACGTTATGGATGCCCCAGTAGTTTTACGCATCACAAATTCAAAAGTATTCAAATTGCTTTTAGAATTTTAGAATTGCCTTTCCCCACCACGGTCAATACCCCCACCGTGGCAGCAAAAAACACTTTTCAATTGAAATATTATTTGAAATGTTATTTTTATTTGTAAGAATTCCATTTGGAGTGTAGGTTTCAGCTACTGAGAATATGTAGCGTATAGTCCTTGGGCGTCGGACCTGTGCCTCGGCTCCCTGATTCATGAAAAAAATATGAAGGCTTGTTGAACGTGCACGAAAAAAACCTCTTATTGGGCCTTATTATGGCGGTAGAATGGCGATAACAACAACAAACGACAAGAACGAAAACTTTGAGAAAATACATTTATTAAGAACAACTCAGTACAAATACAGCAAGCAAAACGAAATAATTTCACGAAAGAACAATGGTGTTGGCGAAAGTGCTCGTTCTCAGCAACGGCTTTTCATAGTCCAAAGTGTCACTGACAAAAATGATATACATTGAATGGATAAAGGAGATGGTTAGGAGCGTTGAAGTTAAGGACACGGTGAAACTGAGAGGCAGCGACTTTTCTTGGCAACATTGTGTCAGGCAAGTCAGGACACATGCGCATTCTCTTGGTGGGTCTGAGTGTCTGCTGACATTCGGGGAGCCTCCGGATCTCCTCAGTCGAATATGAGTTATAGTGGTTGGAGAGCGCGGCATTTGTGTTCTCATACACGCACCCTCGAAATTCACTTCTGCTGTCTACTGGTCCACAGATGCCGTCTTCCATGCCACTCTTCCTTTTCATTCCAATTCCCGTCCGTGTGGGTTTCAAATCTTGGTTGCGTCCGTCCAAAGAGCTTGGCAACACGTACAGCATGCTTGATTTTGGCCGTGGCCCAGAGCATGCGCCTTTCTTCAAAATAGACTCAATGGAAAATGGACCGCTGAACTTAGTTACGGGTCCCTTCTGAATTGCGGACGCATTTGGGGGGTTGTGGGTCGTGTACACGTCTTTACTGACATCAGGGTCCTTGTTGAGTCTGGATGCCAGGTCAGGGAAGGTGTCCAGCATCCCCTTGAAGTGGCGTAGCAGCATTTTGAGAGTGATACGGGTTTCATCAACTTTCCAGAAATTCTTATTTGACTTTGGATACTCAGGGTGCACCGGGACCTACAAGGCAAATGTTTGGATTAGATAAATTGCAAATCTGGGCAATTAAACGAAACATTGACGAATAATAGAATACATGGATTTAAGGTGAAATTTGATAAAAAGCGCGGATACTAACCTTCACGAAACAGTCATTGGTTGACAAGCAGACTCTTATGTTGTTTACAAGACCCCTTCTGTCACCTGAGAGGAAGGGCTCCAAGCTGTCCATTATCTGTAAGAAGAAGATCATATTTTTTGAAAACAAGTCACATGTCAACATAGCCAAAACGTCATTTTCTACAGTTTATCAATAGCTAATGGACCACATAGGCGGAACAGTTTTACAGAAATTGTTATCTTGTATGGTATTAGTCTTACCTGGCAGAAGGATAGTCTTTTATTTGGAGACTTCTGAATGACGCATGCAATCAGTCCCAAGTATGTACTGTGGCTTTTTGCATATCGCTGATATTTCCTCCTTTGCAATCCGCTGGGTGGCGCTTGGTAGCACAAGCGAGTCCTCCCGGGGGCGATATCAGCCGCGTTGTTCATTTTTTCGAGGATGGCACTGGACACAACTGGCAGAACTGCAGTTTCTAGCTGTGTCACTGGGTCACTGAATTGATGGATCTGGAATGATACAGTCCAAGATCCTCTCCCATATATACTCTTTCAGAACAATGGGCAAAGCAGAAGCTGTGCATTCCAGAAGGAATGCGGCCTCTTCGCACAGCTAATAGGTGTTAAATGTGCAGTGAATGTAGAATGTTCACATATTGCTATTAATTGAGCTGGTATTTTCCTTTACCCAGACATGGTCGAATGCAGTCGTGAATATTTCAATTTCTCTTTTCTATATATTTGTAATATATGTGTGTATATGCACATGTATATCCCCTGCACTAATTCACCGTTACATAGCTTTGATATTGTCAATAGAAAATTTAACTGGGACATATATTTTCAAAAATTGGTCATTTTCTAGATATCTGTACTTCACTGACCATTACCCAGAGCCAATTATATTGCATTACATAACACAGTGTATTATCTGCGGCTAGTCATGAGAAAAGGCTATCGAATTGGCAAATGTACTCGTTTTTTAACAAAATACTTTTCATGAACGGATTCAGATTAATCCAGGAAAACGCAGAAGAACCTTGTGTTGTTGGAGAATTGAACATGAATACAGCTGATGTTACTTTTTATTCGATAACACGTACACGTAAGTGCATATTTATGTCACTGTATATCTATGTTAATAAATAAATAGAAATTAGTGTATTTAACGAAAGTCCCATTTAGTCAGTTTCGATAATATGGTTTCTGTTCCATGAAATGACAGGCCTTCAACCCGACCATCACTCGATTAATGATTTATTTCCATGTGTCAATCGTTTCTATTTGCAATAATTCAATGTTCAGTAATGGATTAACAACACAATACCATGGAATGTTAAAAATCCCCAGTTTGGATTATGTCTTAATAAAATTAACATGGCCATTAAGTTTCAGTCATGGCTATATTACTTGTTTTGCTAAGTATGTCAAATTCACCTCATGGCAAATATAATAAACGTATCTAATCTTCACATGTACAGTGTCTGGTATTAATGTAGTACAACATCATATGGTTTACTACGTTAGTAGGAATTATTAGTAGTATGGAGGAAACAATGATATTATGTGCTCTTTAATCAGAATCATTTCTCAAAGAATCCATAAACGAGTAGATGGAATTCACAGGCTCTTCCAAATGATCCCTAAAACGACGACTGACGCACTCCATAAACGCATAGAAATAATAGAAAACAAAAACGTATTTGAAGCAGTATTTGAATTTAAAGTATAACGTTATGGATGCCCCAGTAGTTTTACGCATCACAAATTCAAAAGTATTCAAATTGCTTTTAGAATTTTAGAATTGCCTTTCCCCACCACGGTCAATACCCCCACCGTGGCAGCAAAAAACACTTTTCAATTGAAATATTATTTGAAATGTTATTTTTATTTGTAAGAATTCCATTTGGAGTGTAGGTTTCAGCTACTGAGAATATGTAGCGTATAGTCCTTGGGCGTCGGACCTGTGCCTCGGCTCCCTGATTCATGAAAAAAATATGAAGGCTTGTTGAACGTGCACGAAAAAAACCTCTTATTGGGCCTTATTATGGCGGTAGAATGGCGATAACAACAACAAACGACAAGAACGAAAACTTTGAGAAAATACATTTATTAAGAGCAACTCAGTACAAATACAGCAAGCAAAACGAAATAATTTCACGAAAGAACAATGGTGTTGGCGAAAGTGCTCGTTCTCAGCAACAAAATGATATACATTGAATGGATAAAGGAGATGGTTAGGAGCGTTGAAGTTTAGGACACGGTGAAACTGAGAGGCAGCGACTTTTCTTGGCAACATTGTGTCAGGCAAGTCAGGACACATGCGCATTCTCTTGGTGGGTCTGAGTGTCTGCTGACATTCGGGGAGCCTCCGGATCTCCTCAGTCGAATATGAGTTATAGTGGTTGGAGAGCGCGGCATTTGTGTTCTCATACACGCACCCTCGAAATTCACTTCTGCTGTCTACTGGTCCACAGATGCCGTCTTCCATGCCACTCTTCCTTTTCATTCCAATTCCCGTCCGTGTGGGTTTCAAATCTTGGTTGCGTCCGTCCAAAGAGCTTGGCAACACGTACAGCATGCTTGATTTTGGCCGTGGCCCAGAGCATGCGCCTTTCTTCAAAATAGACTCAATGGAAAATGGACCGCTGAACTTAGTTACGGGTCCCTTCTGAATTGCGGACGCATTTGGGGGGTTGTGGGTCGTGTACACGTCTTTACTGACATCAGGGTCCTTGTTGAGTCTGGATGCCAGGTCAGGGAAGGTGTCCAGCATCCCCTTGAAGTGGCGTAGCAGCATTTTGAGAGTGATACGGGTTTCATCAACTTTCCAGAAATTCTTATTTGACTTTGGATACTCAGGGTGCACCGGGACCTATAAGGCAAATGTTTGGATTAGATAAATTGCAAATCTGGGCAATTAAACGAAACATTGACGAATAATAGAATACATGGATTTAAGGTGAAATTTGATAAAAAGCGCGGATACTAACCTTCACGAAACAGTCATTGGTTGACAAGCAGACTCTTATGTTGTTTACAAGACCCCTTCTGTCACCTGAGAGGAAGGGCTCCAAGCTGTCCATTATCTGTAAGAAGAAGATCATATTTTTTGAAAACAAGTCACATGTCAACATAGCCCAAACGTCATTTTCTACAGTTTATCAATAGCTAATGGACCACATAGCGGAACAGTTTTACAGAAATTGTTATCTTGAATGGTATTAGTCTTACCTGGCAGAAGGATAGTCTTTTATTTGGAGACTTCTGAATGACGCATGCAATCAGTCCCAAGTATGTACTGTGGCTTTTTGCATATCGCTGATATTTCCTCCTTTGCAATCCGCTGGGTGGCGCTTGGTAGCACAAGCGAGTCCTCCCGGGGGCGATATCAGCCGCGTTGTTCATTTTTTCGAGGATGGCACTGGACACAACTGGCAGAACTGCAGTTTCTAGCTGTGTCACTGGGTCACTGAATTGATGGATCTGGAATGATACAGTCCAAGATCCTCTCCCATATATACTCTTTCAGAACAATGGGCAAAGCAGAAGCTGTGCATTCCAGAAGGAATGCGGCCTCTTCGCACAGCTAATAGGTGTTAAATGTGCAGTGAATGTAGAATGTTCACATATTGCTATTAATTGAGCTGGTATTTTCCTTTACCCAGACATGGTCGAATGCAGTCGTGAATATTTCAATTTCTCTTTTCTATATATTTGTAATATATGTGTGTATATGCACATGTATATCCCCTGCACTAATTCACCGTTACATAGCTTTGATATTGTCAATAGAAAATTTAACTGGGACATATATTTTCAAAAATTGGTCATTTTCTAGATATCTGTACTTCACTGACCATTACCCAGAGCCAATTATATTGCATTACATAACACAGTGTATTATCTGCGGCTAGTCATGAGAAAAGGCTATCGAATTGGCAAATGTACTCGTTTTTTAACAAAATACTTTTCATGAACGCATTCAGATTAATCCAGGAAAACGCAGAAGAACCTTGTGTTGTTGGAGAATTGAACATGAATACAGCTGATGTTACTTTTTATTCGATAACACGTACACGTAAGTGCATATTTATGTCACTGTATATCTATGTTAATAAATAAATAGAAATTAGTGTATTTAACGAAAGTCCCATTTAGTCAGTTTCGATAATATGGTTTCTGTTCCATGAAGTGACAGGCCTTCAACCCGACCATCACTCGATTAATGATTTATTTCCATGTGTCAATCGTTTCTATTTGCAATAATTCAATGTTCAGTAATGGATTAACAACACAATACCATGGAATGTTAAAAATCCCCATTTTGGATTATGTCTTAATAAAATTAACATGGCCATTAAGTTTCAGTCATGGCTATATTACTTGTTTTGCTAAGTATGTCAAATTCACCTCATGGCAAATATAATAAACGTATCTAATCTTCACATGTACAGTGTCTGGTATTAAATTAATGTAGTACAACATCATATGGTTTACTACGTTAGTAGGAATTATTAGTAGTATGGAGGAAACAATGATATTATGTGCTCTTTAATCAGAATCATTTCTCAAAGAATCCATAAACGAGTAGATGGAATTCACAGGCTCTTCCAAATGATCCCTAAAACGACGACTGACGCACTCCATAAACGCATAGAAATAATAGAAAACAAAAACGTATTTGAAGCAGTATTTGAATTTATAGTATAACGTTTTGGATGCCCCAGTAGTTTTACGCATCACAAATTCAAAAGTATTCAAATTGCTTTTAGAATTTTAGAATTGCCTTTCCCCACCACGGTCAATACCCCCACCGTGGCAGCAAAAAACACTTTTCAATTGAAATATTATTTGAAATGTTATTTTTATTTGTAAGAATTCCATTTGGAGTGTAGGTTTCAGCTACTGAGAATATGTAGCGTATAGTCCTTGGGCGTCGGACCTGTGCCTCGGCTCCCTGATTCATGAAAAAAATATGAAGGCTTGTTGAACGTGCACGAAAAAAACCTCTTATTGGGCCTTATTATGGCGGTAGAATGGCGATAACAACAACAAACGACAAGAACGAAAACTTTGAGAAAATACATTTATTAAGAGCAACTCAGTACAAATACAGCAAGCAAAACGAAATAATTTCACGAAAGAACAATGGTGTTGGCGAAAGTGCTCGTTCTCAGCAACGGCTTTTCATAGTCCAAAGTGTCACTGACTAAAATGATATACATTGAATGGATAAAGGAGATGGTTAGGAGCGTTGAAGTTTAGGACACGGTGAAACTGAGAGGCAGCGACTTTTCTTGGCAACATTGTGTCAGGCAAGTCAGGACACATGCGCATTCTCTTGGTGGGTCTGAGTGTCTGCTGACATTCGGGGAGCCTCCGGATCTCCTCAGTCGAATATGAGTTATAGTGGTTGGAGAGCGCGGCATTTGTGTTCTCATACACGCACCCTCGAAATTCACTTCTGCTGTCTACTGGTCCACAGATGCCGTCTTCCATGCCACTCTTCCTTTTCATTCCAATTCCCGTCCGTGTGGGTTTCAAATCTTGGTTGCGTCCGTCCAAAGAGCTTGGCAACACGTACAGCATGCTTGATTTTGGCCGTGGCCCAGAGCATGCGCCTTTCTTCAAAATAGACTCAATGGAAAATGGACCGCTGAACTTAGTTACGGGTCCCTTCTGAATTGCGGACGCATTTGGGGGGTTGTGGGTCGTGTACACGTCTTTACTGACATCAGGGTCCTTGTTGAGTCTGGATGCCAGGTCAGGGAAGGTGTCCAGCATCCCCTTGAAGTGGCGTAGCAGCATTTTGAGAGTGATACGGGTTTCATCAACTTTCCAGAAATTCTTATTTGACTTTGGATACTCAGGGTGCACCGGGACCTACAAGGCAAATGTTTGGATTAGATAAATTGCAAATCTGGGCAATTAAACGAAACATTGACGAATAATAGAATACATGGATTTAAGGTGAAATTTGATAAAAAGCGCGGATACTAACCTTCACGAAACAGTCATTGGTTGACAAGCAGACTCTTATGTTGTTTACAAGACCCCTTCTGTCACCTGAGAGGAAGGGCTCCAAGCTGTCCATTATCTGTAAGAAGAAGATCATATTTTTTGAAAACAAGTCACATGTCAACATAGCCAAAACGTCATTTTCTACAGTTTATCAATAGCTAATGGACCACATAGGCGGAACAGTTTTACAGAAATTGTTATCTTGTATGGTATTAGTCTTACCTGGCAGAAGGATAGTCTTTTATTTGGAGACTTCTGAATGACGCATGCAATCAGTCCCAAGTATGTACTGTGGCTTTTTGCATATCGCTGATATTTCCTCCTTTGCAATCCGCTGGGTGGCGCTTGGTAGCACAAGCGAGTCCTCCCGGGGGCGATATCAGCCGCGTTGTTCATTTTTTCGAGGATGGCACTGGACACAACTGGCAGAACTGCAGTTTCTAGCTGTGTCACTGGGTCACTGAATTGATGGATCTGGAATGATACAGTCCAAGATCCTCTCCCATATATACTCTTTCAGAACAATGGGCAAAGCAGAAGCTGTGCATTCCAGAAGGAATGCGGCCTCTTCGCACAGCTAATAGGTGTTAAATGTGCAGTGAATGTAGAATGTTCACATATTGCTATTAATTGAGCTGGTATTTTCCTTTACCCAGACATGGTCGAATGCAGTCGTGAATATTTCAATTTCTCTTTTCTATATATTTGTAATATATGTGTGTATATGCACATGTATATCCCCTGCACTAATTCACCGTTACATAGCTTTGATATTGTCAATAGAAAATTTAACTGGGACATATATTTTCAAAAATTGGTCATTTTCTAGATATCTGTACTTCACTGACCATTACCCAGAGCCAATTATATTGCATTACATAACACAGTGTATTATCTGCGGCTAGTCATGAGAAAAGGCTATCGAATTGGCAAATGTACTCGTTTTTTAACAAAATACTTTTCATGAACGCATTCAGATTAATCCAGGAAAACGCAGAAGAACCTTGTGTTGTTGGAGAATTGAACATGAATACAGCTGATGTTACTTTTTATTCGATAACACGTACACGTAAGTGCATATTTATGTCACTGTATATCTATGTTAATAAATAAATAGAAATTAGTGTATTTAACGAAAGTCCCATTTAGTCAGTTTCGATAATATGGTTTCTGTTCCATGAAGTGACAGGCCTTCAACCCGACCATCACTCGATTAATGATTTATTTCCATGTGTCAATCGTTTCTATTTGCAATAATTCAATGTTCAGTAATGGATTAACAACACAATACCATGGAATGTTAAAAATCCCCATTTTGGATTATGTCTTAATAAAATTAACATGGCCATTAAGTTTCAGTCATGGCTATATTACTTGTTTTGCTAAGTATGTCAAATTCACCTCATGGCAAATATAATAAACGTATCTAATCTTCACATGTACAGTGTCTGGTATTAAATTAATGTAGTACAACATCATATGGTTTACTACGTTAGTAGGAATTATTAGTAGTATGGAGGAAACAATGATATTATGTGCTCTTTAATCAGAATCATTTCTCAAAGAATCCATAAACGAGTAGATGGAATTCACAGGCTCTTCCAAATGATCCCTAAAACGACGACTGACGCACTCCATAAACGCATAGAAATAATAGAAAACAAAAACGTATTTGAAGCAGTATTTGAATTTATAGTATAACGTTTTGGATGCCCCAGTAGTTTTACGCATCACAAATTCAAAAGTATTCAAATTGCTTTTAGAATTTTAGAATTGCCTTTCCCCACCACGGTCAATACCCCCACCGTGGCAGCAAAAAACACTTTTCAATTGAAATATTATTTGAAATGTTATTTTTATTTGTAAGAATTCCATTTGGAGTGTAGGTTTCAGCTACTGAGAATATGTAGCGTATAGTCCTTGGGCGTCGGACCTGTGCCTCGGCTCCCTGATTCATGAAAAAAATATGAAGGCTTGTTGAACGTGCACGAAAAAAACCTCTTATTGGGCCTTATTATGGCGGTAGAATGGCGATAACAACAACAAACGACAAGAACGAAAACTTTGAGAAAATACATTTATTAAGAGCAACTCAGTACAAATACAGCAAGCAAAACGAAATAATTTCACGAAAGAACAATGGTGTTGGCGAAAGTGCTCGTTCTCAGCAACGGCTTTTCATAGTCCAAAGTGTCACTGACTAAAATGATATACATTGAATGGATAAAGGAGATGGTTAGGAGCGTTGAAGTTTAGGACACGGTGAAACTGAGAGGCAGCGACTTTTCTTGGCAACATTGTGTCAGGCAAGTCAGGACACATGCGCATTCTCTTGGTGGGTCTGAGTGTCTGCTGACATTCGGGGAGCCTCCGGATCTCCTCAGTCGAATATGAGTTATAGTGGTTGGAGAGCGCGGCATTTGTGTTCTCATACACGCACCCTCGAAATTCACTTCTGCTGTCTACTGGTCCACAGATGCCGTCTTCCATGCCACTCTTCCTTTTCATTCCAATTCCCGTCCGTGTGGGTTTCAAATCTTGGTTGCGTCCGTCCAAAGAGCTTGGCAACACGTACAGCATGCTTGATTTTGGCCGTGGCCCAGAGCATGCGCCTTTCTTCAAAATAGACTCAATGGAAAATGGACCGCTGAACTTAGTTACGGGTCCCTTCTGAATTGCGGACGCATTTGGGGGGTTGTGGGTCGTGTACACGTCTTTACTGACATCAGGGTCCTTGTTGAGTCTGGATGCCAGGTCAGGGAAGGTGTCCAGCATCCCCTTGAAGTGGCGTAGCAGCATTTTGAGAGTGATACGGGTTTCATCAACTTTCCAGAAATTCTTATTTGACTTTGGATACTCAGGGTGCACCGGGACCTACAAGGCAAATGTTTGGATTAGATAAATTGCAAATCTGGGCAATTAAACGAAACATTGACGAATAATAGAATACATGGATTTAAGGTGAAATTTGATAAAAAGCGCGGATACTAACCTTCACGAAACAGTCATTGGTTGACAAGCAGACTCTTATGTTGTTTACAAGACCCCTTCTGTCACCTGAGAGGAAGGGCTCCAAGCTGTCCATTATCTGTAAGAAGAAGATCATATTTTTTGAAAACAAGTCACATGTCAACATAGCCAAAACGTCATTTTCTACAGTTTATCAATAGCTAATGGACCACATAGGCGGAACAGTTTTACAGAAATTGTTATCTTGTATGGTATTAGTCTTACCTGGCAGAAGGATAGTCTTTTATTTGGAGACTTCTGAATGACGCATGCAATCAGTCCCAAGTATGTACTGTGGCTTTTTGCATATCGCTGATATTTCCTCCTTTGCAATCCGCTGGGTGGCGCTTGGTAGCACAAGCGAGTCCTCCCGGGGGCGATATCAGCCGCGTTGTTCATTTTTTCGAGGATGGCACTGGACACAACTGGCAGAACTGCAGTTTCTAGCTGTGTCACTGGGTCACTGAATTGATGGATCTGGAATGATACAGTCCAAGATCCTCTCCCATATATACTCTTTCAGAACAATGGGCAAAGCAGAAGCTGTGCATTCCAGAAGGAATGCGGCCTCTTCGCACAGCTAATAGGTGTTAAATGTGCAGTGAATGTAGAATGTTCACATATTGCTATTAATTGAGCTGGTATTTTCCTTTACCCAGACATGGTCGAATGCAGTCGTGAATATTTCAATTTCTCTTTTCTATATATTTGTAATATATGTGTGTATATGCACATGTATATCCCCTGCACTAATTCACCGTTACATAGCTTTGATATTGTCAATAGAAAATTTAACTGGGACATATATTTTCAAAAATTGGTCATTTTCTAGATATCTGTACTTCACTGACCATTACCCAGAGCCAATTATATTGCATTACATAACACAGTGTATTATCTGCGGCTAGTCATGAGAAAAGGCTATCGAATTGGCAAATGTACTCGTTTTTTAACAAAATACTTTTCATGAACGGATTCAGATTAATCCAGGAAAACGCAGAAGAACCTTGTGTTGTTGGAGAATTGAACATGAATACAGCTGATGTTACTTTTTATTCGATAACACGTACACGTAAGTGCATATTTATGTCACTGTATATCTATGTTAATAAATAAATAGAAATTAGTGTATTTAACGAAAGTCCCATTTAGTCAGTTTCGATAATATGGTTTCTGTTCCATGAAGTGACAGGCCTTCAACCCGACCATCACTCGATTAATGATTTATTTCCATGTGTCAATCGTTTCTATTTGCAATAATTCAATGTTCAGTAATGGATTAACAACACAATACCATGGAATGTTAAAAATCCCCATTTTGGATTATGTCTTAATAAAATTAACATGGCCATTAAGTTTCAGTCATGGCTATATTACTTGTTTTGCTAAGTATGTCAAATTCACCTCATGGCAAATATAATAAACGTATCTAATCTTCACATGTACAGTGTCTGGTATTAAATTAATGTAGTACAACATCATATGGTTTACTACGTTAGTAGGAATTATTAGTAGTATGGAGGAAACAATGATATTATGTGCTCTTTAATCAGAATCATTTCTCAAAGAATCCATAAACGAGTAGATGGAATTCACAGGCTCTTCCAAATGATCCCTAAAACGACGACTGACGCACTCCATAAACGCATAGAAATAATAGAAAACAAAAACGTATTTGAAGCAGTATTTGAATTTATAGTATAACGTTTTGGATGCCCCAGTAGTTTTACGCATCACAAATTCAAAAGTATTCAAATTGCTTTTAGAATTTTAGAATTGCCTTTCCCCACCACGGTCAATACCCCCACCGTGGCAGCAAAAAACACTTTTCAATTGAAATATTATTTGAAATGTTATTTTTATTTGTAAGAATTCCATTTGGAGTGTAGGTTTCAGCTACTGAGGGCTGAACGCATTCAGATTAATCCAGGAAAACGCAGAAGAACATTGTGTTGTTGGAGAATTGAACATGGATACAGCTGATGTTACTTTTTATTCGATAACACGTACACGTAAGTGCATATTTATGTCACTGTATATCTATGTTAATAAATAAATAGAAATTACTGTATTTAACGAAAGTCCCATTTAGTCAGTTTCGATAATATGGTTTCTGTTCCATGAAGTGACAGGCCTTCAACCCGACCATCACTCGATTAATGATTTATTTCCATGTGTCAATCGTTTCTATTTGCAATAATTCAATGTTCAGTAATGGATTAACAACACAATACCATGGAATGTAAAAAATCCCCATTTTGGATTATGTCTTAATAAAATTAACATGGCCATTATGTTTCAGTCATGGCTATATTACTTGTTTTGCTAAGTATGTCAAATTCACCTCATGGCAAATATAATAAACGTATCTAATCTTCACATGTACAGTGTCTGGTATTAAATTAATGTAGTACAACATCATATGGTTTACTACGTTAGTAGGAATTATTAGTAGTATGGAGGAAACAATGATATTATGTGCTCTTTAATCAGAATCATTTCTCAAAGAATCCATAAACGAGTAGATGGAATTCACAGGCTCTTCCAAATGATCCCTAAAACGACGACTGACGCACTCCATAAACGCATAGAAATAATAGAAAACAAAAACGTATTTGAAGCAGTATTTGAATTTAAAGTATAATGTTATGGATGCCCCAGTAGTTTTACGCATCACAAATTCAAAAGTATTCAAATTGCTTTTAGAATTTTAGAATTGCCTTTCCCCACCACGGTCAATACCCCCACCGTGGCAGCAAAAAACACTTTTCAATTGAAATATTATTTGAAATGTTATTTTTATTTGTAAGAATTCCATTTGGAGTGTAGGTTTCAGCTACTGAGAATATGTAGCGTATAGTCCTTGGGCGTCGGACCTGTGCCTCGGCTCCCTGATTCATGAAAAAAATATGAAGGCTTGTTGAACGTGCACGAAAAAAACCTCTTATTGGGCCTTATTATGGCGGTAGAATGGCGATAACAACAACAAACGACAAGAACGAAAACTTTGAGAAAATACATTTATTAAGAGCAACTCAGTACAAATACAGCAAGCAAAACGAAATAATTTCACGAAAGAACAATGGTGTTGGCGAAAGTGCTCGTTCTCAGCAACGGCTTTTCATAGTCCAAAGTGTCACTGACTAAAATGATATACATTGAATGGATAAAGGAGATGGTTAGGAGCGTTGAAGTTTAGGACACGGTGAAACTGAGAGGCAGCGACTTTTCTTGGCAACATTGTGTCAGGCAAGTCAGGACACATGCGCATTCTCTTGGTGGGTCTGAGTGTCTGCTGACATTCGGGGAGCCTCCGGATCTCCTCAGTCGAATATGAGTTATAGTGGTTGGAGAGCGCGGCATTTGTGTTCTCATACACGCACCCTCGAAATTCACTTCTGCTGTCTACTGGTCCACAGATGCCGTCTTCCATGCCACTCTTCCTTTTCATTCCAATTCCCGTCCGTGTGGGTTTCAAATCTTGGTTGCGTCCGTCCAAAGAGCTTGGCAACACGTACAGCATGCTTGATTTTGGCCGTGGCCCAGAGCATGCGCCTTTCTTCAAAATAGACTCAATGGAAAATGGACCGCTGAACTTAGTTACGGGTCCCTTCTGAATTGCGGACGCATTTGGGGGGTTGTGGGTCGTGTACACGTCTTTACTGACATCAGGGTCCTTGTTGAGTCTGGATGCCAGGTCAGGGAAGGTGTCCAGCATCCCCTTGAAGTGGCGTAGCAGCATTTTGAGAGTGATACGGGTTTCATCAACTTTCCAGAAATTCTTATTTGACTTTGGATACTCAGGGTGCACCGGGACCTACAAGGCAAATGTTTGGATTAGATAAATTGCAAATCTGGGCAATTAAACGAAACATTGACGAATAATAGAATACATGGATTTAAGGTGAAATTTGATAAAAAGCGCGGATACTAACCTTCACGAAACAGTCATTGGTTGACAAGCAGACTCTTATGTTGTTTACAAGACCCCTTCTGTCACCTGAGAGGAAGGGCTCCAAGCTGTCCATTATCTGTAAGAAGAAGATCATATTTTTTGAAAACAAGTCACATGTCAACATAGCCCAAACGTCATTTTCTACAGTTTATCAATAGCTAATGGACCACATAGCGGAACAGTTTTACAGAAATTGTTATCTTGAATGGTATTAGTCTTACCTGGCAGAAGGATAGTCTTTTATTTGGAGACTTCTGAATGACGCATGCAATCAGTCCCAAGTATGTACTGTGGCTTTTTGCATATCGCTGATATTTCCTCCTTTGCAATCCGCTGGGTGGCGCTTGGTAGCACAAGCGAGTCCTCCCGGGGGCGATATCAGCCGCGTTGTTCATTTTTTCGAGGATGGCACTGGACACAACTGGCAGAACTGCAGTTTCTAGCTGTGTCACTGGGTCACTGAATTGATGGATCTGGAATGATACAGTCCAAGATCCTCTCCCATATATACTCTTTCAGAACAATGGGCAAAGCAGAAGCTGTGCATTCCAGAAGGAATGCGGCCTCTTCGCACAGCTAATAGGTGTTAAATGTGCAGTGAATGTAGAATGTTCACATATTGCTATTAATTGAGCTGGTATTTTCCTTTACCCAGACATGGTCGAATGCAGTCGTGAATATTTCAATTTCTCTTTTCTATATATTTGTAATATATGTGTGTATATGCACATGTATATCCCCTGCACTAATTCACCGTTACATAGCTTTGATATTGTCAATAGAAAATTTAACTGGGACATATATTTTCAAAAATTGGTCATTTTCTAGATATCTGTACTTCACTGACCATTACCCAGAGCCAATTATATTGCATTACATAACACAGTGTATTATCTGCGGCTAGTCATGAGAAAAGGCTATCGAATTGGCAAATGTACTCGTTTTTTAACAAAATACTTTTCATGAACGGATTCAGATTAATCCAGGAAAACGCAGAAGAACCTTGTGTTGTTGGAGAATTGAACATGAATACAGCTGATGTTACTTTTTATTCGATAACACGTACACGTAAGTGCATATTTATGTCACTGTATATCTATGTTAATAAATAAATAGAAATTAGTGTATTTAACGAAAGTCCCATTTAGTCAGTTTCGATAATATGGTTTCTGTTCCATGAAGTGACAGGCCTTCAACCCGACCATCACTCGATTAATGATTTATTTCCATGTGTCAATCGTTTCTATTTGCAATAATTCAATGTTCAGTAATGGATTAACAACACAATACCATGGAATGTTAAAAATCCCCATTTTGGATTATGTCTTAATAAAATTAACATGGCCATTAAGTTTCAGTCATGGCTATATTACTTGTTTTGCTAAGTATGTCAAATTCACCTCATGGCAAATATAATAAACGTATCTAATCTTCACATGTACAGTGTCTGGTATTAAATTAATGTAGTACAACATCATATGGTTTACTACGTTAGTAGGAATTATTAGTAGTATGGAGGAAACAATGATATTATGTGCTCTTTAATCAGAATCATTTCTCAAAGAATCCATAAACGAGTAGATGGAATTCACAGGCTCTTCCAAATGATCCCTAAAACGACGACTGACGCACTCCATAAACGCATAGAAATAATAGAAAACAAAAACGTATTTGAAGCAGTATTTGAATTTATAGTATAACGTTTTGGATGCCCCAGTAGTTTTACGCATCACAAATTCAAAAGTATTCAAATTGCTTTTAGAATTTTAGAATTGCCTTTCCCCACCACGGTCAATACCCCCACCGTGGCAGCAAAAAACACTTTTCAATTGAAATATTATTTGAAATGTTATTTTTATTTGTAAGAATTCCATTTGGAGTGTAGGTTTCAGCTACTGAGAATATGTAGCGTATAGTCCTTGGGCGTCGGACCTGTGCCTCGGCTCCCTGATTCATGAAAAAAATATGAAGGCTTGTTGAACGTGCACGAAAAAAACCTCTTATTGGGCCTTATTATGGCGGTAGAATGGCGATAACAACAACAAACGACAAGAACGAAAACTTTGAGAAAATACATTTATTAAGAGCAACTCAGTACAAATACAGCAAGCAAAACGAAATAATTTCACGAAAGAACAATGGTGTTGGCGAAAGTGCTCGTTCTCAGCAACGGCTTTTCATAGTCCAAAGTGTCACTGACTAAAATGATATACATTGAATGGATAAAGGAGATGGTTAGGAGCGTTGAAGTTTAGGACACGGTGAAACTGAGAGGCAGCGACTTTTCTTGGCAACATTGTGTCAGGCAAGTCAGGACACATGCGCATTCTCTTGGTGGGTCTGAGTGTCTGCTGACATTCGGGGAGCCTCCGGATCTCCTCAGTCGAATATGAGTTATAGTGGTTGGAGAGCGCGGCATTTGTGTTCTCATACACGCACCCTCGAAATTCACTTCTGCTGTCTACTGGTCCACAGATGCCGTCTTCCATGCCACTCTTCCTTTTCATTCCAATTCCCGTCCGTGTGGGTTTCAAATCTTGGTTGCGTCCGTCCAAAGAGCTTGGCAACACGTACAGCATGCTTGATTTTGGCCGTGGCCCAGAGCATGCGCCTTTCTTCAAAATAGACTCAATGGAAAATGGACCGCTGAACTTAGTTACGGGTCCCTTCTGAATTGCGGACGCATTTGGGGGGTTGTGGGTCGTGTACACGTCTTTACTGACATCAGGGTCCTTGTTGAGTCTGGATGCCAGGTCAGGGAAGGTGTCCAGCATCCCCTTGAAGTGGCGTAGCAGCATTTTGAGAGTGATACGGGTTTCATCAACTTTCCAGAAATTCTTATTTGACTTTGGATACTCAGGGTGCACCGGGACCTACAAGGCAAATGTTTGGATTAGATAAATTGCAAATCTGGGCAATTAAACGAAACATTGACGAATAATAGAATACATGGATTTAAGGTGAAATTTGATAAAAAGCGCGGATACTAACCTTCACGAAACAGTCATTGGTTGACAAGCAGACTCTTATGTTGTTTACAAGACCCCTTCTGTCACCTGAGAGGAAGGGCTCCAAGCTGTCCATTATCTGTAAGAAGAAGATCATATTTTTTGAAAACAAGTCACATGTCAACATAGCCAAAACGTCATTTTCTACAGTTTATCAATAGCTAATGGACCACATAGGCGGAACAGTTTTACAGAAATTGTTATCTTGTATGGTATTAGTCTTACCTGGCAGAAGGATAGTCTTTTATTTGGAGACTTCTGAATGACGCATGCAATCAGTCCCAAGTATGTACTGTGGCTTTTTGCATATCGCTGATATTTCCTCCTTTGCAATCCGCTGGGTGGCGCTTGGTAGCACAAGCGAGTCCTCCCGGGGGCGATATCAGCCGCGTTGTTCATTTTTTCGAGGATGGCACTGGACACAACTGGCAGAACTGCAGTTTCTAGCTGTGTCACTGGGTCACTGAATTGATGGATCTGGAATGATACAGTCCAAGATCCTCTCCCATATATACTCTTTCAGAACAATGGGCAAAGCAGAAGCTGTGCATTCCAGAAGGAATGCGGCCTCTTCGCACAGCTAATAGGTGTTAAATGTGCAGTGAATGTAGAATGTTCACATATTGCTATTAATTGAGCTGGTATTTTCCTTTACCCAGACATGGTCGAATGCAGTCGTGAATATTTCAATTTCTCTTTTCTATATATTTGTAATATATGTGTGTATATGCACATGTATATCCCCTGCACTAATTCACCGTTACATAGCTTTGATATTGTCAATAGAAAATTTAACTGGGACATATATTTTCAAAAATTGGTCATTTTCTAGATATCTGTACTTCACTGACCATTACCCAGAGCCAATTATATTGCATTACATAACACAGTGTATTATCTGCGGCTAGTCATGAGAAAAGGCTATCGAATTGGCAAATGTACTCGTTTTTTAACAAAATACTTTTCATGAACGGATTCAGATTAATCCAGGAAAACGCAGAAGAACCTTGTGTTGTTGGAGAATTGAACATGAATACAGCTGATGTTACTTTTTATTCGATAACACGTACACGTAAGTGCATATTTATGTCACTGTATATCTATGTTAATAAATAAATAGAAATTAGTGTATTTAACGAAAGTCCCATTTAGTCAGTTTCGATAATATGGTTTCTGTTCCATGAAGTGACAGGCCTTCAACCCGACCATCACTCGATTAATGATTTATTTCCATGTGTCAATCGTTTCTATTTGCAATAATTCAATGTTCAGTAATGGATTAACAACACAATACCATGGAATGTTAAAAATCCCCATTTTGGATTATGTCTTAATAAAATTAACATGGCCATTAAGTTTCAGTCATGGCTATATTACTTGTTTTGCTAAGTATGTCAAATTCACCTCATGGCAAATATAATAAACGTATCTAATCTTCACATGTACAGTGTCTGGTATTAAATTAATGTAGTACAACATCATATGGTTTACTACGTTAGTAGGAATTATTAGTAGTATGGAGGAAACAATGATATTATGTGCTCTTTAATCAGAATCATTTCTCAAAGAATCCATAAACGAGTAGATGGAATTCACAGGCTCTTCCAAATGATCCCTAAAACGACGACTGACGCACTCCATAAACGCATAGAAATAATAGAAAACAAAAACGTATTTGAAGCAGTATTTGAATTTATAGTATAACGTTTTGGATGCCCCAGTAGTTTTACGCATCACAAATTCAAAAGTATTCAAATTGCTTTTAGAATTTTAGAATTGCCTTTCCCCACCACGGTCAATACCCCCACCGTGGCAGCAAAAAACACTTTTCAATTGAAATATTATTTGAAATGTTATTTTTATTTGTAAGAATTCCATTTGGAGTGTAGGTTTCAGCTACTGAGGGCTGAACGCATTCAGATTAATCCAGGAAAACGCAGAAGAACCTTGTGTTGTTGGAGAATTGAACATGAATACAGCTGATGTTACTTTTTATTCGATAACACGTACACGTAAGTGCATATTTATGTCACTGTATATCTATGTTAATAAATAAATAGAAATTACTGTATTTAACGAAAGTCCCATTTAGTCAGTTTCGATAATATGGTTTCTGTTCCATGAAGTGACAGGCCTTCAACCCGACCATCACTCGATTAATGATTTATTTCCATGTGTCAATCGTTTCTATTTGCAATAATTCAATGTTCAGTAATGGATTAACAACACAATACCATGGAATGTAAAAAATCCCCATTTTGGATTATGTCTTAATAAAATTAACATGGCCATTATGTTTCAGTCATGGCTATATTACTTGTTTTGCTAAGTATGTCAAATTCACCTCATGGCAAATATAATAAACGTATCTAATCTTCACATGTACAGTGTCTGGTATTAAATTAATGTAGTACAACATCATATGGTTTACTACGTTAGTAGGAATTATTAGTAGTATGGAGGAAACAATGATATTATGTGCTCTTTAATCAGAATCATTTCTCAAAGAATCCATAAACGAGTAGATGGAATTCACAGGCTCTTCCAAATGATCCCTAAAACGACGACTGACGCACTCCATAAACGCATAGAAATAATAGAAAACAAAAACGTATTTGAAGCAGTATTTGAATTTAAAGTATAATGTTATGGATGCCCCAGTAGTTTTACGCATCACAAATTCAAAAGTATTCAAATTGCTTTTAGAATTTTAGAATTGCCTTTCCCCACCACGGTCAATACCCCCACCGTGGCAGCAAAAAACACTTTTCAATTGAAATATTATTTGAAATGTTATTTTTATTTGTAAGAATTCCATTTGGAGTGTAGGTTTCAGCTACTGAGAATATGTAGCGTATAGTCCTTGGGCGTCGGACCTGTGCCTCGGCTCCCTGATTCATGAAAAAAATATGAAGGCTTGTTGAACGTGCACGAAAAAAACCTCTTATTGGGCCTTATTATGGCGGTAGAATGGCGATAACAACAACAAACGACAAGAACGAAAACTTTGAGAAAATACATTTATTAAGAGCAACTCAGTACAAATACAGCAAGCAAAACGAAATAATTTCACGAAAGAACAATGGTGTTGGCGAAAGTGCTCGTTCTCAGCAACGGCTTTTCATAGTCCAAAGTGTCACTGACTAAAATGATATACATTGAATGGATAAAGGACATGGTTAGGAGCGTTGAAGTTTAGGACACGGTGAAACTGAGAGGCAGCGACTTTTCTTGGCAACATTGTGTCAGGCAAGTCAGGACACATGCGCATTCTCTTGGTGGGTCTGAGTGTCTGCTGACATTCGGGGAGCCTCCGGATCTCCTCAGTCGAATATGAGTTATAGTGGTTGGAGAGCGCGGCATTTGTGTTCTCATACACGCACCCTCGAAATTCACTTCTGCTGTCTACTGGTCCACAGATGCCGTCTTCCATGCCACTCTTCCTTTTCATTCCAATTCCCGTCCGTGTGGGTTTCAAATCTTGGTTGCGTCCGTCCAAAGAGCTTGGCAACACGTACAGCATGCTTGATTTTGGCCGTGGCCCAGAGCATGCGCCTTTCTTCAAAATAGACTAAATGGAAAATGGACCGCTGAACTTAGTTACGGGTCCCTTCTGAATTGCGGACGCATTTGGGGGGTTGTGGGTCGTGTACACGTCTTTACTGACATCAGGGTCCTTGTTGAGTCTGGATGCCAGGTCAGGGAAGGTGTCCAGCATCCCCTTGAAGTGGCGTAGCAGCATTTTGAGAGTGATACGGGTTTCATCAACTTTCCAGAAATTCTTATTTGCCTTTGGATACTCAGGGTGCACCGGGACCTACAAGGCAAATGTTTGGATTAGATAAATTGCAAATCTGGGCAATTAAACGAAACATTGACGAATAATAGAATACATGGATTTAAGGTGAAATTTGGTAAAAAGCGCGGATACTAACCTTCACGAAACAGTCATTGGTTGACAAGCAGACTCTTATGTTGTTTACAAGACCCCTTCTGTCACCTGAGAGGAAGGGCTCCAAGCTGTCCATTATCTGTAAGAAGAAGATCATATTTTTTGAAAACAAGTCACATGTCAACATAGCCAAAACGTCATTTTCTACAGTTTATCAATAGCTAATGGACCACATAGGCGGAACAGTTTTACAGAAATTGTTATCTTGTATGATATTAGTCTTACCTGGCAGAAGGATAGTCTTTTATTTGGAGACTTCTGAATGACGCATGCAATCAGTCCCAAGTATGTACTGTGGCTTTTTGCATATCGCTGATATTTCCTCCTTTGCAATCCGCTGGGTGGCGCTTGGTAGCACAAGCGAGTCCTCCCGGGGGCGATATCAGCCGCGTTGTTCATTTTTTCGAGGATGGCACTGGACACAACTGGCAGAACTGCAGTTTCTAGCTGTGTCACTGGGTCACTGAATTGATGGATCTGGAATGATACAGTCCAAGATCCTCTCCCATATATACTCTTTCAGAACAATGGGCAAAGCAGAAGCTGTGCATTCCAGAAGGAATGCGGCCTCTTCGCACAGCTAATAGGTGTTAAATGTGCAGTGAATGTAGAATGTTCACATATTGCTATTAATTGAGCTGGTATTTTCCTTTACCCAGACATGGTCGAATGCAGTCGTGAATATTTCAATTTCTCTTTTCTATATATTTGTAATATATGTGTGTATATGCACATGTATATCCCCTGCACTAATTCAAGGTAACCAATATAATAAGCGTATTTCATCTGTACATGCACAGTGTCTGGTATTAATGTAGTACAACATCATATGTTTTACTACGTTAGTAGTCATTATTAGTAGTATGGAGGAAATAATGATATTATGTGCTCTTTAATCAGAATCATTTCTCAAAGAATCCATAAACGAGTAGATGGAATTCACAGGCTCTTCCAAATGATCCCTAAAACGACGACTGACGCACTCCATAAACGCATAGAAATAATAGAAAACAAAAACGTATTTGAAGCAGTATTTGAATTTAAAGTATAACGTTATGGATGCCCCAGTAGTTTTACGCATCACAAATTCAAAAGTATTCAAATTGCTTTTAGAATGCTTTGAAATGTTATTTTTATTTGTAATGAATGCCACTTGGAGTGTAGGTTTCAGCTACTGAGAATATGTAGCGTATAGTCCTTGGGCGTCGGACCTGTGCCTCGGCTCCCTGATTCGTGAAAAAAATATGAAGGCTTGTTGAACGTGCATGAAATAAACCTCTTATTGGGCCTTATTATGGCTGTAGAATGGCGATAACAACAACAAACGACAAGAACGAAAACTTTGAGAAAATACATTTATTAAGAGCAACTCGGTACAAATACAGCAAGCAAAACGAAATAATTTCACGAAAGAACAATGGTGTTGGCAAAAGTGCTCGTTCTCAGCAACGGCTTTTCATAGTCCAAAGTGTCACTGACTAAAATGATATACATTGAATGGATAAAGGAGATGGTTAGGAGCGTTGAAGTTTAGGACGCGGTGAAACTGAGAGGCAGCGACTTTTCTTGGTAACATTGTGTCAGGCAAGTCAGGACACATGCGCATTCTCTTGGTGGGTCTGAATGTCTGCTGACATTCGGGGAGCCTCCGGATCTCCTCAGTCGAATATGAGTTATAGTGGTTGGAGAGCGCGGCATTTGTGTTCTCATACACGCACCCTCGAAATTCACTTCTGCTGTCTACTGGTCCACAGATGCTGTCTTCCATGCCACTCTTCCTTTTCATTCCAATTCCCGTCCGTGTGGGTTTCAAATCTTGGTTGTGTGCGTCCAAAGAGCTTAGCAACACGTACAGCACGCTTGATTTTGGCCGTGGCCCAGAGCATGCGTCTTTCTTCAAAATAGACTCAATGGAAAATGGACCGCTGAACTTAGTTACGGGTCCCTTCTGGATTGCGGACGCACTTGGGGGGTTGTAGGTCGTGTACACGTCTTTACTGGCATCAGCGTTCTTGTTGAGTCTGGATGCCAGGTCAGGGAAGGTGTCCAGCATCCCCTTGAAGTGGCGTAGCAGCATTTTGAGAGTGATACGGGTTTCATCAACTTTCCAGAAATTCTTCTTTGACTTTGGATACTCAGGGTGCACCGGGACCTACAAGGCAAATGTTTGGATTAGATAAATTGCAAATCTGGGCAATTAAACGAAACATTGACGAATAATAGAATACATGGATTTAAGGTGAAATTTCGTAAAAAGCGCGGATACTGACCTTCACGAAACAGTCGTTGGATGACAAGCAGACTCTTATGTTGTTTACAAGACCCCTTCTGTCACCTGAGAGGAAGGGCTCCAAGCTGTCCATTATCTGTAAGAAGAAGATCATATTTTTTTAAAACAAGTCACATGTCAACATAGCCAAAACGTAATTTTCTACAGTTTATCAATAACTAATCGACCACATATGCGGAACAGTTTTACAGAAATTGTTATCTTGTATGATATTAGTCTTACCTGGCAGAAGGATAGTCTTTTATTTGGAGACTTTTGAATGACGCATGCAATCAGTCCCAAGTATGTACTGTGGCCTTTTGCATATCGCTGATATTTCCTCCTTTGCAATCCGCTGGGTGGCGCTTGGTAGCACAAGCGAGTCCTCTCGGGGGTGATATCAGCCGCGTTGTTCATTTCTTCGAGGATGGCACTGGACACAACTGGTAGAACAGCAGTTTCTACCTGTGTCACTGAATAGATGGATCTGGAATGATACAGTCCAAGATCCTCTCCCATATATACTCTTTCAGAACAATAGGCAAAGCAGAAGCTGTGCATTCCTGAAGGAATGTGGCCTCTTCGCACAGATAATAGGTGTTAAATGTCCAGTGAATGTAGAATGTTCACCTATTGCTATTAATTGAGCAGGTATTTTCCTTTACCCAGACATGGTCGAATGCAGTCGTGAATATTTCAATTTCTCTTTTCTATATATTTTTGATATATGTGTGTATATACACATGAATATCCCCTGCACTAATTCAAGGTAACCAATATAATAAGCGTATTTTATCTTTACATGTAGAGTGTCTGGTATTAACGTAGTACAACATCATATGTTTTACTACGTTTGTTGTCATTATTAGTAGTATGGAGGTTATGCGCGCTTTAATCAGAATAATTTCTCAAAGAATCCATAAATGAGTAGAGGGAATTCACAGGCTATTCCAAAAAGGACGACTGACGCCCAATATAAACGCATAGAAATAATAGGATGTTTTACGCATCACGGATGCAAAATCCTGCTTAGTCTAATCAACTGTAGGTCGCTCTGTATAAGAGCATCTGCCTAATGCCATTTAAAAAATAATTTTATTGCCTCCATTTTCCCCTCCACGGTTAATTCCCCCACCTGTGGTTTTTTTGCCCGCGATTACATAACCGAATTGTTCAGTAACCTTTTACAAAGGCAAATCATTTAGCAATAACAAAATTTTGCTATTCAATATTTTATGGCTTGTAAAAGTTGTGGTCAGTCCTCTTCTCAGCTGCAGCAGCGAAGCGCGAATTCTCTGATTAAGATGCACGCAGCAAATTTGTTTCGCCTTCTTGACACACATCTATTTTTACCTGATTGAACTAAAAACATTATATATGGTTTGTTATATTTCACAGTTTTCATATCTTGCTAAAAGCCCAGGTTGCATGATCAGAGTTAAAATAAAATAATGTACTGTATACTTAGGACCATAACAGATAAAACAGTGAATTAGAAAGGACAGGAATAAATATATTATGAAATGGTTGTTTCCTAGGAGATATATGCTGTGCAAATTCCCACTACTCATTTAACGATTGCAGAATTGCAGAAAGCGCACGTAATTGTTCACTATATATGTATATATATATATATATATATATATATATATATATATATATATATATATATATATATATAGTGTTTTTACTTCATTTGGACCATATGCCCTACATAAGATGAAATACGCGTATTATATTTCGTGGGAGGTGAAGTTTACATATTTAGCAAAACAAGGAATATAGTCATGACTGAACTAAATGGCCATGTTAATTTCACTAAGAGATGATCAAAACTGGAGATTCTTAACATTCCATGGTTTTGTTCTGTTAATCTGTTAATCCATTGCTGAATTGTTGTAAATACAAACGATTGACACATTTGAAATACAACATGAATGAACAAATGTGATGATTGGGCTGAAGCTCTGGAATTTGATGAAATGCGGGAAATTGCACACGGAGGAATTCCATGCGCAAGTACCTCAGTAGAAACGACAGTATCAAAACTATTGTTTTATTAACATAAGTCCACAACATAAATCCATTTTAAAATGTGGACTTTTATCTACGTGTCATCGAATAAGTATGAAATAATCCCCACAACCCCACAATGTCTGATTATTCATGATTCATGATCGGTTCTTCCGCGTATTCCTGCACTAATCTAAATGTATTCCTGAGAAGTATTCTATTTTTTTTTAAAAATGATTACGTTTTCCAATTTTTCTCATGAGTAGCAGCTAACATTAATTTGAATTGTGTTTTACAAATTATAAAAACAAATGCGGCAATGGCCAGCCTGAAGTATAGCAACCTAGATCTGTACTTATTTTACAACATGCAGGACCCAGTTAAAACACTGTACAGTGCACGTGTCCACGCCATATTACTTTGAATTAGTGTAGGGGATGTGTATATACACACGTGTAGAAAAAAGAAACTGAAAATTCCATTACTGCATTCAACCACATTTGGGTAAAGGAAAATACCTGATCAATTCATTCTAAGGGGTCAACATTCCACACTCAGTGGACCGCCTCAACAACAACACTTAACACCTATTAACTGTACGGAGAGGCCAATTCCCTATAGGAATGCACGTCTTCAGCTTTCCCCATTGTTCTCGCAGCGTATAAATGGGAGAGGATCTTGGACTGCATCATTCCAGATCCACCTATTCAGTGACACGACAATAAACTGCACCTCTCCCAGTAAACCAGTGGCGTCCAGTTCCATCCCTGAAGAGATGAATAACGCGCCCGGTATTAACCTCCAGAAGACTCGCTTGTGGTACCAAGCGCCACCCAGCGGATTGCAAAGGAGGAAATATCAGCGATATGCCAAAAGCCACAGTACATACTTGGGACTGATTGCATGCGTCATTCAAAAGTCTGAAAATAAAAGACTATCCTTCTGCCAGGTAAGACTAATATCATACTAGGCAACCATTTCCGTTAAACTGTTCCAGCAATTTTGTCGGATAGCTCTTGGTAAACTGTCGAAAACCAGGCTTTGGCTATCTTGAGGTGTGACTTTTCCCAACACATTATCTTCTTCCTACAGATAATGGACAACTTGGAGCCCTTCGTCTCAGGTGAAAGGAGGGGTCTTGTAAATAACATAAGAGTCTGCTTGTCATCCAACGACTGTTTCGTGAAGGTTAGTATCCATGCTGTTTACACAATTTATTCTAATTTATTTATTTTTTGTTTTGTTTCATTCCCCATATTTATATAGGCTAATCGAAGCATTTGTTTTGTAGGTTCCGGTGCACCCCGAGTATCCAAACTCAAAGAGGAATTTCTGGAAAGTTGATGAAACCCGTATCACTCTCAAAATGCTGCGACGCCACTTCAAGGGGATGCTGGACACCTTCCCTGACTTGGCATCCAGACTCAACAAGGACCCTGATGCCAGTAAAGACCTGTACACGACCCACAACCCCCCAAGTGCGTCCGCAATTCAGAAGGGACCCGTAACTAAGTTCAGTGGTCCATTTTCCATTGAGTCAATTTTGAAGAAAGACGCATGCTCTGGGTCACGGCCAAAATCAAGCATGCTGTACGTGTTGCCAAGTAATTTGCACGGGCGAAACCAAGATTTGAAACCCATACTGACGGGATATGGAATGAAAAGGAAGAGTGGTCTAGAAGACGACATCTGGACAAGAGAATGCAGAAGTGAACTTCGAGGGCACGTGTATGAGAACGAAAATGCTGCGCTCTCCAACTGCTATAACTCATATTCGACTCAGGCGATCCGGAGGCTCCCCGAATGTCACCGGACATTCAAACCCACAAAGATAATGCGCATGTGTCCTGACTTCCCTGACACCATGCTGCCAAGAAAAGTCGCTGTCTCTCAGTTTCGCCGTGTCCTAAACTTCAACGTTCCTAACCATCTCCATTATCCATTCAATGCATATCATTTTAGTCAGTGACACTTTGGACTATGAAAAACTGTTGCTGAGAACGAGCACTTTCGCCAACACCATTGTTCTTTCGTGAAATTATTTCGTTTTTCTTGCTGTATTTGTACCGAGTTGCTCTTAATAAATGTATTTTCTCAAAGTTTTCTTTCTTGTCGTTGTTATCGCCATTCTACAGCCATAAGGCGGCCCAATAAGAGGTTGGGTCATGCACGTTCAACACTTTAGAATGCTTTTCATGAACCGAGGCACATGTCCGACGCTCAAAGACTATTCGCTACATATTCTGATTAGCTGAAACCTACACTCCAAGTGGCATTCATAACAAATAAACATAGTATTTCAATTGAAAACTGATTTTCACTTTTTCAACTTCAACAACGTTCCAAACCATCTGCTTGTATATCCGTTTAGTCATTGACATTTTGGACGATGGAAATCTGTTGCTAAGAACGAGCACTTTCGCCCCATCACAGTCATTCTTATTAAATATAATTTATTTAAGTTGTTGTTATCGCTGCTTACACTGTAAAAAATGTTACCAATGGTTACTTTGGTAAAATTGTGGCAACAAAGTGACACGTGATATAATTGAAGTATTGCATATTGCATTGCATATTTAGTAAATCCAAATAAATCTCCAAGGAAAACTGAATTACATTTACTAAGTATCTGTGCAAAATTAATTTAGATTTACTACATATCTGGGCCAAACTAATTTATATTTATTAATTATTTGAGCAAAAGTGATTTATATTTACTAAGTATCTGTTGGAATTTGGTGTAAGATTACTAAATGAGGCGGCACGGATGGTGCAGTGGGTAGCACTGCCGCCTCACAGCAAGGAGGTCCTGGGTTCGAATCCCCGTCGGCCCTCTCTGTGCGGAGTTTGCATGTTCTCCCCGTGTCTGCGTGGTACTCCGGTTTCCTCCCACAGTCCAAAGACATGCAGGTTAGGCCGATTGGAGAGTCTAAATTGCCCGTAGGCATGAGTGTGTGCGTGAATGGTGTGTGTGCCCTGTGATGGACTGGCGACCTGTCCAGGGTGTATTCCTGCCTTTCGCCCAATGCATGCTGGGATAGGCTCCAGCCCCCCTGCGACCCTGATCAGGATAAGTGGGTTCAGATAATGGATGGATGGATTACTAAATGTCTGGATGAAGGTTATTTGCATTCATTAAATAAAATTAATTATATTAAATCATAGTTTAGCGCCTTGTCTACGCCTTCTAAACCACTCAATATCATACCTTCTTATAATGCCAAAGTCTCCTTAAGTCATGTCAACAGATCACCATGAAAATAGCAGCTGGTAAACATTTATTTGTGTAACTTTGTCACACAGGTTTACCCACATTTTTTTAAATGTAAAAAGTATTTGGAGCAGATAGAATTGGATTCACTTTTTTAACTACTTCAACAATCACATTATTCATTTGTGTAAACTGAAATTCTTTGAATAAATCATGTCCAATTTGCATCCCTGTCGAACACAGTCAAAGAATAGTACAAGAATAGTTGCCTCTGCCAATATTAAGTTAACAAAAAAGATGATGCCACTTCCCTTAAAATTAGTATGGTTCATTGGTATTTCTGACCAACCGCTTGCAAACAACTCAAGCATTTGAAGGTAACCATGTAACAGTTGACAGAGACGTAACAATTCCTTTTCATTTTGCAAGGGCCCATTTTCCTAAGCTAGCAGTTTTGTTCTTGAGGCTGTTCACTTTTGGGGACAGCTTTGAACAGTCCAGCTCGAGGAGGAATTTCTGGAAAACTTCAAACGTATATCTGAGCTCCTTGGGATTGGCCACATTTACTGCATATGTCAAACCAAGGAGCATGGAGCAAGCCCTTGGAAAGTTACCCAGAGCAGCCAGAACTTTCATGCCCTCTACCACGATACCAACGTCGTCTGGACAATCTGATGTATTCGTCTTGATGCTGTAGATTTTCATCCTTTGTACAGTAAGGTCCTGTGACACACTGTCTTCATCAGCATCCTGAAATAGCAAGCACATTGTGTATTTACGACTGTTAAACCAAAGGATAAGGTCCTAATTGAACATCTCCCAATTTGCTTCTAACTCTTTTGAAAAGAAAACCTGGAACTGTTACAGTTGCTGCACCTAATATAACCCATTTACATCAGTGTTTTGGTCACCAACATATCAAAATAATTCAACGTCAGCTAATATAATAGTCTGACCTATTAGTCTCTGAGTGACAGTTTTAAATATTTGTAATTTTTTTTTATTTTTTATTAAATCTATCCATTGCTATATACATTTGTTTCTCCCTGGCACTTGTGTATTGACAAGTATTTTATTCTACATTCACAAAGACAGACTGGTCACCTATCAGCCCATCTCTATATGGCACTGTAAACTCATTCCTGGAGCCAGAAGTCATCCACAGCAACTGGATCAACTCTGCTCCTCTGCTTATTTTAGAATAAGGTCTCTGTAAAAGTGGCTCCTGACTGCTGTTTGAATAGCTCTTAGAAAGAAATCCTTAGCTAGGAACTTTTAGAGCCAAATTAGAAAGAGACATAAATATAGAAGTGCAAAACTGCAAACATCAGTAGCTTGCCAAGAATTATTGGGAGAAATACAGTATATAGAGCGATGACAGAGCAATCACCTTCATATTTTAATATGTACTTCAACTTACATCATACCGTTTTAGGACATGATCTAAAGATTCCTCAAGGTACACTATCAAACACCGAATGACAACATCTCTGGTCAAGTTACTGTTAGGATTGGTTGGAGCCTGAAATGACAAAAAGAAGCATTATTCACAGGGTAAAAACTGTCGACTGACCTAAAACTTTTTAAAGATTACATTTTTAGGTGTCTTCTTTTACTGTTATATGAAACCCCATCAAGGGCCCTTGATGTGCTGTTTCAGGGACCAGTCTATTGAAACACTTCCTGTCATTACTGAGGTTACCAACTATGGCTCCAGGAAGTCATTGTTCCCAGCAAAGCAATAGTGCATAGCACATGAGCCTGAATTACAGGCTAGCATTGCTTCTTGTAAATGTAAGTAATACGCGAATTATATTCCAACCCATTCCTAACCCTTCCTAAAATAAAATATTAGGGAACATACAGTAACTCATTGAAGGATACCTTGAGTAGAATGGCCTGCAAACTCAACCCCATAGTTCCACCCTTGGCGTGGAAGAGATTCAGAAGCCTGGGGGTGCATTCATCTAGCTTGGACATGAACTTTGATTCAAGGTGCACCATTGTGATTCTGTAAAACTCATCCTGGATCTGAAAGATAACTACACTAGTGTACATAATACATAATAGTACATAGTACATAATAGTTCTTACAAAAGCATGAAATAACCTTATACTGGTTCTGGAATTTGATCTGGCAAATATGATTTAGAAAATAGTAACATAACACACATTTTGTTTCAAATATGCAAAACCACCGGTGTAGTCCTTCACAATGGATTAGGAATATTTCTAATTAGCATGCATTCGTAACTCACTTGAGATGCCTCAAATAGAGCGGGCCATCTGGCTTTGATGTCCTCTATGCTGGGTGACTGTTTGACAATTTCATTTCTTCTGTGTGCAAATGTTTTTTTTCTTTTATCACTTTGTTGTTGTCCCTTTTGCTTACTTCAGTAAGCAGCTGAATCCTCTCTTGTTCTTGACTTTCTTCATTCTCTCCTGTCGGGTAAGGGGGGAGGTAGTTAACCTCTGCCTTTCTAGGCTTTTTTGCACTCTTTGCAGACTTCTGGTCCTTTCCCTTTTTTCCAGTGGTTGAAACCTTGAGGCAAATCATTAATTTAGACATAGAACAATATGTTGTAGCATTTGGACACTGAGCATGACATACTAAAATGATGTAGTTTAGGCTACAGTATTTCAGTGTAATCGCAAGCAAACGCCTCTCACTATCAGTCTAGCCATACTGACCTCAAACCAGCTTTCACAGGCAGCTCAGTCTGAAAGCATGAGCTGCAGTCAGTACCTGGGAGTGAAAAACTGGAAAGATCTCCTGGCCGTAGCCTATTGTAGGCTACTGGGAACAGCAACATGAAACCGTCTTGTAGCCTACGTGGCTGACAGAGCCTTAATAAAGTTGGGATTAGCACAACAACACCAGAGTGTGCAGAAAAGACAATAACAGACTGTCCATTAAAAAAACAAAAACAGTAGGCTAATGTAAAAAAAATATTACAAAGATAACATGAAACCACGCATGTTAATTGTTTTAAACTGTCGCAACGCAAAACTGATCTCCCGAAGCGGCTACCCTTCTGTGACTGTAGCCTAACTAGCAATTACTCACCTCTGAGAGTAAGAATGTTTACTCCTACATTTGTGCAGAAAAGCGGTCTCTAAGATCAACTAGGCTAACCTATTTGCTAGCTAGGTAGTCTATAGCTTGTAAAGTGAGCGGTGGAAGCTTCGGTTGAGGCAAGGGAAATTGGTAAAAGCTTAGAGGCGGCATGGCTACATACGGTAGGCATACGTTATTAACGTTACACTTGGAAAAATCACATGAAATTGCTATATTTCGGCCAGACACTGTTTAGTCCTTGCTATGCTTTAAGTAGGAACAAAGACAAGACAGACTAACTGAATCAGCAAAATTGGCATAGGCCTATTTGGCTTAAGAACTTGCAGTTGGCTAGATAATAGGCTACAATTGCAACTTAATTTGTTCGTTGACCAACAATAATGAAACGGGTCTTACCTTCGGGAAAACACTGTGTGCGGTATGATGATGTCCATCCATGTGGCGCGAAATGCTTTGGGCGGAAGTGTAACTAGGTGACTAAAAACAACAATCTCCCAATGAGTAAAATTGACCAATTTTCAGTATCTTTGACTTTCCTGATGAAATACAATTAAACGCTACTAATTGATTGACAATTTTATTCACACAAAACTGAGTAAAATGCAATTAATAAATTATTTTTAAAAAATGGTTGAATTCCACTCAATGCGATTCCAAACTGCACATACCCTTTTTTATTATGTATAGCTCACTATAATTTATTCATTAAATATTAATTAACCCAAGTCTCAGTTTTTACAGTGTATTTACTACAGCCAAAACAAGCAAATGCCAAATAAGCGGTTTTGTCACGCTCGTTCAACAAACTTACATATTTGTCCCATTTATAGCTTGAACTGAATCCCAATTCTAGTAAAATCTTCAGTATACCTGTTACTGTCAAGGCAAAACATCTGCACAAATGCATGTTTTATATGTTTCTAAACTGCCCCTTCAGGCACAATTTATTGGTTGTCAGACAAATCTCTGTAGATAAGCAAATGTTTTTTCTCTAGAAACACAGAAAGCTCTAAATTACACCAGATATTGTCGTTAAAATAGTTAATGATATGAGTTAAACCTACGATTTTTGTATCAATTTGGGGAAAATCTTGCAGTTGCTTTTCTCACCTGTGTCCATTCCCCTTCAACTATTCTATCGCTAGAGCGACTGGGGTTATTCTAGGGAAAATAGTTGGAAAAATTAGATTACGTTTTCGAGAACATTTTAACATTTCGAATGCATAAATATCAGAGATACGATAGCTAACCAATAAATGGATGGGGCCGTTTTACGCGCGATTCCGTAACCGAATTGATGATTCACCTTTTACAAACACACAACGCAAATCGTTTAGCAAACACAAGTTTGGGCTATACTATTCGTTTAAGGTTTGCAGATTGCATAATATCATCGTTCACTGCATATATATGCATATATAGTGTTTTGTACTACATTAGCATCAAAGATAAAATACGCTTATAATATTTTGAATGTGGAAAATTTTACCTATTTAGTAAAACACTTTTAGAAAAGGGTGTTCAAAACTGGGGATTCTTAACATTCCATGCTATTGTTCTGTTAATCTGTTAATCCATTACTGAATTATTGTAAATACAAACGATTGACACATTTGAAACAAAACAAATGTATGGGATGATTTGGATAAAGGTCTGTAATTTGACGGAATGCGGGAAATTTTTCACACGGACAAATACAATTCACAGTGAAAGTACATCAGTAGAAACTCATGTTTTTATAAACATCAGTATAAAAACTCATTGGGACTTTCATTTCAGCCAATTTTGGGTTTTATTAACATAAACATGGACTTACGTCAACATAATTAACTATATTAATGTATATTCATAACATTTTCTTTCTGAGAGTAGGCTTACTGTAACAAATATATCGAAGCATTTAGACTGAAATACTTGCTCATGCTCCACACTAGATGGGGTATGACGACAGAGTAATATAGCTATGAACTTGATATAGTTCTGTCAGTTTTATGATTTCATACCAACTTTCGTATAATAATAATAGAAAAAACATACATTTAAATAAAATAATAAAAATAACAATGCTTATTTAGCACCTTAAAAAAATGTTACAAAGGTCTTTACAGACACATAATATTATGGAGGGAGAAAGGAAACAAATTAGGCTATAAAACGAATCCATCCAAATTATTAAAATTCCTTCATTGGTTATTCCAAAGAGGAATACCCTTGTGCATGTTTAACCGTCATTCTCCCAGCGGTTGATTAACTGGGGAGCAGCTAACTTCAGCTTTTGGGCGCATTTTGCCGCTGTAGACCATGTTGTTTGGTGTTGATCGCTTGAAGATCGTTAGCCTGCCGTAGTCGTTCTGACAAGATTCACTATCAATCGTGGGTCCTTGATGCAGACAGACAAAACCTGCAAGAAACGTAGTCTCAGGGTGCCTAATTGATCATCCCACAGCCACCAAACAAACAGCTAAATTGCACTGTTCACCCATCAAACTTTTTCACCTTTTCATAATTCATGGTGTATCTTAATTTTTGAAAACCATGCAGTTTAGTCAGGTCAGTTTTCATCTCCCTCAGCAAATCCAGAAGTTGTACTTGGCCAAGGTTGTTACATCCTCCAACATGGAGAGGAAGGGAACGTCATGGATGTATGCTCTGAACACAAAAACAAACTAAACTCTCCTGGTCGGGGGAGGTAGAGATTTGCCTCCTGTCAGAAACTCTCCTCAGCACACAACACATGGCCGAGTATCCAGACCTCTCTTCTTATCGTTTGCATGCAGTGACATGGATGTAACAGTTAGTGCTGTAGTCAAAATGCCGGGTAACTCAGGTTACAGCAGCAAAGTTTTTTGGAATGTGTATGCAAATAGTTTAGAAAATGTTTCCTCTATTGCAGGGATGGAGAAACCAGTTTCTGGATTACAGAGCAACTTCTGCTCTTTATTATTAAATTAGCCCAATCATTTACATGATCTGTCATTTATAGCCACATGCCCTGATATTGACAGCAGCTGATGTTCTTGTAGCACTTTATTGTGGTCTATTTTACGAGTGAATTGGTCATGGTGCATATGGCTAATTAGCTGATTGAGTCAGGGTAACTGGTGGCAGCAAAATCTTGCATACACACCAGCCCTCCAGTACTGGGGTTCTTCACCCTTGCTCTGTTGCATATTTGTCACACTCAATGGTTTCAGATCTTTGGACAAACTGCACTATTGGACAAAGGCAAACTGAGAATGGTGAATGGTAGACATTTATATTGCACCTTTATCCAAAGCACTGCACAATTGAGAGTTCTCATTTACCCATTCATGCATAAACTCACACACCAAAGGCGATTTGCTGCCATGCAAGGCACCAACCAGCTCATCAGGAGCATTTTGGGGTTAGGTGTCTTGCTCAGGGACACTTTGACACACCCAGGGCGGGATCGAACTGGCAGCCCTACGACTGCTCTTACCACCAGAGCCAATGTCACCCACAAAAACACAATATTGTTTACAATTATTCAATTCATTTAATGAAAGAAGTTTTCAAACACCCATATCACCCATGAAAAACACCCAAGAAAAAGTTATTAACACCAATGAACTAAAATTCCATGTTAGCGTAGCATGTTAGCTTAGCATAAAGCCTTGAAGCCCATAGGAGTCAGTAGCCTACCTCCTTCAAAGTGAATAAATACACCTGCAGCAACTCCAAAGCTGTCTTATTTACACAAGGTATCATGTGTATTTGAAATACACATGCAGAATTGTACATTATTACATTGGCATTTGGCAGATGCTCTTATCCAGAGCGACATACAATTGATTAGACTAGGCAGGAGACAATCTTCCCCTGGAGCAATGCAGGGTTAAGGGCCTTGCTCAAGGGCTGTGCGTATCTTATTGTGGCTACACTGGGATTTGAATCCCCAACCTTGCCTGTCCCAGTCATTTACCTTAACCACTACGCTACAGGCCACCCCTACTAAAAGTAGCCTAAAGTAGGCTACTGACTCTTATTGGCTTCAAACTACATTGGATGGCATTTTTATGGTATGCATTAAGAATAAGCAAAATTAGAGAAATTACATGTATTGCAATATGAACTTATATCAGTCTAAACGTCTCCATCTATTCGTATGTGGGGATTGAATTGGTGGACATTAAGAATTCCCTGACCTAATGGCTAATACACATTTTAGTCTCATTTCATACCTCCTTGCATAGTTTCATGAGATTTATACATGGAGCTTTTTACAGTGATTTATAACATGAGCTATATGGTGGCACAATGGATAATGCTGTTGCCTCACAACATAATGTCCACGGTTCAAATCCCTTCCTTTGTGGAGTTTGCATCTTGCTATTTTTCAGCTCTTAACCCCTCTCTGACCTTATCCCTCTTAACCCCTTGCCCAGTCTCCCTCCTTCTACAATACAGTTTACTTGTAGGTGGTACATTTTGGAGGGAGGGATGTGGGGTGGAGAGGCAGTACCCATACACCACACCCATACAATCATGACAGGTTTCAATACGGAATTTATGCCTGACTTGAAATGCGTTATTATAGTTACAGTGGTGTGAAAAAGTGCTTGCCCCCTTCCTGATTTCTTATTTTTTTGCATGTTTTTCACACTTAAATGTTTCAGATCATCAAACTAATTTAAATATTAGTCAAAGACAACACAAGTAAACACAAAATGCAGTTTTTAAATGAAGGTTTTTATTATTAAGGGAGAAAAAAAACCAATCCAAACCTACATGACCCTGTGTGAAAAAGTGATTGCCCCCCCCTGTTAAAACATAACTTAACTGTGGTTTATCAAACCTGAGTCCAATTTCTATAGCCACACCCAGACCTGATTACTGCCACACCTGTTCTCAATCAAGAAAGAACTTAAATAGGACCTGTCTGACAAGGTGAAGTAGACCAAATGATCCTCAAAAGCTAGACATCATGCCGAGATCTAAAGAAATTCAGGAACAAATGAGAAAGAAAGTAATTGAGATCTATCAGTCTGGAAAAGGTTATAAAGCCATTTCTAAAGCTTTGGGACTCCAGCGAACCACAGTGAGAGCCATTATCCACAAATGGCGAAAACATGGAACAGTGGTGAACCTTCCCAGGAGTGGCCGGCCGACCATAATTACCCCAAGAGCGCAGCGACGACTCATCCAAGAGGTCACAAAAGACCCCACAACAGCATCCAAAGAACTGCAGGCCTCACTTGCCTCAGTTAAGGTCAGTGTTCATGACCATAAGAAAGAGACTGGGCAAAAATGGCCTGCATGGCAGAGTTCCAAGACGAAAACCACTGCTGAGCAAAAAGAACATTAAGGCTCGTCTCAATTTTGCCAGAAAACATCTTGATGATCCCCAAGACTTTTGGGAAAATACTCTGACGAGACAAAAGTTGAACTTTTTGGAAGGTGTGTGTCCCATTACATCTGGCGTAAAAGTAACACCGCATTTCAGAGAAAGAACATCATACCAACAGTAAAATATGGTGGTGGTAGTGTGATGGTCTGGGGCTGTTTTGCTGCTTCAGGAACTGGAAGACTTGCTGTGATAAATGGAACCATGAATTCTGCTGTCTACCAAAAAATCCTGAAGGAGAATGTCCGGCCATCTGTTCGTGACCTCAAGCTGAAACGAACTTGGGTTCTGCAGCAGGACAATGATCCAAAACACACCAGCAAGTCCACCTCTGAATGGCTGAAGAAAAACAAAATGAAGACTTTGGAGTGGCCTAGTCAAAGTCCTTACCTGAATCCTATTGAGATGCTGTGGCATGACCTTATGCTCAAACCCTCCAATGTGGCTGAATTGCAACAATTCTGCAAAGATGAGTGGGCCAAAATTCCTCCACAGCGCTGTAAGAGACTCATTGCAAGTTATCGCAAATGCTTGATTGCAGTTGTTGCTGCTACGGGTAGCCCAACCAGTTATTAGGTTTAGGGGGCAATCACTTTTTCACACAGGGTCATGTAGGTTTGGATTGGTTTTTTTTCTCCCTTAATAATAAAAACCTTCATTTAAAAACTGCATTTTGTGTTTACTTGTGTTGTCTTTGACTAATATTTAAATTTGTTTGATCTGAAACATTTAAGTGTGACAAACATGCAAAAACATAAGAAATCAGGAAGGGGGCAAACACTTTTTCACACCACTGTATTTACATTACTTTGAATAGATTTTTCATGGATGAGTATGGTTGGGTTATTTTTAAAAGTTCCAGCCACTTTGCAGTCACATGTTGGCGATTACGAAGCCTATGCTAAAATAATATTAGTAAAGTGCAACAAGACATTTGCATAAAAAGCAAAACTTTGCGTCTCATTAATATGCATTGAAAATGTAATGATGGTCATATACAGACATGGACATTGGCCTATTCACGTAGCCTAAATGTAGCCTATGCTATTAGAATCGAACTCGAATCGAATTATCTTCATTATCGTCAATATGTAAGCCGAACGGTGAATGTTTAACAGCCATGCTTTACTTAAAACGTTTTGTGACATAGGGCTAGTTTTACAAGCAATTAGAAAGATTACATGATTTTGAGCACATCAGCAGACTGTCGATGGTTTACACATTGGACCCGGTACTCACCAAGAAATATGACCATAGTGTGGTGTGAATGGGTCAAACGTGGGTTGAACCCGTGCTAAATACCCCGTGTCAGTCCCGGGTTTTGTGTGTGTGTGTGTGTGTGAAAGGAATATCACCCCGAATCGTAAAGCAGAGTTCGTGAGAGTGGTGGGCGGGACAAGATTGGCAGTTTTGGTCAAGAAATCACATGGACCCATTTGGATTCTCAAGTGATATTAGTGGAAACGATTTTTAAGAAGTTGCTACTTGGTAACTGTGCACTTGGAGGCTGCGAGGTGAATGTAGTGTTCGACAATAACTGGTGAGTATGCACTCCCTTTTTGCAAGCTGGATAAACAATAGCACACTAAATAACTGCACGATTACCGCCTCAGTTTAAATAGTTGGACGCGTTAGCTTTCCTGCGGTTCGGTCTTTTTGATGTGTGCACCCAGATGGCGTTAGCACCTGGTTCAATGAAGAACTTAAATGTTTCATATTCAGACGTAGCGTATGTCAAAAATGGCTAACTGCTTATGGAGAAACGGCTTGCTTGCAAACATAAGTGGTATGCAAACGCAACAGATCGCTAGCTATTTAGCCAACTGATTTGAGGATGACAACAGGTTTAGCTATGCTAGCTGGCAAGACTAGCAATTGGTTATTGAATAGATTTAAGGTTTGTTCTACAGCTTGCTACAGTAATTACAGACGAACACTGACGCTGTACTGTAAAAAGCATGGTAAGTTAGGAGTTAGCTATGCGAAACTAGCTAGCAGCTGCTATCCGCCGGTACCAGATCACGGCAAAACCAGACACATGGCTTTGTCTTTGGCTAGACTGTCCTACGATATTCTTTGTAATAGCTGACGACCTGCGTTGTATTCAATTATACACTGGCACCTGACATACATATAATATTTCATGCCTCGAATAAGAAGGTATTTTCATAACTTAAATAAACGTTTTGGACCCTTTACGCTAATCGTCGCTGTATGACGCCTGCTCACGTAGGCTACTTCCAACCATAGTATGACGTTGTGACGGAGAGGTGTGTAATCCATGCAACAATTAATATGGGAGTGTTGGAATTTTATTTGGGCGTCTTTTAAATTTGTGTAGTGATTTGGAGTGGTGTTATTGCGGTTTTTTAATAGTCATATATATATATATATATATATATATATATTAGCCTACTGATTGGGGTCTTATTGAAATTTATTGGCGATATTTCCTCCTCCCAGCAATGAACGGTCTCTACTCTTTTCTCAGGCCTCTTATTATCCCATTATCTTCCCTTTTCTGTATGATAATCATCTGTTATTAATTTTACTATTAATCTTATTAAACCAGAGCACTCATCAGAATATATTAATTGACTTCAAAGTGAATTTGTAACACCACTACTTGGTGTTCTAATAAACAGTTTTATAATATCATGGGATTTCATAATTATTTGTTTTATGTGTTTTGTGGGTTGATATTGATGTGTACAAACTTGTTCATATGATAAATCACTGCAATGAAAGCATTAGTGACAACTTGTGTGACATATTATTTTGCCATTTATGTGAGACATGGAAGTAATTTTTATACTTCAAGAATTTGTCCAAATAAATCCCCCTGCATATTCCCATTATTGATCGAGATTAGAGAGCAATTTGCAGCTGTGTCACTAGGGTTTTAAATTCTGTCTCATTTAATTTTCAAATGAGTTTAACATGATTGTCTTACCCAATGCCTAAACAACTTTTGATGGTAAAAAGATGGTCAACCTCTGAGAAATGTTTGAATTTGGCAATTTGGTCACCCAATATCATTTTAATGTGTTGAACAGTTTGTTTCATCTAGAAAAAAAAACCCAGTCACATTTTGAATATCTAATTTGTATGTATGTAGACATTTGAGAATTCCTCTGCCAATGAAGAATAATCACAGATTAAGTAAGGAATAATCCATGACCAACTGTGCAGATTTCATGATATGTCTGGGCTGAAAGCTCCCAGTTCTGAAATGGGTATCACGAGAACCACATGGCTTGGGGTTGTTTATTGCTGTTATGTTAGGGGCAGCCTGCAGCGTAGTGCTTAAGGTAAATGACTGGGACACGCAAGGTTGGTGGTTCTAATCCCAGTGTAGCCACAATAAGATCCGCACAGCCCTTGAGCAATGCCCTTAACCCTGCATTGCTCCAGGGGAGGATTGTCTCCTGCTTAGTATAATCAACTGTACGTCACTCTGGATAAGAGCGTCTGCCAAATGCCAATAATGTAATCTTATGTAATGCCACAATTTACCATACACATCTATTGCATTGAAAACATACAAAAATAGGTATAGTTATGAATAGTTACAAAGTAAAAATGATTATGTTTCAGTTTGTGTAAATCCCATAAGGGCATGCAAATAGTAAACATGTTCCCCCACCTTCATTACATTTTTACATTTTACATTTTTGTCATTTGGCAGACGCTTTTAATCCAAAGCGATTTACAAGTGCATAGGTTGTACCATAAGGCAAAGCATCACATCCAGAACTAGGGAAATACACATGAAATGCCGTTCTAAACATAGTCGTCATCATACATCATAAGTGCAAAATGTTTTTTTTTTTGGGGGGGGGGGGGGGGGGTTAGACAAGGGAAAGGGAAATTAGAAAGGAGGGGCGGGGGAAATCAGGAGGGAGGACTAAGGTAGAGTTTGAAAAGGTGGGTTTTGAGTCTGCGTCGAAATAGGGGGAGGGATTCTGCTGTTCTGACAGTGGTAGGCAAGTCATTCCACCACTGAGGAACCAGAACGGAAAACAGGCGCGAACGTGCAGCTCGACCGCCAGGTGCACGTAGAGAGGGAACCATAAGGCGACCAGAGCTGGCAGACCGGAGTGGTCTAGCTGGGGAGTAGGGATTGATCAAGGATTGTATGTAAGGTGGGGCAGTCCCCTTAGCAGCCTGAAATGCCAACACTAGGGCCTTCAAACAGATGTGTGCGGCAATAGGAAGCCAGTGGAGGCCAATGAGTGCCCAAGCCATAACATCCCCACCATCGTGATTCTCAGATGAGGTGATATGCTTCTTATCTTGGGCAGTTCCTTCTCTCCTCCTTACTTTGCACTTGCCATCACTCAGATATAACTGAATTTTTGTTTCATCTGTCCACAAGACCTTTTTCCAGAACTGTGGTTGTCTTTTAAGTACTTCTTGGCAAACTGTAACCTGGCCATCCTGTTTTTGCGGCTAACGGTGGTCATTGACAAATCCACACCAGACTCATAAAGAGTGTTTCTGATCTGTCAGACAGATGTTTGGAGATTTTTCTTTATTACGGAGAGAATTCTTCTGTCATTGGCTGTGCAGGTCTTCCTTGGCCTGCCAGTTCCTTTGCGATTAGTAAGCTCACCAGTGGTCTTTATTCTTAATTATGTTCCAAACAGTTGATTTTGGTAAGCCGAAGGTTTCGCCAATGTATCAAACTTTATTTCTTATTCTCATAATGTCTTCTTTGACTTTCATTGGCACAACTTTGGTCCTCATGTTGTTAACCACATATTAATTGTGTGATTCCAAATCTAAAATTATGGCAAATCAATAAATATTGGGTTTTTGTCCCAAAGATTTTGGAGGGCACTGTCTGTTTATTTATTGCATTTGATACATCTATATGCCTGCCTTAATTAATTCTGTCCTTTTTGAAAATGACAGTAAAGAAATATTTAAAGAAATTGGGAGCCACAATTCACTCAATAAAAATGAGCTGCAATCCAATCACCAGAATAGGGAACATCTCCCTGCCAAGTAGTAACCTAGTTACTTCACAGCTAACTTCAGCCTAACCACATTACCTTCATTTAGCAGAGTCATATCCAGAGCAACTTAAACTGTACCATGTATTTAAGTATATAAATATATAAGTAGGCTACTGAGTTATAAAGACTTACCTTTTAAACACCTGCCAGGGGTGCACCTACCAACTTTCTTGTGTAAATATTTGCTTACCATTGAAACCATTTTCTTTAAATGTCAATTTATACACAGCACTTTTGCTAACTTACAACATGACTGGAGTGTTATCCTTGTGTATCCTTGTGAATATTGTTGAAAGAACTGCACATTTTAGGTGCAGACACCAAATGTGAACAAAAAAGAACTGGCCATGAAAAACTGTTAGTGTTTATGTGGCAAGTGTATAACTTGCCGCATTCTGTATTAACCCAGACAGAAATATACCTATATGGCAATTCCATAGTCATTTTTTCATGCTCAGGTTGACATTAACTTACTATTTAATTGTATGAAAGAAACTGCATGTTACATATCCACACAAAAACTGACATCTCTGATGTGATGGGCAAAGTGTATGTTGTACATTTACATTGGAGAAACTGCATTTGGGTGATTTTGAGGGAGTTAAAATGAGGCAATTCCAGCCACTATGAAAGGCTACACATTTTCACCATATCCTGTTTTGCACACGACAGCAGATAGATGCCAGCCTTGCTGTTTGTTGTGCCTGTTGTTTGACAGCTGTCACATAATGTTTGGGGATGAAAATAACCTAACCCTCTGACACGCCTCATGGACGTTCATGCACACTTCATTGAACCTTCCCACTACTGCTAACAGTAATGGATGCATTGGTTTGGTATTAAAAGAAATGTGCAAGTGAACATTGGACATTTCTTTGGCTTAGAAGATACAAAATGTCTTCCGCCCTTATTCTTGTACATTCTTGTACATTCTTGTCTGGGACAATGTCTTATGAAGCTCTTGCGTCTCTGCCCTTTAAACCTCTGTGTCCCATGTGGGATTTTAACTGCTGCTCCTCTGGTCAAGTATCCAGAACCGCATCTCCTCAGTATGGATTCATGAGAACAAAAAGTACTTGGGAGAGACCTTCTTTTTAAATTTTTTTATATATTTTTTAGGAATTTCTGTATCGTTAACTTGTTCATGTTTGGTTGCTGCTACATGATCGACAGCTTGTCAGCCTGAGGAATCACTGTACACAGGCTCACTGGTTCCCTGATGTATACCAAAACATTATGACCACTCACAGATGAAGCAAATCATTTTGTTTATGTCTTAATAATGACGCACGTGAAGGTCTGGGATATATTAGATGGAAAGCAAACTTGTAGTTGATGTGTTGGATGCGGGAGAAATGGGCTGGTGTAAAGACCTGAGCGACTTTATTGGTGAAATCATTACAGCCAGATGACTGGGTCAGAGCATCTCTGAAAGGGTAAGGCTTGTGGAGTAGTCCCGGTCAGCCGTGGTGAGTGCCTACAACAAGTCCAATCCACGACAGCTCCACCTCGCAACTTACAGGACTTAAAGGATCTGCTGCTAACCTCTTGGTGCCAGATACCACAGGGCACCTTCAAACGTCTTGTAGAGTCCATGCCTTGGTAGATAAGACCTGTTTTGGCGGCACGTGGAAGACCAACAGCATCTTTGGCAGGTGGTCATAATGTTTCATCAGTGTATGTCCACAGTGTATGTCTCCAGTGGGCTTAGTTAAATTTTTATGGGTTCTTCACCAAACATGAAATTGTTTTACATGCAGAACTTATTTCCAGATAGCAGATGAGGATATTCAGAAGTCCCCTTCCATTTTCTCAGCTTGTATTATCCTAAAGCCTTGGGTTTCAATACAGGGTCTGTGGACTACTGGGGGTCATTGCAGGTACTCTAGGGGGTCCCTGGTCAAAATTGATGGATGTGTAGGTTTAAATGTGACCCTTTTGAATCTATGGTGGGAGTCCCCTGGATGCCTTTGAGCCTTGGTGGGGGTTGCTGGAAATCACTATTTACAAGTTTATTGTTACAGGGACAGCGCACGTGAATCAACATTACTGTAAATCTGTCAGTATTAGCCGGCAAGTTTTCAACTACTGTCCCTGAGCAAGATGGAAAAGCCATGAAAAAACAGGTTAAAAGACGAGTCATCAAAGCAATATGATCAATTTTCAGCACTGATAATTCTCTAGTCACATACAAACTCACATACAACATCCACGACGACTACTGGAAATGATGTCTTTTTGATATTTCTCTTTTATATTGATGTTACGTCAGTGCTGTATCTCATCCCTGTGGTTAAAGGCAGCAGCAGTTGTCTGTGCTGCAAGTGTCTTGTTTTACTTACATGTACTTGTGGAAAGAATGAGCATTTCTAAGACTCATTTTGATGACTTTGTCTCGTCAGGGGACTGAGCACTTGTCTGTTGTGAATGAAGTGCAAATCAGAAGAGTGCAGGCCCAGACAGGTTTTGATTGGCTGGATGCCACTCACAAGTAAATCAACTTTGCTATATGCGACTACTTCCACTTCTGGGTGTCCAGTACAGTTGCAGGAAGAAATCTGAGGCTTGTGTACAGGTGCACAGAAAGCTTTCTGAATGAGTGCTCATCTGATAAAATCAAAATAAACTCAGCCAATTTGATTAATTTAAGCCACAGCTGCTGCTGGTTGGGGGAATATACAAAGGTGTTTGTTTTCAGTGGGCTTGTTTACTACTGTGATGCATAATTTTTGCTTCAAACCGCAAGCATAGATTTGAAATATATGAAAATCTGGTATCCACCTACTGATTGAAAAATAGTATTTGCCCAGAGTATTTGTCTCTGAAGATGCATCTGCTTTCAGCTGCAGACAGACAGGCCTATACCAGCCACTGTAAAACTAGTAGATTCTCAACGCTCTTCGAAATTATTCTTCATCACACAAACTATCCGGATGATTAAAAAACCGATGCTAAACCTGAAATGGTATCCCAAAAAAAACCCTGTTTAATATTGCATGGTGCATGTTTGCATGCTGTGGTTAAACCGAGCAGTTCAGAAACCACAATATTCTTGAAAAATGCTTCTCAGATCAAGGCCCACCCTGATTGTGCCGTGGTGTCATGGTTAAGGTAAATGACTGGGACAGGCAAGGTCGGTGGTTCGAATCCCGGTGTAGCCACAATAAGATCCGCACAGCTGTTGGGCCCTTGAGCAAGGCCCTTAACCCTGCATTGCTCCAGGGGAGGATTGTCTCCTGCTAATCAACTGTACGTCGCTCTGGATAAGAGCGTCTGCCAAATGCCAGTAATGTAATGTAATGATTGACATTTGCTTCTCAATTAGTGGCCTGAAATCGCGTTTTCTTTGAGGTTGCTGTATGCCTATATTGTGTGACTTTCAAAGCACCTTGAAACAAACACACCCACAGCTGATATCCATTTTCAGCTTTTAAGCAGCAAAAGCAATTTCAGAAGGCTTATAATGGTGAGACACAATAAAGCCCCATTATCATATGAATATCAATAGATCCACTGACATTCCAACCATTCCTCAGCCAGAAGACTGTGAAGTGGGTATCCTCCCTGTATGTCAGATCAGTTGTAGAGTTGTATTTCTGGAAGGGAATTTTGTATTTTTCTCAAAAAAGTCTGCGAGATTTTTAGTTTCTTCTAAAAGGAAACATTTGTGTGGACATGCAAAACTATCCAGTTTATAACAAGCATATCGTTGTGATGTCATAACTTCACGGAAGTCCAAAGAGCTCGTCTGCACATTTTCTTTATACAAACTGTGTGGATTCATCTGGGGACTCAGCATTTTACACACTCAGTGTTTTTATAACACCTTCAACTCCTTCATAATACACCTAGCAAGGGAAAGTCATTTTCCGCAAAATGGGACCTTTTAGAAATATGGCATACTAAGCATGCTTTTTTCTAGTCCCCAGTCTTGTAATTGCATGAACATGGCACTGCCTTATTTCCAATAAGGGTGGCAAGTTCTCTTACTTGATCAGTTGATGTCCAGCCTTAAGACTGATGAGCCGGTCAGGATGTTGACAAATTAGCGCATTGTTCCTGTAGCTCACCGCCACCTATGCCTCCGAGATTGATTTCTCGGAGGCCCCACGCAAGCCCCTTATCGAGACAAAGCAGAGGCAGTAACACGCCCCCACCCACTAGGCCTCTGGGTATCGGGGACCAAGCGTGTTTTTGAAGAGCGCTCTCCTGGGAGCAATTAGCCGTGCACATGATATGATGTTTTGCATCAGCCAAAGTGCAGCCCGTGCAGTCTGTGTGTGTGTTTGTGTGCTTTATAAGCTGGTGTTTGTCGTGATCTTTTACACCCAGTTCTCCCACATGCCCGCCTGGTGATAGGTAAGCAGATCGGTCTTAAAATACACTGTTCAGAGTCAAATCGCAAAGTTCAGAGTAAAAAATAATTTTAGGTTGGTAAAGCAAAAAGATTTCTACAGTATCTTGCAGTTTTTTCAAAGTTTTTTTTTAGCCCACTTTTTTTAACGAGACATACGGATACCTTGTGGTTCCGTAAGAAAGTATTAAATATCAGAAACTGACTTTCACTTTGAGAAACCTTGGAGCCGAATCAGTGAAGATAAAGAAAGCCATGTCTCCGGTCCACTCCTCTGTGCTCTTGCTTGGTAGTAGCTCAGTGGACCTGGGTATAAAAAAGTGAACTATCCCTTTAAGAAACATAGCTTATTAACCAACTTTTTGCCTTTACTGACAGGGTTGCACCATTGTATTACTCAATGTAGGAAGGGATGTGATGTGACCATGTTTTTTAGAGTGTGACACAGTTTCCATTTGTGATTTAGCCTACATTGCAAATATAGATTTTGTTACTTTATTCAACTGAGCAAAGATGCTTTCTCAGAATATTCATAAGGGGTGACGATATGTTCTGTTAATTATACAAAAGTTAATTGACATTAGTTTCATCACTAAACTGAGTATGTGTCAAATAATACACAGTGGCTTCAGAAAGTATTCAATTTATCGATCTATTATGCCATTTTTGCCCATTAGTTTACACTCAAAAACATAATGACAAAGTGAAAACATATTTTCAGGTCTCTCTACAGATGTTCTATGGGGTTTAAGTCTGAACTTTGGCTGGGCCACTCAAGGACAGTCAGAGACTTGGCCTGAAGCCACTCCGGCCTGGTCTTGGATATAGCTTTGGGCCATTGTCCTGCTAAAAAGGTCAACCATCGCCCCAGTCAGGTTTTCTTCAAGTACCACATCCTTCCCTCAATTCTGACCAGTCTCCCTGTCCCTGACGCTGAGAAGCATCCCCATGGTGCTGCCACCACCATGCTTCACCTAGGGATATTATTAGCCAGGTCATGAGTGGTGCCTGGTGTTCCCCAGACATTTTGCTTGGAGTTCTGCTCAAAGAGTTCCATTTTTGTCTCACCAGACCAGAGAATCTATTCCCTCATGCTCTCAAAAGTCAATTTTGCAAACTCCAAGCGGGCTGTCCTATGCTTTTTACTCATGAGTGGCTTCCATCTAGCCCCTCTGTCATAAAGGCCTGATTGATGGAGTGCTGCTGAGATGGTCGTCCTTCCGGGAGGTTCTCCCATCTCTGCAGAGGACTTGCGAAGCTCTGTTAGAGTGACCATTGGGTTCTTGGACACCTCCCTGACTTAGGCCTTTCTTGCCCGTTTACTCAGTTTGGCCGGATGGCCAACTCTAGGAAGAGTCCTAGTGGTTCCAAGCTTCTTGAATTTCACAATTATTGAGGCTCACTTTGAGCCTTTTAATATTAAATATACAACACAATAAAGTGTGCAGGGGTCTGCATACTTTCTGATGTTGATACCTATTTTTATATCTTTTTTAAACACGGCCACCATTTTGTCCTGTTTGCATAGGTTCTGAATGCTAGCTGGTGCGGTGCTAATTGCTGAGAACTGAAAGTGAGGCAAAGTGTGAACAGTGCACAGTCTGGAAGGAAACACTGCTTTCCCTGGTAAGTTCCAAGATGTAACTTTAGTAATTTTACTTGTCTTAAATCTTAAAGCTAGTCACCTGATTTGATCAATGATGATCAATTTGCGGACCATTATAATACCTCCTTATGTTTAGCCAAAGCATGACCAACCCATTTCTGAGCTTTGTACCTACATTTGGGTCTTGAACATATATTCTTGGCCTGCAGTGTTAACTATTTGGTAAAAGATTAAACTGTGGCCACCATAGCTTAGATATCGTGGAATGAGTGAATCAGTGTAGCCTAACATTGGCTGGTTCACGGTCTGACTGAGTCCACTGTGGTGACACACAATGGCCAAAAATCAAGTAGGCTGTGCTTGAGTCAGCCATGGTTCCTTGGGTAACTACAACACACCATAGCTACTCCCAGGTGCCTACATGTTACCACTTATCGTCTGTAGGATGTACGCCTCTCCTTTGATTTGTGCTGTAGTGTGCTGTTCATCTTAGAGAGCAGGAAATGGTGAGTTTGTTGTGGGCAGATACAGGATCAGTTGCAGTGCTTCCTGTGTGCGTGTGGACGTCACAGCGGGACAATTGGATTGTGTACACTGTGTACAGTCAACCATATTCTGATAAATATATTTGCTTCACCAAACTACATTCCCAGATGTACCGCCCACTGTTATAGTTTAGGAATGGGATTTGTATGGCATGTTGTTGTTTGCATTTGCATTAAGTATGTCAGTGTAGGAATAATTATGTTTAAAAATATGTTCCCAGCTTATTCTGCAATATACAGTATGCAGCTGTGGAGCATCACCATTTTAATTTGCCACTATAAAAATATACTATAAAGTATATTTTACTAGTCTCCAAACTCGCATTATGTCCTCTGAATGAATCTAAATGTCTGGCCGTTGGGGTATTATTCTGGGGGAGGTTAACGCACAAATGGACAGAGGGATCCTCCGTCTCCCTTCTTCAGAAATTCTCAGTCGGGTTCTGCTTTAGTAATTGGGCACACAAGAGCAGCCGTCTCATGGAGTGTTCGCGTTTGTTGAAACGGAAGGCCATTCTGAGAGGCTATGATAATTTTGCAGAGACTCCCTAAAGAGGACTATCCTGAAGAGGAGCCCTGATGAAATGGTTCCACGTGACCTCGTTTTCTGAGCCAGACCGCGCTGTTCCCTGGAAGAGTGACGTTTGCGACTGCTCATCTCACCGTGCGGTTCGGGTTCGGTCAGGGTTCAGCTGCAACAGCACCACACATTACATTTCCTCCAAGCATCTGTTCTTCTAACTTCTACGCTTCTGCTACAGAGGCCCCTGACAAACAGCAATGCTTGTACTCGATCCCAGAGAGCTTAACACGATGCTTGTTTGAAGGAACTTGCAGTACTCCAAAATATCCTACTCTGTTCTGCCTGAACAAACAATAGTGTGAAGTAACCTTATCCAGAAACAGAAAATATATACTTACTATCGTCATTTATGCAATGCAGGGACAAGTTCAGCTTAGGTTTACCAGCTTACCAGTATGCCCTCTAGTATGGCTATATGGCATGAAATGTATTTTGGAAGTTTGGGTATTATAAAGGAAAATTTTTTGCATCAATTTTATGTTAGAGAACTTTAGCGAAACATGGAGATGCGACTGGAATGAACTAATTTTAAGGCAAATAAAATATGAATCACAAAACAAACAATTGTGTCTGCGGTGACTCCAACATGAATGTGACACCATTTGCTTTAGGTTGTTTGCTGTAAACCACATGCCTGACGGCCTGTAGCGTAGTGGTTAAGGTAAATGACTGGGACACCAAGGTCGGTGATTCCAATCCCGGTGTAGCCACAATAAGATCCACACAGCTGTTGGGCCCTTGAGCAAGGCCCTTAACCCTGCATTGCTCCAGGGGAGGATTGTCTCCTGCTTAGTCTAATCAACTGTATAAGAGCGTCTGCCAAATGCCAATAATGTAATGTAATGTAATGAATTCTCTGTGATGAAAGCTGACTTCGAACAATGAACAAAGAATTGAATGAATGAATTGAATGAAATCTCCTGTACTTTACCTTTGGGGGATGGGACTCACGCACAGAGCTGAGGTGCCCTTGTGCAAAGACACGAAGACCCGCGAGCAAGTGATATAATTTGTTTTGGAGTTCGGCCCTGTGCGTGTGATCCTTATCAACTTCACAAATAAACAATGTCCTGCTTCCGATTTTCAAAGCTGCCGCACCGATGGAATCTCGCAGTACTTGACCCCTAAATGCCATAGGTCATGTGATCAGGGCTGATAAGTTGTAATTGGCCACACACCAAGCGTAAGCTTCCGATGTGTTTATAGGCTGCACTATGGTGCCTCCTGAGGTCGCGACCCCTCACTGCCAGTCTAATTGGTGATGATTTCTCCCACTTTTCTTGGACCTCCCAAAGCATGTAAAACGAGCAGTAACGCTAATCATAGCCCAATAGCCTCCTTTTGCTGAGTTTGAATAGATTTAATAGATAGGCATGTAGCTTTAAGCTTCCTAACAATAACCAAGTGGTTTAGTTGGCCTTTTTTGTATGTTTCAAGAACTTGTGTATCTGACGGTGTGGTACCCAGAACTGCACATAGTTGTGCCCTAACATCGTCATTGTTTCACATGTATATAAGCTCCTTATATTTGTACTCGATACATTTTACTATATATCCCAGTGTTTTGTAGACCTTCTTTACCTCTTCAGCACAATGGCTAGATCCATTTAGCTATATCAAATGCTATATTTGTTGGCAGAAATCCTTATGCGATTACTGACCGTAGCATGTTGTTTCATTTCATGGCTGAGCAGTTTATATTTTTTCTGTCACTTAATTTTTTTGGCTGAAATTGTTTGCGGAACTGTGGCACTGACAGGTGACAGGTGCAGGAGAGGAGACAATGCAAACACCGCTAGGTCAGAAGGCTGCTTACTCTGAGCAGAGTACAGCTGTGCTTATTAGAAGGCCCTTTTTGACAAAGGATAACAGTTGGCTCTTAAGTGCCTCAATTTGAATTCGGGAGACCCGTGCTGATTGCCCGGGGCCATGTATTCGGTGCACTAAAGTGGTGTTGGAAAGCCAGAGTCTCTCACGTGTACAGTGCAGGCGTAGAACAGGAGTGATGAATGCGTGCTTCGGTGAGCGAATCGCTCTTTGCACCACGAGAAAGCATCAGGAAGAATAGCTCACATACACTCTGTCCTTCAGGCTATCAAAGGTTTTCTGTAATATAAGACGGTCAACAATAAACGCTGCATTTATTTTTAGACTTCTTGCCTGTAATTTCTAAACATGCCCTCAAGCTCTGCCTTTTTTTGCGGTGATTCATGTCAAGAAACGTGCTCCGGAGGGGTTGTATAAATAAGGGCTTTATAATGTCAGCAAGAGATGTATGGGTTTCTGAAGGATGGTTTCCTAGTCAAAGCAGTTTCTTTCATCCACTGAGAGACTCAATTTTGGGACTAAATGCCCAATGTAGGAAATGGTTGGTTCCCTTTATTTTGTTTGTTTGTTTTAATTGTATGCGATTTCGTTCGCTTCAGATTTCGGTAACGTATCTTGGTGTTCAGTCCAGCCTTATTGTAAGATTGTATCACCTTTGCAGACACAACGGTACCTGTTGACAGATTCTCCCAAAGAAAAATGCGCTTTGGATCATTTTAAAGGCAAATTTTTATTTTGTTTAATTTCGGTCTTAATGTGTACTTTCACACTATGTGGAAGGGCAGAGAAATACCCTTCCGGTTCCCTGTGGCCCTTTCGTCTGAGGCGGGCCTGTCAAAGCAGGCCACGTGCAAGGTGGAGGCTTGACGAAAAGCTGCAGCAGGACCTCGAAATACAGAGCCGGAGCCACACAGGGCGGAGGGTAGGCTCCCAGATTCCCCTGCCCCTTTTCCCGAGAGCTGCAGCCCTGTCATTTCCAGCTCTGCCCAGATGCCTGCGAGATTGCTTTTGAACATTTCCTGGAAATGCATCCCAATGGATATAATTCACTGCCCTGTAGCCCCAAGTAAGAATATTTTTGGACTTCCAGTTCTCAGCAGCTCCCATCCAACCTTCATCTAGCTGCCTGGCCTGGCATAGAGACATCATATAGGATAAATACCACCCGGAGGCTGATTCTGGTGTGCCAAAACTAAACTAGGGCTGTGGGAACGCGTATGAGGAAGCTATAACCACTACCTGAAATTAATGGGTAATATCAGAATGCCTTGAAAAAAAAAACCCATTTTTTAATCAATTTGTGATGTAAGATATAATAAATGCATTGTGTGACATTTTTAAAACAAACCCAAATACTACAGCCTCTCGCAGAGGGATTCTGACATAAAAATGACGAATGTACCCATCACATGCTGCAAACCAACCAAGAGGCCGAGGTTCCATCACTTAAGGAGTGGCATATATTATCTGACAGTGGTCCCACGCCGGGCGAGAGACACCATTGAGACAGGTGGTTGCGGCGTAAGGGGGAGGGTGCGGGGTAATATTCTCACTGTTCATATTATGATGGAATATTTATCTAACATTAGGCTTTTCATTTGTAAATTCCATTACAGTAACTACATTATGTTTTTGTCTTTGGAGAGCTCTTATTGGGGCCATAGTTAATTTGTCCTGGGGCTGTAGGTACTCAACTGTCTTTTTTTTGACTGGGCTGACAGTGACACTAATTGAGGCGAAAGTGCTAATCGTTACCGTAGAAGCTACTTTGATCTTCCTATTTCTGTGAGGACATGGCTAGCTGCTGGTGGGTGGTCTCATTCAACAAGGCACTGGACAGCCCACTTGATCAGCCAGGCTGAGGGCCTAATTTGGCTAAGCGACAACCTCTGCCTTAAAAGGTCTGGTCACATTTAATTCTTACTCCTATTCATTACACTGATCACAGATAAAAGCAAAAACACTGATGTGGATGAAACGAAAGGATCTATCACCATCGAAAGGATCGATCACCATCCTTCAGAAGAATAAAAGTCTGTGTAATCTTTATCTTGGTAATCTCAGTATAGCCAATTTGGTTTACACATTGGGCTGGATTGCATTCATATTGCATACTATTAGTTTTACTGTAATATATGACCTATGATATTTTATTGCAATCAAATTAAAATGAGGTTTTTATTCGTTTTTCTGAAACTTTCTGAAACCTGTGTCAAGACTAGTTCAGGATTGCAGACCTCTTGTCTCATCACACCGTCGATCAGAACATTGAGGAGAAGCCTGTTTATCATTCATAAATCCAGCGCTGAAAACTCCTGAAATAGCAGTAACATGAGTGAAAAATTCTTACAAATTGTTGAAAATTTCACATTAATGATACCCGCGGTAGCACAAACAGTTCATCCTGTGTGTTAATTTAGCATTCCCTGCAGACTGCCTCGTTGAGGTTGTCCGTTAGGATGAGGAAGGCTGAGGATTATGAAGTTGTCTGTGTATTATCGGTTTTCAGTGATGCTCAGACTCCATACTGGATGCTAAATAGAGCCATTTATCAAAATGATTCGCCAAAATAGCATTTTAATATTTAAAAATACTGTGATGTTGGCTTTTTGACTTTTACATCTAATGGTCATGATTGACCAGTGTTCAATAATATCCCAAAAGTATTCTATTTTTAAAACTGGGATTAAAAGTCTGCATATTGTTAGGTAACGGATAGCTGTAAATATCACATGAACTGAGTATTCAGAATGCTTGTTGTTTAGTGAACTGCAGATAATCAATATGTTAGGCCTAGGCTACTGTGCAACTTGAACAAGGCATTTGCCTCACAGTGTAGGCTAAATTACAGTATTTTATCAGCACAAAACCACATTAAATAAAACACAATTTGGGAAATATACAACTACGGATTTATTTTTGGTTGGTGAATCAAGAAACGATGACAGGAAAATAAGAAAAATCTGAGATCTGAGTGGTTAATCACATCAAAAGTATGGACCCACAGGAAATGAGCTAGTATGAGCATAATGAAGGCACCACTGCGTGGAGCTGCTCAACACCCCTTCCGAAGCCTGGAAGCCTTTCTGACTTTGCTTCCTGGCCGCTGTCAGCTTCAGGGAAGTTTCAACTGACTTAGAAACTCCAGGTTCTTAACGCGGTGATGCCTCATCGAATTCTGAGGTAACTCCAGGAATAAAATGCGCATTCATTCTGCTGTGTTAAGTGAGTGAAGAGACAAATGGCGTCGATTCCGTGAAGGAGATGGTGTTTATTCGGTGGCTTTTTTGTTTCCACACGCTACGGCACTCTCAAAAGTTACAAGTGCCCTCTCGCAACCAAACCTACAATGCAATGCTCTTAAAGCCACAAAACACATTTTCTAACATTCTGTAGCAATGCAAGTGGCCTACTGAGATTGAAATTCCTCAGTTGAGGAAGTAAATGTAGGCTCTAAATGGGAGTTATTATATTCAACATCACTTCTGATTTCACGGCAAGGCTGTTTTATTACCAATATAATGTTATGTATTTTTAATTATTCCCAAAAAAAGTGAGAAAGGGTCCAGTTCCACTTCTGCACTGACAGGCATTGATCAACCCATATACAGTGGCTTCAGAAAGTAGACTCCTTCACTTTTTACAAACTTTGTGCTTTTATGGTGATTTAATTTTAAATGGATAAAATTGCCATTTTTTCCCGCTCAATCTTCACTCGTTAACCCATAATAACAAAGATAAATTATTAATGGGCAAAATATCAATTTAAAATTAAATCTACAACACAATAAATTGGGCAAAAAGTGAAGGGGTCTGAATACTTTCTGAAGCCACCGTAGTTTCTGCCACACATACTCCCCATTATCTACACCAGTGTCCAGCTAAACCAGGCTCGCCTGGTCTTGTTTTATTTCTCAGCAGGTTATGTGGTCACAATAGGTCTTTTTTCGTTAATATCGAAAGGCAGTGTTCTCTGTCTGAGTTTTACTGATAGTAGTTAGTGCTTGTCATAGTGTAGGTATTTCATGACACCGCTGTACGTAGTGGCACTTTTGGTCTTCTGTTCTCTCTTCTCTTCCCTATTAAAAAAAAAAAAACGAAAAAAGTATAATATTCTGGGCCTATTTCTTAACTAAATCTGAGCGGTAACCTTCTAACTGACACTAAGCTTATGATGCCAGCAACAATATCAATGTTGTGTTATTTGCATTGATGCACCTACCCCACCTAAACCCCACCACACACACCTAGGAATGCTGCCAAACCTGTTTTATCTGGTCGAACAGTGTCAGGGACTAGCAGGCACCACAGTGTGGCTTGGAAATAACCCTGTAGTCCTGGGTTAGGGACACACAATACAGCTCCTTATTTCATTTGTCTTAGGTTTCATTGCTCCATGATTCAAATACATGATTCATCAATGGTAATATTCAATTCCCTGCAATGTTTCAAGAATCTTCACGCATATGCTCAGCTGACTGTGTACAGTACGTGGACGTTTTGCTTGTGTATTTGCTTTGCTGCCGAGTCATCCTGGATTACATTTTACATTGAACATTTTATTCATTTGGCAGACGCTTTTAATCCAAAGAGACTTAAAAATGGATAGGTTCTTCCACAGGTTAAAGCAACAAATCCATAACAAATAAAATCAGAAAAAAGACGGTGCAAATTTTTTTTGGGGGGGGGGAATCAGAAGGAGGGGGGGGGGAATCAGGAGGGAGGACTAAGGTATAGTTCGAAAAGGTGTGTTTTTAGTCTGTCAAAATGGTGCGGAACCGTTGGCCGTATGTTACGGAAACGTGCGGTTTCTTTAAACGGTCTCTTTTCCGGCTGCGAGCGCAGTGTCCGTCATCGTCCCGTAGTCCCAGAGGGTCCCGGTCCGGCCCCCTCCCTCCCGAGCCGCTCCCAAATCGGGGGCGTAGGAAAAGGCCTGTGCGGGCAGGGCTTCCTCCTCCAGCCCGGGGGCCTGCACCGCACCCCTCTGCACAAAGACCCCCCCCCCCCCCCCCCCTCCGGTTCCAGGTGGCCTGCGAGGGGTGTCCGAGCCCCGGACATCTGCCATTGTGCCCGACCGCCGCAGGCCCTGACGTAAACAGGGCTACCGTGGGGCGTGGGGCGGCTTCCTCTCCGGAGAGCCAGCGACTCCCCCGTTCACTGACAGAATTCGAGCGGAGGCGGCGGGGAGGCCCGACCCAAAAGAGGGTGGAGGAGGAAGGGGTTAGGCTGAGCCAAACTGAAACCCCTCTCTGTGCCAAAACTGCTCCTGCTGGAAACTGAATCAAATTTAAAGACCAAACCAAAACAATACATACACTCACACCCTTATACACGCGCTCCGTCACATACATGCGCACACATACACGCACACATACCAGACACACACAAGCACGCTCACACACATGTGCATGCACACGCACACATAACAGACCTCCAAACAAGCAGTAATTTTTCCAAACTACTGTTCCAGGAGGTCTTGATCCTTGTTTGACTACAAGCTGCATGCATATTTTGGTATTTTTCTCTACAGTAAAGCCGAGCTGTTCCGGGCCTGTTAAACATCCTTTCGGTTTTATAGATGGGTTTGTGACTCGCTTCTCATGCAGAGTTTATAATAAACTAGCTCTAATGCGACTGGTTGTCTGACGTCGCTCTGACACTGTTCAGATTTAATGAAACTGCGTACGCCCCCCCCCCTCCTCCCTCCCTGTATAAATCATAATGTGCGTGGGTGGCAGTGTTCCTGTCAGGCCGTCTTGTAAGGCTTGTTTTGAGGATTCCGCTGCGAGAGGAATGCTGTAATGGCGTGGAGGCTGACTGTTGCGAAGCCCTTCCCCGCCAGGGCTCACGCTAGCCCTGGGCGCTAAATCTGTCAGAAAGGCCCTCCCTTTGTCTGGCCCTGCTGGAGCGCTCCAGGTCCTGGCAGACCACCGACGGTCCGGTCCGAAGAAGAAAAGGGCCAGAGCTTTCGGAGTTTGCGCGGGAGCCAAAAAACCGCTGGTCCCGGTCGACCTCCCAGAGGAGCTGGCATTAAGGGCACTAATTGAACACAGACATCATAACACTGGCCAGCTCCGTGCTATGCTCTTTCACTCTCTCTCATACACGCACATACGTAAACACATACACACGCAGAGTCAGGAAGCGTTTTTGTAAAGCAGCGCTTTATCGGAAAGTGCCCTGACCACGCCGGCCCATTTGGACCGCCTCACGCTGCCAAGGTGAGATCTCGCCTTAATTACAGACGAACGCGTGCGTGTGTGTGGGTGTGTGTCTGGGTGTAGGATAGCCAGAGGGGAAGAGAGATTCTCTCACACGACTTCAGAAAGCGCTAGTGGGTTCTCCTTCCCCCCCCCTCTTGCTCTGAAACTTTTTAGGTCAAGCCGCGAGTCCCGAGCAGGAAAGCCTTTGACGTGAGCGGGCCAGTTGAGAGCTCCCAGCTGCGTATCCGAGGGATATCCCAAAAATAAAAACAGGATTTGGCTTATTTTTTTCTCTTTCCTTTCTCTGCAGAGCTCGAGAGCGGTGCGTGGTTTTTGTCTACTCCATGGACTGTCAACAGGGTAAGCTTAAGTCGTTAAGTCATAACTTTGAATCTTGTTGACCTACGTGTACCCTTTGGAAAAATTATGATCGAATCATGACTATGGTTTTACTTGGAAACTCTTCTGAGCAGTAATGTTGAACAGTTGACTACACAAACTTTATTTTAAAGCGTAATGCATAACATATATCTCAGTAGTGTGTTGCACAATTCTGCTTTTATTATGCGTATTGGTAATGGGACCAGAGCGTTATGTCTTGATGCGTTGCAGGTGTCTGAAAAGTGTCTTCTGGACACAAACTTGTGGCTGAGGCAGATTTTAGCAAAATTGTTATCATTATGGATAGATCACAACTGTCTATCCTTTTTCTTTTATTATATTTTATGTTATCTTTCACCCCTTTCATCCCAGGCTTAGCTAGAGAATGGACTTAACTTAATCTTACTGATATTAATTTGTAACAACTGGTTTACCTTGCTGACATTAGTGTGCGTTTGCTTGTGTGTGGTATTATAAATATATGCTTAGTTATACATGGTAATGTACAATTTTAGCATATCATATCCCTTAATTTCAAAAGTGTACGTCCAATGACATTAATATGATAATATATTCTTTGACTTGAATCATAATTATCCTTGATAAAATAAGTTCACTCCAGGAATTGTAAACATACTGTATGTAATGCATTAGCATTCTCACAGTGTTTGTTGCATTGGCTCAGATGAGCTCTGTACATAGTGGTACCTATGCATGGGGTGACTGTTGCTGGGGCATACAACAGTCAAAAAACTGACTTGGTGACGTGTGATCAATCGGTGACGTGTGTGACTAGCAGAAACTGTGAGAATAACTACAGCGCTCAGCTGGATGGCTGCGCTCCGACCGGTTGTGCGCTATTATGCATGTGCTCTCGAATTGACCGGGGAGCAATGCAGCAGGTCAACAAATAATGTTTAGAAATCCCCATTGTGAAAAAATGCGCTTCAACAACAGCTGCAGCAGTGAACTAGCTGAGTGAGTTCTCCGATTAGAATGAGTTCTCCAATTTTGTCTTGACTGTTACCTTGGCACTAGTTGTGTATCATGACTGTTAAACTATCAAGAGAACCCTCACTGGGAAAATCCAAATCGGTTTGGGCAAATGAGCTCACTTCCCGTACAATATCCTTCGGTGACGTCCAAAGTCAGCGGAAAGCGTCCACTAGAGATTTACGCTCCGTCAAGTCCGTCGTAAACGTATATTAAATCCTACATTCTTTTCTCTCGGACGTCTTTCTCTTACATAACGAGTACCGGCCAACACGGACAACTGGCATTTAAGCGGGGTGGGGAGTTTCGTCCCAGGGCTGCCCTGGGGACCCTCGACGTTGTGGGAGACTAACGACATGCCGGAGGATCCGCCGGGCTCATAACGGGCCGGCTGACCTCAGGAGATCCCCGGACCACTCCGAGGCACAATGACAGGAAACGCTTCCTGCGCCGGGCCCCCGCCAAGTCGCAACGCTCTTTGACTTACGGGCGCAGGGGGGACTTTTTCACCGCCAGGCAAAGGAGAAAAGGAATGATTGCGTTTATCGTCTGTGAGGAGCTCGGCGCAGAGTTGAGGTTGTGGTGATCTATCTCTCTCTGCCCGCTCTCTACTTGCGAAGGGGAGATGCTAGGGGAAGATTGCTTGAGTCAGTTGGGTTCAAAGTTCAGGCCTCATGTTGTACGCCTCGCTCTTACATCTTTTTACAGGCAAAACATATAGTCACAGATTTCATTTCTAAGTGTATTTGCAAGGAATATGTGCTCTCTGACAACACTGTACCATGTTCTTGCAAAGCTACTGTGGAGTAATGCACTGAAGTTGGATGCGCATTTGCAAGACTTTGCCTCTTCATGTTGTACCTACAGTCCCCTTCACTGCAGTAGTGATATGAGCTGAACAACTTCTGAACAACAGGATACCTCAGAGAAAGTTATGGTGATGGTTTAATGACAGGCTTTTGCAGCTCCTCTCAGAGTTTACTTAGTGCAAAACTCACATTCGATCACTCGCCATGTTTATCATTGTCAAAAAGTGTTTGTTTTTCTCTTATTTGTCAGTTATCGTGCCTCCGACAATGGAAAGAGGCCCTCAGTGCAGCTGCTCAGTGGAAATCATACACCCGTGCACCTATTTGGACTGCCCTCCGGAGACTCTCTGGGGAGGGGGGGCGTGAACGGATGCCAGTGTGTACGCCTGTCACAGGGGCGCGAGAATGCCACGTGCGCTGGACTCGACACCGAAACTCAGCAGGGCCTCTCGCAGGCACGGGCTGTTAGAGCGCGGTCTGGGCCAGGTACACAAACCCAGCGCGGCACGCCTCTCCGCAGAACAGGCTCGGCAGGTAACGACCGGCTGACGTTCAGCGCTAATGATACCCCCGCTCGGGGAATTCGCCGAGCGCCTCCTGCAAAAACAGTCATTAAGGGCGCTGTCGGCCGCGGGGCCCGTCGGGGTCAGAGCAGGTATCCCACGAGCGGAGACTAATTTAGGGGTGTTTGCACCCTGAAACCGAAGTAGGCAGCTGACCGTGCGTCAATGTGCGCGGATTGCAGCCGGGTCCTACGCATGTCTGCAGGTGTCCTGAGTGGCAGTGAGCAGGTGGGGCCGACATTGGATATTTGCTTTGGAGCTCGGCTGGAAGCAGAGGAGCTGGAGACCCCATTCCGATGTGTTCACCCTGCCCCCTGCCCTGGTCCATGGGCGGGACGGGTCCTCGATCATGCCTTTTGGCTTGCCCGGTGCACAGGGCAGGTTTGAAATGCACGATGGCTAGAGGTGAGCATTCTTCACTGGGTGTCCGCTTTCATGGTCGGGACCATATGACGTACCTACGTCACTGCTGGGTTAGGTCTCATCCATGTCTCACCTGTGCTCAGGAGGTAGCCTCCTGCCTAGATTTCTAATTGAATGCTGTGCGCACTAGTGAGAGTGTCCGCTTGCCTGTGCCTGCGTGTTGGGTGTTCATTTACTGCCCTAATTTTAGAGTAACTTTCCGCCTAATTCATAGCTTGCTTTGCCTCTGGAAGCTTTGTGGGAAGGCCTGAGAGTGAACAGTACCATGTGGTGAACTAAACAGTGGAGAAACGCGCTGTGTAACATTATAGCCTTCCGCTTCAAAAAGACCGGCTTGGCTCTTCCCATACATTCCCGTAAAGGATGGAGACAAAATATGTTTTGAGTCTGAAATAAAAATTCACAGAGAGAGCTGTCTGTGAATCATAATTTCAGGCTGTAGTCTGCTAGACTGCTTTCCCTCCAAATTTATGCACCGTGTTGGTCATTCGTCTATAATGAACTGACTCAAGACCCTGCTACCTAACACCTGTTCATTAGATGTTGCTGAGTGGATTCGTTTCACCCACTTAAAGTAATAAGTATGGGTTCACTGGTCCCTGCTTACCAAGCAATTAACCTCAATTCCAGGGTGGTGCGCACAGCCTCTGGTAGAACATATCATCTCTGGTTTATTGTTTTCTTTTGAATATGATGCATATAATTAGGGTAGGTGAAAGTTGGTAGGTGACATCACCATTCAGGAAATGTGCAGTCAAGTGAAATCTACTTCACCCCTGCCAGGTTTTGCTGCAAAGGATGTTGTTAGGGGCCTTACTCATGACTCAATGGCGTACCTACCAGCAGTCTCTCTTAGTTTTTGACATTAGCATAATAGCTGGGGAAATGCCTTTAAAATGAGGAAACCAGGGTGGATCATTGTCGTTGCTGTTGAACAGCTTCTGCAACTGTCCAGCTGTATCAAGACCTAACATGGCCTAGAATGTGTTCACTGTCAAGGCTGTCTGAAGTTGAATGAATTGTGTCATGTGACTGAGAGTGTTTGACCGTGATTAGGGGCAGCGATGGTAAAACTTCAAAAGCTGGGTCCATGCGTCACCCGAGCAGATGAACAAGGCTGGGCAGCAGCCCCCTTCCTGTTTGCCTGCGGAGGTGACTTCCTGCTCGTGCGCCACGTCTGGGCCCGGTGACCACCAATAGGGTGGCGTCCCAGTGCGGCTTGGAGCAGGGGGTGGCTTATCTGCCCGGGCATATGCTCCGAGGTCCAGGGTCAGGGGGAAAACTATCAGGGCTGTGGTGGGTGTTCACCGGAGGATGGTGGGCGGGAACGTCCTGTCGAGCACACTGCAACCTGTCCTGCATCATTTTGCAGAAAGAACTGCATTTTTGTTTGCCGGTGATCATTTTCTTTCATTATGAATTGACTGCCCATGGCCTACTAGTTGGTAGGGCCTACTGGCCTAACAGATTAGTTTTAGAAGCGCTTACCAGATTTTTCAAAGCGGTAAGACAACCTCTACAATGCCATACTGTAGGCCGGATTAGGCGGCCCAGATATGTCAGAGGTCAGTGGAGGCACCGCAGGTTACGGAAAACTGTCTGCGGCATCTGAACCCTGACCTTCCAGGGCCACCGAATGGAAACAAGTTGGTCCCAATTTTATCTGTGGAAGAATGTGGCCTGTTCTACTGTGTTCATTTCTAATTTTGAGTTTGTCTGTCTTTCAAGAGTCACACATACGCACAGGGGCTGCCACAAGGCTTGGCCTGATGGTTTACTTGGTTTTAGTCCTCTGATGTGCCCTGTGGTCAATTATGGACTTGTACCTGTGGCACCTTCAACTTTGGTCTGTGGTCTGCGGCCATGCAGGGTGGCATAGCATCACCCAGGGAGGCAGGTCCTCAGTTGGCTGTGCTGTCCCTGTCCCGTTGGGCGAGAGCGGCTCTCCTGGTCGACTGGTCGTTTGCTGCCTGCCACAGGACTGCAAGTGAAGTCCCGGATACACTGACTGGACAGCACCGAAAAGAAGCAGCAACTGTGCGGATTGATTCGGGTCGTAGCAGCGAGGAGACCGAAAATGAAATTGGGCTTATGACCGGGCATCCCAAATTAGGCTGAAAAGAGAGCAATTAGGGGAAATATTGCTTAAGATGTTGTTTTTTTTCCCCCCGAGCAGCAGTCGGACGATGCAAGCTGTCCTGGGAGTTGGAGTCTTGTGAGGACACTAAAGAGCAGGACGTTTCCCCGTGTAATTTTACTTTGAGCGAGGTTTTATGGGTGCGGTTTTGCTAAATCACGTCTGCGCTGCACACTGGTGAAATAAACTGTGATGCTAATGCGTGTCAGCTGTTGTATGATGCAACAGCTGAAGCATTCTCATGTAGAGCTGTTGCAGAAGGCAGATTGCCCCTAATTTCCGAAATCCCAGAGCCTCCTGAATTTATCCGCAGTGTCTGCTTCCATTATTCCTAAAATCATTCAAATGGGTAATTTCTAAGAATATATTTCTCATTGCTAAATCTTAGAAAGCCGAGAGCAATTTCAATGATTTGATGTGTTTAAAGGACATTGTGATGATTTTACATTTATATGCCCTGTTTGCAGTTCTATGCATTATGAAGTTACCATTTTATTGTGAAAATGCTTTCTAAGTGTGCATTATGGGACCACCAATGAAGCACCATGCAGTGATGTCACATTGAATAGACATCCTTTTGTCCTTCAACTGGTAGTTACATTTTCTCTTATGTAATAAAACCTTCGGCTTCCAATAACCCCAAACAGATTTTTTTTTAAAGAAAAGTGGTGCCACATAAAACACTGTCTTTTTTAAGAACATTTTTATAAGAGTGATTTTGATGGGACCACCATACTGGCTTCGATTATAATCGAAATAGCATGAAACAAAATACGTATAGCCTATTCAAAACAGCATAGCCTGAATATAATGTGCTAAATCATTTTTGCAAACAGGCCTGAATATCCACAACGAGGATATTAGACCCATGACGCGTGACACTCTTATTTGGAGAAGTATGAGGCCAGAATCTAAAATGGCCTCTGAGGGTTTGGAGGCTTTCTGGGTCAGCCCCTAACTCTGTGGTTTTAAGCACTTGGGGCAAGCTGAGATGGTTTATAAAGAGCAGAGCTTACTTCCTGCAGCAGTGTGCTGTGTGAAACGTGTCTGAGTAAATACGGTGGGAATGGAAGCCTCTCTCCCTCCATGCACACCCTGCTGATGCCCAGTGCTGCACAGGACCTGGGCACAAAGGGTTAAGTGACAGCAGCTGGTGACCTGTAACTGAGGCATACACATGACAGGAAGCCCAATCAGGAGGAAGCTGGTGGGGTGGGGGGCACGGCAAAATATTCAGGGATCTCATGTGGGGAAAACTTGTATGTGTCTGTCTGTCTGTGGGGGTGTGTGTGTGTGTGTGTGTGTCTGTCTGTCTGTCTAAGCAAATGTGTGTGTGTGTGTGTGTGTCTGTGTCTGTCTGTGTCTGTGTGGGTGGGTGGGTGTATGTGTGTGTGTGTGTGTGTGTCTGTGTCTGTCTGTGGGTGTATGTGTGTTTGTGTGTGTGTTTGTCTGTCTGTCTGTCTAAGCAAATGTGTGTCTGCGTGTGTCTGTGTGTGTGTGTGTGTGCGCAAGCCAGCATAAAAGGGGCAGCAGCCTGGATCAAATCATGTGTTAGCCATTCTCTATACCCAATGAGACCTGACAAATGGGGAAAAAAACTGCATCCCACAGTGATTGCACACATATGTGCGTGGATATGGATACATAGTGCAGTTCTGTATATTACCGAAAGAAAGAAACTCTGCTTTGAGGTTCAGAGTTCCCATTCGCCTCTGTTTCCACACAAAGCCTTCACCATATGAAATATAAGTTAAGTGGTGAGAGTTTAAATGTTTCTTCTTCTCTGTTGTGGTGAACGTTTGTTTTCCGTTTAAACAGCTTTGCTTTCGAGAGGAAAAATGGTTTTATTCAAAAGAACAGACAGGCCTGAGGGGATGCCAGGACAGTGAAGGGAATGGGAACACTACAGGACACCAGGCTCAGTAAAAATGAGCTACGACTTCTAACATTTATCGATATGGGATTCTGCTGTTTTCGTTCTGTATCCCTGCTGTTGCGTTTGTACTGTATCACCACACATATTTATTTCTCTGTTTGGCAGATGGACTGATGCAGGGTGAACTGCGTAACCTTAGCTACATTTACAACACGGCCCATCCCGCAGCATGCTAACACTGCGCTGAAATGTATTTAGCAGTCAGCATTTGCATCTGTTGACAGTATTACAGTAAATGTTTCTGTGGCCATTGCTGTAACTCATAAATAGCAGCAGGCAGAAGGCAACGCCACGAACATCCTGTGAAAGTTCCGCATGAGCAAGGTGGAAGCCAACACGCTCGTTCTGACAGGAAGTCACGCTTTCAGTGTGGCTGTGAGGGAATTCAGAGGTAGCCAAGAGAGGAACTGACAGTTACAGCCTCAGTAAATCTTTGAGAGATATCCTTTCAAAAACTACAACAAAGTAGTAGACTCCCCATATGGCTTTCCATCTACTCTGTGGATTGGAAAATACAAATCGTCTTCTACATGGATATAGTTAAACTGGAACAATCAGCAAAATTGTGATATTCGAAGGTTGCCTTTTTATGATTTTGCTTATGAACTCTCTGGAAATGACTCTGAACGTGGGAAATTGCTTCAGACCTCTCTTGGGCCACGAGGGGGGTGAATAAGTCGTTGTGCTTTATAAACATTCAGCGTAATCTACAGGAAATGAAGCAGGGACCATCAGCATTGAGGTTCCTCTGGCCGGTGCTCTGTTTATCCTGACATTTCTACGTTTGAACTTCAGACCTGTTGGAAGGCTCGCGGCGGACTAAGCCAACAGAGGCTGAAGACCTGGGCGAGGCCAGGTTAACAGAGCCCGAGGCTCTCTTTCAATTTGACTCCGGTGAGGAGGACCTTCTGCCCTTTCTTGTTTACCTTCACGTTTGTGGTCAGCTCTGCTGGAATGACTGTCAGATTCTCCTCCCCCGCCTTCATTCAGAATCTGGGAGGTCAACTTCAGTTTCCCTGGAGGGAAACCCTCCAGTTATATTACAGCTAAATCTCTGCACATTTGGCTGAAGCTGCAGGAAGTAAGCTGCGTTGTGCTTAGAAAGATCACTGTGTATAGTAGTGTGGCCCATGGAGGCCTGGGGGTGTAACTGATAAACCTCAGTCACTTTTTAGTCCCAGTCATAATCAACATGACTGACTTTCACTGAACTCTGTGTGCAGAATGGATATTCCATTTTGGGGTTGGATACCACTTCTCTCAGAGGAGTAAAAAAGATCTTTGGCCAATGGCACCTGTGTGCAGACTTCACGTGACTTTGATTCAGACACAGTAATTGGAGCGGTGTTATGTCTTGTAGGGGGGTGTGCTCATCTCTCCACCACACCCCTGACCCCCCAACGAGCATTGTTGAAAGTTCATCATGAACCGAAGGATAGATCGTCAAGGGAGCGGTCTCAATTCCCCACCCTGTTTTATTAGGAACAGCCACTCGGGTTATTAAAAATTAATCTGTTTCACAGCTGTTTAAACCTTCAAGAATTTAGACCATACGAGAAGTTGTCCTGAAATCAGACTCCATCTCTGAGGCTTCACAGTAATTTCACCACAAAAATCACAATTTGTGCTGTTCTTTAGCTTGGACATGCTTGGTCGTAAAGAGACTAGGTACAATTTCACGATAGGCCTACGGAAACATTGTTTTGCGTTGTAATCGTGTAGGAGTGCTTGGCTTGACATTTGCGCATGACCTTGGAGCTCAAAGCATACCCTTTCATTAAAAGACTAGCTTCTGGTGCTTTTTTTCATGGATGTGAAACTAAATAGACATTGCATAACAACTTAATAGCTAGTGTTGATTATACTGGGGATACAGTTTCTTATTGTTCGTGGCAGACCTGAGGTTATTCTATTCAAACATTTCCTGTGCTGTTCTCTCTTAGCCTGTGGACCCGTGCATTCTGCAGCTAATTTACTTCTCTTTTTGTGTGCAATAGTGTGTGTGTGTGTGTGTGTGTGTGTGCGAGAGAGAGTGAGAGTGAGAGTGAGAGTGAGAGAGCAGCTGTGAAATTTATGAAACGCATCAGTTCCCCCAGCTGGCAGGAACTTCCTCTGAAGTGTTATTTCGTATTTTTCAATGTAAATAGTTTGGTTTCATTTTTTTGAAGCGCCCATGACTAATCATGCCTCCAAAATCGTCTGCGCCAGGGAAACAGGGGGCGAAGCGGCAGGCGGCTTGTTTGTATGGTGGCATTTGGAGTATGACACACCAGAAAGGTTGAGGTCAAAGGTCAGGTTACATAAGTTCTATCCAGTCAAACAAGTTCCCTGAAAACTTTCAAGGAGGTGAAAAATAGTGATATTGATTTTTACGGCATCAAGGTTCAACATTAGCAGTTTTCTCAAAGGGGTCTAATTTGACACGGAGGCCGCTTGGTGTACAAAGTGGCGCAGTTGCATCACGCGCGCTAACCAGGCCCTTAGCCTAGCACAGCGGGGCACCTCAGCTGCTGTGTCGCTTCAAGAATTCCTGCAGCGCTTGCAATTCCCTGCACCCCCCCCCCCTGGGCCCTTTCGGGGACCCTGCCCTTTCACGCCCGTCGCAATGCGCAATGAGTCATTTGCCCTCCGGAAAAAGTGGCTCCGGGTGTTGCATAACCCGTCTTGGAGCCCCATCCCCCCCAGGCCCCACCGCGGTGTGTCCTACTGCCAGCACCAGTGAAGCCTGTTTGTTTTTCGCCAGCGTGACCTTCCAGTTGCTTAATGCGCCCCCATGCCCACGTGAAAAGGTCTCATCACTCATTACTACCAGCAAATGTCAAAACACAACTAAACTGTCCTGGACATCACAATTGCTGCATATTTGGGCGGTAAAGCCCTATACAGCTTCATAATAGAGACTGATAACAGTTATTTAAAAAAAGCATATGTCAGTCTCTTATGTGGCTATATTGGATTTTACCACTCAATTATCATGCAGTTGTAATGTTGGTGACCATGGAATTTCCCCTCTTTTATTAAGTTTGGCACATGGATGAAGGTACCATGCTTGGGACCACAGTGGTTAAATATGTACTATCCTTTAGCTAGATGCTTACGTGGATGAATGGGTGGCTATATTATTAGAAGTTAGCATCAGCAGCTTTTTGTTAATTTCAGGTAATACAACATAAAATCTCCAAGATGAGTGAACAAATGATTAGCGGCATCTAAGGTTAAAGTTTCAAACAGTTCATAGGGCCATGTGTTCTGTGTGAACCTTTTTGTATGAGATCTTATTACTGGTGTATAGCAGCTAAGAGACTGTGGTGTTTGGCATGGATGTAGCCTCCTATGGCATACAATGTTCTGATAAGTTTTATTTTTTGTGGTTATTTAACCTGATTAATATAGCTACTAGCTAAATTCACGTGATGTATTTCCAGACTTTTAATCTTTTTAATCTACTTTAATAATGAGCAGTCAAAATGGCGCTCAATCCAGGTGAGACCGACTTTTATCAAGACCCCTACGGTTTCCAAAACAGCCCCTTTCAAAAGCACCGGGTCCCCATGTTATCTTAGGCCCTCCTCATTTCAAGCAGCTCTGAATGCGTGTGAAAGCAGCTGGCAATAGTAAATTTAGGAAAGCACGGGCTGAGAAGGGCCCGTTCTCATTCTGCGGTCATGTGCCTCAAGGGGGCTGTGTCAAAACAAGTCCCCTTGAGCTGTCTGTCGCAGACCCCCTCGACTACACGCGCGGGTCACCCTCCGCCCCTCCTTTTCCGTCCACCCTCCCCAAACCTGATGAGTGGCCATTGGCTAACCCCGACAGGAGGGTCCCATGGGCAGAGAGAAGCACGACACAGGCTCTACTCGCTGTTATTGTTTTGTTAGTTATGCAATTACGATATAACTAACAGCAAGCGCATTACACAAACATTTGCCATATCCTTGTAAGGTGCTTAAAAATGTAATCAGTAGGCCTATTTCAAAGATGGATCATAGGACTATATGCTTGTACTATACTTACTGGGTGTAAAGATGAAACTGATTGTTTCCTTTGTTCCTTGCTCATTGGTCTATTATCCCTGGAGCTGAACAACAGAGGCATTGCAACAGCTGCCGTTGTGTAGAATCTACATAAACTCACAACAAATAAAATCTTTAACTCTAAAGGATTATCTGGAACGAACGTAATCTAAAAGTCAAATCTTAAATGACTAAAAAGGTTATTTAGAACAGGATTATGTGGAATGAACACGATTGAAGACGAGGAGGAGAAACGTCACTTGTCTGAGAGAAAGTGCTGCTGAAGAGAATGAGATTGTGGGTTAAGACTTTATTTCCTGCTGGTCATTTCCTGTCTGGACTGGACCATCTTCCTCCCTCAGAACTCCATGTTCGGCCATGTCACTCCCCTTCAAGTCGACCTTCACTGGAGCTCTGCAGCTAAAAGGACCGCTCCATTATAATCTTCAGAAGATCATCACACTCCACACACCAGCCAGATCTCCACATTCTATACTTAGCTATCTATACTATATAAGTTATTTAGCTGAAGCTTTTATCCAAAGCCAACTTACAGTTGATTAGACTAAGCAGGCGACACTCCCCCCTGGAGCAATGTGAGGCCTTGCTCAAGGGCCCAACAGATGCACGGATCTCATCGTGGCTACACCGGGGCTTGAACAACCAATCTTCCAGATCTCGGTCATGCACCTTAGCTATTAGGCTATGAGCTGCCCATTACTCTACTACCTATGGGTGCCTTGCCCCTACCCCCCACGTGCCTGCACTTCCAGGACTGTTCTGGGGCTCCGATGGTGGAATGGACTTCCCACTGCAGTCCCACCCAGCCCATTTTCCAAAGCAGGCCGACAGCCTATTGGTTAAATGACAAAAGCGAATTGGTAACTCAGGTGCTGTCTTAAAATTACCGTAGGTTAACAGTAATGTGATAATAGCAAATGTAAGTTGTGCAAATAGGCACAATCCGTTCTTGAAAAGGTCAATTTCTTTGCCATGTCTTCATTTTATGTCCACATTCTCCTCTTCACTGTATGAGCCACTTCTGTCCTCCTGGCCTCTTCTGCTTTTACCTGCTCTGTGTGTCAAGAAGGATACTTCTGATTGGTCAACGTCTGTAGTGCATGCACAGAGTGACAAAAGCCAGACACGTCTCCATTTCGGTTTTGTTTTCTTTCAGTGGGGGGAAAAAAAAGCCAGAATGGTGGCTTTTAGCGACCGTGAAATTGCACATATTCACATTGCAGCTTAAATATGAATGGAATGAATTGTCGAGCCATGGAGAGCTGCACCTCTCCTGTGTTTTGGCTTCGGCGTGAGCAATCCTGCTTCTGTCGTTCGGACTGAAAAGGCCTGCATTTCCGCTCGCCATGCGATGGCAGCCACTGGGGGCTTTCGCCATTTGCCCGTCAGCCCCCAGAGTTTAGCGAGCAAGACAAGGTACTTCCCTCATGCAATGGAGACCATCAGTGCTCCAAAATAAGAAATAAATAACCTAAATATAGCTAAATAAATTAGCAGCAGGGACGTGGTATCCCTCTGAGCCCATGTGACAGTGCTACAGGAGCCTGCTTGTGGGCGAGATGGCAGCTTGCACCCCCGAGACCCCTGTGCTGAGCCAGCCCCCCTTCATAACGACATGCCCTGACAGCACCACCAAGCTCCGACAGAGCTCTTTAAACTCGAAAAGCCCCCCCAGAAAGCTCCGAACATCCCTTCCGCTTGTTAAGCTTAACGCTACGCCACTTTCTTCTCTCCCCTTTCCCTGTTTGACGTCAGTCTCAGGTCCCCGGCGGTCTGAAATATCCAGGATGAAGCGATATTCCTTTCACGGCCGCTGAGTTGGGCAACCCTTCTTTGGGTGGGCTTAATTTCAATAGCCTGTCTTGGTGAAGTTTTCCAGAACTGTAACGCAGACCTCAAACTAGATCCCCTGCACTGTTTGGAGCCGTGCTATGTTATTACGTGAGTGGACGGTCATTCACACTGTTGGCACTGCGCTAATTTTCTTTGCCCTACGAAGCCAGAGTGTGGCCTGTTGCCACGGCGTCGGTCAGGTATTAAGCTGCCCCAGGAAAAACAACAAGGCGGAGCCTCCGTCAGTGAGCTGGAGGTGCCTCCGTCAGTGAGCTGGAGGTGCAGTGGGTCTCCCCTTGTTGGTTAGTGCTGCTTAGCGCAGTGACACTTTTTCTTTGTTGGCACTGTTTTTACCACATTGCGTATATTATTTTGTATCTGTGCTTGTGTTCATACAGCTACCGAAGATCCATTAATCTGTGGCGCTTTGGATAATCTGCTAAATAAATAAACTGAAGGAGTGCATGTGGCTCCATTACATTTCCAAACAAGCTAGTTGGCTAAGAGCGTGTAGTTTTATGCCCAAAATGAGATTAGGCAGTGTACCATTTACAGGCATTTGGCTATTTCGGTGGATATTTCAAAAGTAAATGACAGACCATTTCAGTGCATCAAATATAGTATTTTACTGAGAAATTGCAAACGTCATTTGAATGCGTTATGCAAACACAAAACAGACATCTGGCTGTAAGTGAGCGAGTCTGTTTCCAATAGAAACACGCATAAGAATAAATCCTTTTCAGGATTATAAATCCTTTCAAGTCTTATTCAGAAGACACAGGACATGAGCACACTGCCTGACTGCCAGTGCTTGATGCAAATGTATTTATTTCACATTTAGACTTCATTTTTTAATTACATGTAGTGTAATGGCGAATAACGATCGCGTTCCCAAGGCGTGATGTCAGGTGCGTGTGGCGGCGTTGCTAGCGCAGCAGAAGCTGTTTACTCATCTTATCAGGTGCTAAACGCCAGTCTCTCTGTGATCAATTGTGCCCTTACGTGCCCACGAGGACAGCCAGAACATCGTCTACCAATTAACGCCCCAGCTTATTGGCCGTGGCAGGATTTCATAGCGCCGTCTCCAGGGACGCATTTCCGTGACTTCACTTTATCAGTTTATAATTTTTTTGTTCAGGCGTGTATTTCTGCATCGTCTTTGTTTGTTTATCTAAAACATTACGCCCAAATTGCTCCGTTTGGCTCACGGGCGAACTTTTTAATGCTTCCAATCGCTCACGTGCAACTGAATCATCGAAAGCAGTTGGTGCCAGTTTAAAAGCGTTGTCTTTGATCTTTTACTTATCACTGTTTTCCTGAGCGAGAGCTGATTCATTCCAAGAATGATCATTCCTGAGGACTGCATTATAAAAGGAAGCTGAAGTGAAGTGCATCAAAACTGACTGCAATACTAGATTAGTACCATCTTTGTATGTAGATACATAACCCATAAGCTAAGCATGGAAATCTATTTCATGATGCGTAGAAAATGGCTGCCAACTTGCATGCAGACTGTGGATACAACCTCCTCCGTCCACAGTACCAGGGGTCAAGTTGCATCAAATCTCTTACGGACATGTGGAACTAGTGTATATATAGGCCAGTTGAGGTTGGGCATCCCCCTATAGCTGGGTTCCTCCCTAGATTTCTTCGCATCAGGGAGTTTTCCTGAACACTGTTTGAGGGTTTTTCTCCCCACTAGGGAGTTTTTACCTTGCGCTACTATTTAGGGGATTATGGCTGGTATTTCACATTTTTCTTTCTTCTTTTTCTTCCTTTCTGTTTCTGTATCTCATGTGAAAAGCGCTATATAAATACCATTGAATTAAATGGTATATAGTATTTTCTCAATCAGATTTGCCAGGTCTTGGCTGTTAAACACGTTTGAGTGAATTTATTTGTAATCATATCTTCATTTGAATGTACCTACCCTGGAGTTCACAATAATCCTTCCATGGTTTATTCTGTGCCACCAGAAACGAACCACAGAGCATTTTTTTTTTTTTTTTTCAAAGTTGTAAATAGAGCCAAATTCAAAGCCTTTTTTTTTCAATAAATTAGCTGGGGTTACGGGAAGATTAAAATCACCGGAACCTAATTCCCTTCCTGCTGGTGTGGTCCAGTTTATTCCTGCGAGAACTGTGCGTCTCTGCAGTTTAACCAGCAGAAGCAGGCTGCTGTGGAGAAGGCGATAGCCCCCCCCTCTCCCCAACAGCGAAGCGAGCGCACAAGCAAGCGCCGTGCTGCACATCCAGCGAGGGGGTGGGCTCTACGTGCTCCTGAGAGCACTGAGGGTGCATTTGTTTGTGACACGAGCAGTCAGTGCTGTCAGTGTCATATGGCAAGCCAGGCCAGCCTCAGCCGGCTGAGAGCAGCGAGAGTCATTAGCGCTAGCGTTAGCGGCAGAAACTACTCGCTCCGCGCGGTTCCCCCCACGGCTGCCGGCTTAATCCCCAGCATAACGCGGCGTTCCGCAAAGGTAAGGACAGCGGGAAAACGGGGAGGGGGGAAGGAACGCCGTAGCCGCGTCTCGGCTTCCCCGGTTTTGAGCCCGCATGCTTTGGGACACGCCAGTTTCACGCCGGAGAAAGAACTGTGTATTTAGTTTCGGCTCCAGTCGCTTTCCGGCTCCACAAGTCAGCGGAGGTGAGCTCGGGTGTTCTGTTGGATTTGCGTCTGCTATTTTCATCCGCGTGCTGGGAAAGTTTTGCAGGCGGTGTGTGAGTAGGAATCCAAATTTATGAGTGTGCTTTTGACTAGTTTTCATTTCCTGGAGGAGAGATCTGATATATATCTGCAAGAACAGATTTTCCTTCTTGTAATATGCTCTGGTGCATGTCACATTTAACGACGGGGACAGGGTTGTTTGTTTTTCAGTTTTATAATGTATAGTGCCTGAACGTGCAGAATGTAGGACAGGCAAACAGTATGTAGCTGCTGTTCCACTAATGTACAGTGCAGCTAATTGTACAGTCTGTAAAGATGTTGCTTTTGGCAAGCAAACGCATACCCGACTTATAAACGCTCAACAGCTGTAACCAATTATGTTTTGCTCATTTTCTCTGCACATTAATCTATTGTTTTCTCAGACCAGTAGTAAGTACTGTCATGCTTAAAACTATTTCTCTTACTGACAGGTAGGATTCTACCGTGTTGCAGCCACACGGAAGTGGTTCCGTAGCTTGAATTGAATTCAGGTTTTCATTACGCGGTAATAGCTTAAGGGTCACGTCTTTTGTTTTGGGACATGTTTCTTTGATTTCGCCAGGCTTTCAGGCTTTGAAGTCGCCATAAAACCGAAAAAAGTTCCAAATTAAACGGATCAAGCTGCTTTCTCCCCCCCCCCCCCCCAATGATTTAGCATTAAGCCGTCAGTTGCAGCCGCACAGTTTCTGGAGTTTGTCTTCAGCAGCGGTTGCCACTGGTGAGAGCGAAACCCTTTGAGCCCCAGTATCTCACCGAGCACTCTCTCCCCCCCCCCCCCCCCCTCTCTCTCCCTGCAGACCCGCACCTTGGCCGCCCGGACGTTGATGGAGTTCTTGCAGGGCAGTGGTGATTACTGCCACGCCCAACATCGCAGCGCCTGAGCCCGGGTGGCATGAGCGCCCGGCACTGACCTTTGGATGCCAAGAGGCGCCTGCTGTCATCGGGCTCCCGCCTCTCGCAGTCCGCTCCCGCCACACACACAGATGGGGTAACTCGCGCCCGGTCAAGCCCAGTGCGAGCCAGCCGACCGCAACCCCGTCCTCCTCACCCCAGACTCGAGAACAGACCAGCGTCCACCGGAGAAAAAGCCTCCTCCCTTTTCTCTTTTTTTTGAGGCCGCCGAAAGACACAAGACGGGCAACTTCGGCAGGGAGGTGGGGGGTCCTAATAGTGGGCGAGCAGCACTTTTGGGGGAGTCCGTTATTTATTTTTGGGGTTCTGGAAACGGACGGACGGATTCGCGAGGCGGCATGGCGAGGATGAACCGCCCCGCTCCCGTGGAGGTGTGCTACAAGAACATGCGCTTCCTCATCACGCATAACCCCACCAACTCCACCCTCAGCAGCTTCATCGAGGTGAGCCGCCGTTCTCGCGCCGCCATTTTGTGTCTCCGCCTGAGCCCTGCTCACTCATAAGCGCTCTGTACACATGGAAAATAGGAAGTCGCTCACATGTCCACACGAACCACAAGCCAATTAAGAGGAAACGGCCCGCTTGTCAAAAGCTTTAGCGATAGCTGCAAACCCCTCATCGTCATGGAAACCTGACCCAGCACAACCGTCACATGGCACAGGTGAAAAATAAGTGTGCCCGCCCAGTGGGGAGTTTGCCCCAGATAACAGCGACGGCGCACAGCGGCAGACACGTGTTTTCCGATGGCGGTTCTTTGTCATTTGTTTTGACGACCCGCTGCTGAGGCTAAGGCCTTAAAGGCAAGGCCGGTGTTTTTCTTTCCTCCAGTACCGGACAGTTAACTCAGCTTGCCTCCCTCTCGCAGGACCTGAAGAAGTATGGCGCCACGACGGTGGTCAGAGTGTGCGAGATCACGTACGACAAAGCCCCGCTCGAAAGGGACGGGATCACCGTGGTGGTGAGTACGGTCTCCGAGTCACCGAGCCAGACACCGAGCCAGACGCCACATGTACAGCCTTCCCTCTGCAGCTCTGCTGAGCCCGCAAGCGCGTTCAGACCTGACACGCTGCAGTGTTAAGCCGCGGTGTTAAGGATTGAGAGCAGAAAAGGTACGGACGGGTTATAAGCACGAGGAAGAAGGCGGTCCTGCCCGCAAGGCAAACAGCACACTTTTCTATGGCTGTTTACAGGATTAATGAATAAGCGCTACGCCCACAGGAGATTGATATGCAACCCGTTTAGGTAAGATGGCCTTTGAAACGTGTTCTGAAAAGAAGGAAACGAGACGACCTAATTCTGTGCTGTAAAAGCCGCTCGCTTCTAAGACCAGCCAGACAACATAGGGCACTGGCAGTGGTCGTTTGAGGATTGAGTTGATAGAGGGAGAGAAAACGGGTTGGGAAGAGATGAGTATCTTTACTCACTGGGGCAACTACTTGCTCAGAGGATCAAAGGTGCTCCTCACTCTTCCTCAATGCCCCATTTCTCCCAAAGCCGGCATCCACCAATGGGACAATTCTTCACCCCCCCATTTTGTATAATTGGTGGCATCCCGTCACAGTCAGTGGAATAAGCACTGAGTCAATTTCCAGTCGCGGCACTTTGGCAGCGAGCGAGGCATTGTTTTAAGAAAGAAAATAAAGACTTTTGAGAGGTTTGCAGAGAGAGCGAGGGAGGGAGAGGGAGCAAGGGGGGAGTGAGAGAGGAGTGAACGAGTGAATGAGCAAGCGAGAGGGAGGGATAGAGGGATTGAGAGAGACAGAGAGGGAGGGAGGGAGGGAGAGAGGGAGAGAGGGAGGGAGGGAGGGAGGGAGGGAGGGAGGGAGGGAGGGAGGGGGAGGGAGAGAGAGGGAGAGAGGGAGGGAGAGAGGGAGAGAGGGAGAGAGGGAGGGAGAGAGGGAGAGAGGGAGAGAGGGAGGGAGAGAGGGAGAGAGGGAGGGGGAGAGAGGGAGAGAGGGAGGGAGAGAGAGAGAGAGAGGAGGGAGAGAGAGAGAGAGCGCGTGATGGCGGAGGAGGTGCCCCGCCCGACAGCAGCGCGTCGCTGGCCTTCCAGGCGGCCGCACGTGTTTCCAATTTGTGCCGTCAACGTTGCGCCGTTGCCATGGCAGCCGGGAGGTCTCCCAGCGAACGAGGCCACGGCTCTCCCGCCCCGGCCTCCGCTCTCGTTTCTTTCCCTGTCTTCCGCCGAAGGAGAATCGTGTTCTCAAAGGAGCCACATCGAGCCCATACTGTGTCTCACCATCTGACCTATCGGCCGATGTTATCTGGAGTACACTGTGTGCCCCTCTCCACTCCCTTACAGGCTGCCGGATTGCGGTTTGGGGGGGGAGAGGCAGAAGCACAGCCAAGAGACGTCTAGCACAGGCTGTTCTGCTATCGCCCTCTGATCCTGTCCCATTTCCATGGCAACTTTGGAAAATCGGTGCATTTTTACTTCAGTGTCAGTGGAATGTTTTACCGAGTTACTGCTTCATTTGCACAGACATGCGGGGAGAGGGGCGGGGTCGCTGCCGGGTCCTCTGTAGCACTGTGTGGCTCAATTAGAAAAGTCCTGCAAGTAGCTCTGCGGGTGGCACAACAGGTCAAATTGGAAATTCCAAATTGAGGTGAAAAAACACCCGTGAACAGATTTTTCAGGTCTTAGTTGTGAGCAGTATGGACTGTGTGTACATCGTACCTCCATGCAGTCCTCAGCAGAGTGTGCTATCCATAAGTTATCATGACCACCATTGTACCATCACTATATCCTGCTAATAAGCGCCTGTTCATACTGTTCATACTGTGTTTGAGTATGCAGCGATGGTGGGTGTTGTATTTGTTTTACTGTGTGTGTGTTTTTTTTGTGCTCACACTGCATATGAGAGAGGAGAGCAAGGAGCAGGAGAGCGACCCTGAAGTTGCTTACCCTTGAGAAAAGTACTTTTGCAGAAGTGCTTGCTTCTGTACAGCTGTATAAATTAATAACCCCTGGATAACCGCCCTGCCACTAAGAGGCCTTGTGTACAGAGCCGAAACCGGAGACCTTTTATTAGTTTGTTTACAGATAAGGTTTGGATTGAAGTTTGATTCAACTGACCCGTTCAGTAACAGTAACGGTGTCCGCATGCCATCGGGAGCTTCTGTGGGTGAAACCTGATCGGGGTTTGCAGCCCGAAACCACGAAGGCATCCCGCTGAAAAAGTTCATTGCGGGGCATCCGAGGAGAGGCACCCCCCCCCCCCCCCCACACACATACACACACACACACACATACACACACACACAGATACACACACACGCTCACGCGCACACACACTCACACACACTCACGCACGCACACACACGTACACGCGAAGGCACGTACGCAGATTTGGGACAGGTGCAGAGGAGGCACGTCTGTCCAAGCGGCGTCGGGTTCCCGAGGGAACACCCGATACGGGATTCTGGGAAACGGAGACCCTCGCTCCGGATCTCCCGCGTCAGCCCCGGGGCCGAGCGCGTCTCGGAACGCCGCTGCGGATCGGAGAGCCCGCCCGTGGCATTCCAGACGCGGGGGAGGGGGGAGGGGTCCGCTCACCTCCCGAGTCTTGTGGTTTCAGTGTTATTTTTAACTGGATGGATTGGTGGAGCAGACATGGGAGCAAAGCTTGTGTTTTTCTCCGCTGTCAGGGGTTCATTTGTTAAATCTTTTCAGCTTTAATTTTTTTTTGCACAGGAGATATTAGTGCATGTGATTCTTTCCGGAAATTCATCAAAATACTGTTTATGCAAGAATTTTATTTTTAAATAGTATAATAACATTATGTTTATAAATTCAAGTAATAATTGCAAGTAAAACATTATGTTTTGGTGTTCTATCCTACTGCTATTTTGGTGGGCGAAGTTCTTGAGCAATGTTTTGGTTTCTGGACCCTGACAGCAGCTTGTTAGCGGTAACAGTTATGGTTAAAGTTTGTAGTTATGGTCTTGCCCGTAAGTGGCTAATAAACCCACTCTAAAAGTCGTGTCTCTGTTCTGAGTTTGGACGGTCTTCCCGTCCGATTGAAACCCATAGAAATGTGATTTTGGAAAGTGATGTGGTTTTTTCTCATTGTTGTGCGGTGCAGTGAAGGACTCCTGGGTGCTGGTGTTTATCACGGCTCTGCTGTTTGCCTGGGGCCTCTGGTCTCTGGGGCCACGCTGTTGCTTTGGTTGCCGTGCAGGCTTTCACAGCTCAACTCTCCCAAGGAAAATATAAATATCACAGCCATAACATAACATTCAGGTACACTCAGGAAAAAACGGGTTCTTAGGCTCGCCTCCGTAGAGGAACGGTTTTTGTTCCTTATGGAACCCTCTATCATAGGTGTGAAGCATGAAGGCTCCCAGGCAAAGAACCGTTTTGCCAAACAAAGAACCCTTGAACTAGATTGGGTTCTTCTATGGCACTACAAGGTTTCTTCAGAGTGTATATTTTATACGGGAGGTCATGCGTTTGGAAAGTCCCAGTTCAGTCAGATAACTTGCGAGGAATTTGGCAATTTTTATTGAGGTTTAATGTGAATGCAAACTTTGGCATGGAGGCTCTGTCTCTGAAAGCCAGCTGAAATAACAGGGAGTGACTACAACCCTCCCCTCTCATGGGGATCTTGAGAAGCAGAGCTCACAGGTGGATGCTGGCGTGGCGTTGTGAGAGTAAAAACGTTCTGAAATAAACAATAAATTTGGGCAGATGCAGCAGCGCCGATGGCAGATGTAGCAACAGTATGCAAGACGAGCAACAGCAACAGCATGCAAGTTCACAAGGGGCAGCATGTAGCCTAGTTGCTAATATGACTGTAAAAGTATCAAATCTGATAAGTTCAAGTTTTTATTCATTTATGAATCCTCTTGGGGGTAGCCTGTAGCTTAGTGATTAAGGTGCATGACTGGGGCCAGAAAAGCTGGGTGGTTCCAGCCCCGGTGTAGCCGCAATAAGACCCGTGCAGCTGTTGGGGCCCTTGAGCAAGGCCCTTACCCCACATTGTCTCCTGCTTAGTCTAATCAACTTCAAGTGACTTTGGATAAAAGCATTAACTAATTAACTGTAATGTGAGCCAGACAGCAGGGCAGCTTTTGCATGATTTCCAGAGCAGGGCAGTTTGAGTGCAGTGGCAGTGACAGAGTAGCAGCAGAGCAGCAGCACAATGAGAAAGAGCCTGAACTGGTAAGGTCGGTGGTTTAAATAGCCGTAAGCATCACGTAAGCGGACGGCGCTTCTCGAGTAGTCTGCTCGAACCAGCGTCATTTATCACCTATCGCAGGCTGAGTCCGACGTGGGCTTGACGTAGCGGTGTGTGACACTCCCGAGTGCGTGGCTATCCAGGGTCACTCTGACACCGGGACCAGGCCCACTGTTTAGAGGGGTCTGGCTTAGCGTCTGAGAAATCTGAAGAAGATAGAGATCTGTACTGCTGTTCCCTCTGGGGTGACCTCACCAGAGCCAGGCCGTGATTCGCTTCAGATGACGTCCCACTTCACAGCCTTAAACATTACAGAACCAGCAGCGTACCCAACCCCCAGGGCCCTGGGAGCCGGTGCCACGGCAACTGGCCATTTCTTGGCAATGGTGACAGTCGTCCCACTACAGTAGTGCGTGCATGGAGGGTGTCTCGAACCCTTCACTTTCTAAGGCCACGGCCCCTCACAACAAGCAGCAGTGGCCCGGAATGTTCTAGAGAGGAAACATTCCTCTCACAACTAGGCAGTAGAATAGGGACAGCACACTCGTATTACCACTCAGATTTAACCCCATTTTAGATGCATGAAAGGTAGGCTACACCACCACTGAAACGTTTGTGCATCTAAAAAGGTCTTAAATCCCGATGGTAATATTGGTGTCTTTGTCCCTTTTCCTCAGCCTAAAGTTTGCCATTTATGGAGAATTCAGCACGCCAGAATAAAGAAGTGAAGCATGTTGTCTGTTTTCTATTGTCAGAGTTCTCGCACCTGAGCCCAATGTGTCTCAATGTGGCTATGTGGGCCCATTTTACGAGTCTTTTGCCCTTATTTCTGAACCCCTTTGTCATTGTCTTATGATATTATTGATTTTGTTGGAATGTGGAAAAAAAAAGCGTAACATTCTCAGAATTTTTTTCTTTTTCTTCTCTTTCTCTCAAGTCGAATATATCAACTTGTTTTAAGTGGCTTTTTGCTTGTCAAGTGAAATGGTCCCGTTGGCATATCTTAAATGAGTCTGGCTGTCTCGCCTCATTGGCAATCTCTTTGTCTTACTTAGCGAAAAAAGTATTACAAATGAGATTTTAAGTCTAAATGGAAGACTAAAATACTCAAGGTCTTTTGGTTTTTTTGCAATGTTGTCCTGGGTCCATGCATGTGCGTGCGTACGCCTAAGCCATTAGTTATAGCATCTCCAGGGCAGGAGATAAAAGCCCCAGGGAGATAATTATGGAGATTTCATGCTGGTTTGTGTCTGTATGTGTGGAAGTGCGCGTGGCTGGGTGTCTGTGCGCATGTGTACGTGCGTGAATACATGCGTGTGGGCGTGTGCGTCTGTTTTTGTGTACGTGCATGTGTGCATGTACACAGCTGTATGCGTGTGTGTTGACGTGTCGATGGGATGTGTGAGTGTACATGTGTGCATACGTGCCTATACGTAGGTGTCTGCATGAGAATTTACACGGGTATGTATGCATCTGTGTGCGTGTGTACATGCATGTCTGTGGCTGTATATGTGTGTACACACAGTGCTGTTTAAGTATTTGGGCAGTGACACAATTTATGTTGTTCTGGCTGGACTTGAATGAAACAATGAAGATGAGGTTAACGTGCACTAACAGCTTTAATCTGAGGGTATTTACATCCATATTGAATGTTCAGTGTAGGATTTACATCGCCTTTTTTCATACATAATCTTGATTCTTGGCTTTTGATTGCCTTTGGATGATGTTATTGGCGTTTGTCAACATGAGGCCCAGAGTTGTGCCAGTGAAAGTCAAGGAAGCCTTTATGAGGCTGAGAAATGAGATGAAAACACTGAGAGACATAAGCCAAACAAGAGGCTTACCAAAATAAACTGTTTGGAACATGTGTGTGTCTCCTGAGACCAAGCTCACCACCTCCGTTCCTCTGCCCCCCTCCAGGACTGGCCGTTCGACGACGGCGCACCCCCTCCTTCCAAAATCGTGGAGGACTGGCTGAGTCTGCTGAGGAGCAAGTTTTGCGATGACCCGGGCTCCTGTGTGGCGGTGCACTGCGTGGCGGGCCTGGGACGGTGAGTGGAAGGGCAGCGCACCACCCCCCTCCACTCGCAGTGGTTCAGTCAAAGAAGCTGGGTCATGGTATGAGGGGCCTCATCTTGGGTCAGACCACTTGATAGAAAAGGGAGGTCATCAGTTCACACATACTGCCAATGGCTCTCAGGCCATAACCTCACCTGCTCAAAAGGGCTCGGCCATTGACTCAGAGTACTAAACAATCAATGTTCCAGCTGCTTGCCAAACACTTGTCTACCCAACGTCCCAATCTCTAGCCCACCCAACATCCCAAGCGCTTACTCATCTACCTAACCTTCCACACACTGTCAACCCAACATACTAAATGCTCCCATCAACCTAACCTCCCAAACATGGTCAGCCCAACATCCTAAATGCTCTTATCGACATAACCTCTCTACACACAGTCAGCCCAACACCCCAAGTGCTCACTAACCACACCTCTCGTTGCCCTTGCTGTCAGCACAGCCCCTTTCTGCACACCTTCCCCTAAGGCTAGTCTTTTGGACGATCCTCCTAAATCAACTATCGCTAAAGGTACACCCAAACAGCAGTAATACCCTGTTCTTTATTAGAAGAGCACAGAGTGAATTCTGAAGACAAAACAGGAAAGGCTTTATTGACATCTGTTCTCTCCTAAGGTTTCCCTAACCTTCCCAGTCAGGCCAAAATTTTTTCCCCGTCCGACGAGCCTAATGCCGTTTAATTGAATCTGCTGTTCCTCGCTGATATTTATTTATAACCAGAGGATCCCCTCCTATTCGTGCAAACTGTAATTGAACGGGGCTATTAGAGGAGACTGGCCGTTTGAACCAGGCCGTCCGGTTTATTAGTGGTCAGGGCAGGCAGGGCACAAGATGGAGCTCCCCCTTCCCTTCCCCCCCTAAGTTCACCTCGTTTCGGGGATTGGCAGAACACCATCTCTGACGCACTTTACCCTTCCTAAGGGACCCCTCCACAGCCCTTGAAAGGGTGCCAGCCCTCGCTTGGCTTTATTTATTTTCACAATATTCAGATGGGAAACATTCACTTGCTGTCAGCCTCTCTCCTCCCCCCCCCCCCCCCCCCCCCCCCCCCCCCCCTTCACATGGTGGGCAGGGGGGTCCATGTGAAGATATTTGGATTTAAGTACCCCGAACCGTGGAACCGCAACCACTGTACGTCAGCATGTTTTGACGTGTTTGCAAAGTCCGGTTTTTTTTTTTTTTTTTTTTTTTTCCTAGAACCGGAGATGTTTATGGTTTTGCAAAGCTCTCGCTCGTCTATCCCAGCGGAGAGCCCAAACCAAACAGCGAAACGTCTCCGAGTTTGTAACAAAACAGCACTTTTCCTCCCCCGGTCCTTATTAGGCAACAGAAACGAGGAAAGCGGCTGCAATTAAGCTCCCGTCTGACTGGATTCACATGGTCTGTGTGCGGGGCGCCTGGCTCCGGCAGCCTCTGGCTTTCGCTCGCGCGCGGCCGAGCGGCCAGTCGCAGCGGGCTGAAGGCTTCACCGAGTCCACTCTGGAGTCCGTCCCAGGGTCCCTGCGCTGCTTTCAGACACATTACCGCACCCTCAGGCTACCAGCACTGATCTACAGGCCCTCCATGTACATAGTCCATGCGCTCGTTGTTCGCTGAGAAGAGTGGTTGCAGTGCCGTGGGGCCCTGTGCAGGGTTCTGTTTACAGAAGCCCTGCGCTCACAGCCACTAGATGGCGCTGTCGCTCTGAAATGAGAAACGGCAGTCACGGGGCCAGATTCACTGAAGGATAAAAGTCGGCTACCACATTGAAAAGTTTGATTTACTCATCGGTCGCAGTGGTTCAAATTCGCCGACTGGATGTTGTTTGTGAGGATTATGTCACTCTGCAACTTTCTTTTTAACACTTCAATCTCTTTAATCCTGTGTTTACCTGGAGTGAACGTGCCAAAACAGGGCAGAGGTTTTGTTAGTTAGAATGTGTTCCACTTCAAACTAAGTCAGTAATTGAGTAAACTACACATCACTGTTGCTTGAGAGCTGATGCGTATATATCACATTCTATAAAAGCTATTTTACCAAGGGGGTCTCTCTCCCAAACCCGGCTGCAGTTCATCAAAGCCAGGAGAAGACTGAGGACAAAGTGGAAAGAGAAATAAATAGGAGAGGGTCTTGTGTCCCAGAATGACCCTCTGTCGTTTACCTGAACCAAAAATAGTGAAGCAATAACAGGCAGGATGCAGAGCCACATGATAATTGCACTACTGGAGGTTGTAAAAGACTCGACCCACACACCAAAACATCAAAGCTTCTGCAGGCTATGGCTAAACTCTCAACTTTACATGTCCTTGTGTCTCAATGACTTTAAAGTAGCATACAGTTGGCAGAATTTCACAGTCTGCATTTTGCACTATGCTGTCCGAGGTGCTGAACATTGTCCCAGCGATTAACTTTTTATTTTTGTATTTTTTCTACTAATCACTGCTCATTTATTTTCAGAGGCTATAATTTGAAAATTATATTTCCGTTTCATTGAAAGGAATGCCACCTAACATCACCATCAGTTCCTTACTACGTTCACAGTTCATTTTGTTACTCTGAACGGATAAACTTTCCGATGATTCTTAATGGAGGAAGAGGAAAAGCAAGCCTTAATCTGTGTGGCAGATTGATAGATACCGTATATTAAAAGAGACAAAGCGCTCTCCGCTCCTGTTTTTGCTCTGTGGGAAAGTAGGTGGTGCCCGGGCAGTCAGCAGACCAGCCTGAATGGCTGCAGAAGGCAGGTTGGCGCATGAGCTGTTGCGCACGGTGTTTGGCGTGGTGTATAAATGCCGTTTCCCTGCACAACGCAGACTGCTCTAACTGCCATGTCCTCCGCAGGGCTCCTGTGCTGGTGGCCTTGGCGCTGATCGAGAGCGGGATGAAGTACGAGGACGCCATTCAGTTCATAAGGCAGTGAGTACAAGGCACTTTCCACAAGCCCAGTCAGCAGCCAGTGTGGGCTGTGAGCTGTGAGCACACTATGACAATGCACTGCACATTGAATTTCTTCAACATGTTTGAAGAAACCTCTCGTTCCTGTTGTAATTACAATGACAGTGTTCTTGCACCGATATTGACTTGGATTCACCCAGTCATTAGATTGTCATTTGTTTGTAGCAAATGAATGAAGCAAAGTTTGTGTCTATTTCATTTTTGATTGTAATTTGTGCGGTTTTTGCTGCAGGAAGCGCAGAGGGGCCATTAACAGCAAGCAGCTGACGTACCTGGAGAAGTACCGGCCCAAACAGAGACTGCGTTACAAAGACCCCCGCCACCTGAAGAACAAGTGCTGCATCATGTGACTCCCCGCGGCTCCCCTCCCAACGAACCGGACGCTCGTTTGGATAAGCGGACCGCCGGCGCCCACCCCCCCCAACGCACTTTGACTCGGAACTCTGGATTTGAACCGAAGAGCTTCTCTCCCGGCCTGCCCGGGGCGAGCAACGGACTCTTCCTCGTCTCAGGTCCGGCTGGAGACCGGCCGTTAGGAATTTAGTCTTTATTTGTATGAGCTAATCGCGAGTGCTGGCTAACCTCCCCACTCGGGGACCCGGACAGCTGTGCGTCTCTCAGGTCTTTCGGACGCACGCCTCCCCCTCCGCATCAACGCCGACCCGTCCACCTACGGGCGAGCAACGGACTGATGAACTCTCAGCTCCAATGCTGCGCTACGCCTGCGCTAGCCTACGTTAGCCAGCAGGCACAGGGTAAATGAATTAGCGAAATTAGCGGGACTTTTGTACCTTTCTTGTCGTCTGTGGGTCCGCTCTTGCCCTCTCCTTGCCAAGATGGCCGTTTTCACAAAACCCACCGTCACGGTCCTCACAAGTTTGCACGCCTCAATAAATCCTTCCTTGTTATCGCAAGGAGGGTGGGACTTGGGGGCACGGGGTTTGTGATGTATCGAGTGTGGGGGTCTAATTATTTGGTGTGGTGGCGAGGGAGGGGCAAGTGGGGTATGTGTATTTCTATAGATTATTTTTCTCTCCACATTTTTTCGTACAAGATGCTAAAGGATTAGAACTGCTTACCCCAGTGGCTGAATGCGTCAAGGGGACGGGTTGGCGTTTTGCACAGGAAGTGGTTCTGTCCATGCTTTGTCGTCGCTAGCGGCAGGGCAACTTCCTGTTGAATTTTGATCGCCTTGAAAGTGAGCCACTTCAGATATACAGAAATAATAAAGTATGGTTTCATGTTTAAATTGTGGATCTTTTGTGTGGCTTTGTTGTGAATTGGGGAAAATTAATAAAGGGATTTCTGTTGTATGCACCTTCTTCAGCATCACTGGACCTCATAGAAAAGAAGCCCTGAATTAACAAACTGCTGCCATCTTGTGGACAAATTGTCTGAGCAGTAGACCCATCAACTCCATGTCGAGGAACAGCAGTTAGCCTTTTTTGTTTATTTACAGCATTCAGTGGACTGGGACAGTGCACAGCAATCAACATATCCGTGTTAGTGCTGGCCAAAAGGATCCAAATTCAGCTGAGCAGCCAATTTCCATTTGTAGTTCCTGGGCAGACCTTAACAGATGAAATGACAATGATTTTATTCATTATTAACTCGTCGGAGATTAACATATTCAATTTCATTAGAGGTAGTTTCTATGGTAATGTCATTTTTTTCAGTTTTCTCACCCCAGCATTCAAGATTCCTCCAGGACCCTGTGCTTTGATTAGCTGCAGTCACCTGATGTGCTCTTACCCTGTTGCTACAGAAACTGAGCCACCAAGCTCATAGCAGGACAATGTAACCAACGCTTTTCAAAAATAAAATGATGAATTGGCCATCCTGGAATTTCAAATGCTGATTCTATTCTAAAACAGGTGTATCAGCGGTCAAGAATTAGCCCCTAGTTAGTAGATATTTTTTCTGCCTTCTCTAGGTAGTTGGTTAACATCCTTGCATTCATCATTGTCATGTCTAAACTTGGTCTTCAAAACCTGGAAACATGAATGAATGTTATAGGTCAATAGGTCAGCCTGTCTGGCTTACACATGACTGTATAACAAAGGTTTGACAATGTTTTTATTTTTTGTTTTAGTTTTTTTCCTCTGAGGTGACACTGCCCAGTTTTGACCTGAAATGCTCCCCCAGAGACCACAGTTCTAGGCTTCCCTCAATTCCACATTCCTCAGATGTAACTGACTGGAAAAGGCCGTGTACCCAGTCAGGTAACAGCACACGCAGCACCGTCAGGCGTTTGGCCTCCAGTCGGACACTGACGTCATTGAGGTGGGGTGGTTTCCCTTTTGCTCCGTACTCCCATCCTCTTCCTCCTCTTACTGCCACTCACCTTTTGTTCTCTTTCACCGGGGGATGTTGACCTTGCTTCTTTTGGAAAAACCCAGCTGTTGGAAGAATTCAGAAGATGAAGGTTCACTCCAAAGATCTCAGCCTTTGATTAAAAAACCTCCCTCAGCTTTTTCAGGCAATGTGACCAAAAAAACCCCAACCAAAACAAAAAAAGCAATGTGCAGCCTGTAGCCTGCAACAAATACCAAAACCCCCTACCTTTGTTATTCACATAAAATGTGCTTTTTCATCTAAACCAAACCCTGTCTGGAAGAGGCAGAGGGAATAAGCGCCAAAAGAATGATCTCACACAGTACAGCTGCTTCCCAGCAGTGGCCATCCCAGCTTAATTACAGACTCATGTCACTATGGCCTTTCAACCAAACTGTCAAATACGTAATTGTTTTGATTTGATATACTTTTCTTTGCTCAATTTGATCTTGCCTGGGGCATTTGAGCCAACCAAGAGGACCAAAAGGCAGCATTTGTATTTTCTGAGAGGATTTCATAGGTTCCAATACACCAGACAAGCTCAGTAAAGCATAGAACAGTATTTGAATCCAAAATAATTACATATGTATCCAGCTGAAGGCCCCATGGTTTGGTGAAAAACTGCTACAATTCTTCAGTCCAATCTAAGAATCGGACCAACAGCAGCTGAGGGGCTGGACATGGTGCTGGGTGACTGTCGTCGCCTGGGCTCAAAAACAGGGCAGGATCAATGCCTCTGCCGCTCCCTCACGGGCGCTTCCTTCCCTGGGCCGAGTGGACAGGTGCACTGATGAGGCTGGTGACAGCTCAAAGCAACAGGAGCCCAGGCACCAAAGCGGAGATGACTGGTGTCAGCAGGCATGGGGTTGGGACTGCCTTCCTGTCACTGCCGCAGTCAACGGACCTTTTTATAGCCTTGCAGAAATCAGTCTAGAACCCCTAGATGAGTTAAGTGAGACCCTTATGCGTGTATTTTTATGCATGTTATTTTCCAAATCACATTATGAAATACTATAAAAGGTCACAACCAAGTGAATTCAAGGGTAAGATTATACACACCACACACACAGAAATAATTTAGATAATATTCACATTTACTTCCAAAAGCATGAGCACAATCTACTTAAAGGCCACTTGTGCTATGACTCTGACGTAGTGAACAATACCTATAGTTGGAATGGAGAATGTACTCCAGAAATAAGAACTGCTTGCTGAGGTTGAAGTTTGACAGCAGCAGTGTCTATATGACGTTTAACAGGGGTATACGCCTACCCCTGCAGTGAGACAGTGTAACAGGTCACTGGCTGGATGGTGGCCACCCGTCCCAGGGAAGCTTGTGTTCCGGTCGGGAGGAGTGCGGGACTTTCCACGACACCTGCCATGGATCTGAGCCCCATTCATCCCAGCGATGGAAGCGGTGGGACCGGGGTTGGGTTTCCGCGCCGTGCGTCTCACCCTCCTCGCCCAAGGCAGTGAGAGCCAACCAGAACGTTCCAAGAAAGTAGAGGAGGAGCCTGCCCCACATACACCCCCCCCCCCCCCCCCACAAATAAAGGTCTTGCGTATCGAATTAATGGGCTTTCCTCGCAACTGTAGCCCCTTTGTGACCAAAGCTGGGGAAATTCCACCCCCCACCGTGCTGTACAGTGCAGCAACTACCATTAAACAGTCTAATGGACCAACATGAAAAACTCGCTATTAAACGTGCCAACATTCCTCTGAAACCATGGGTCTATAAGTTACTTTTTCTATTTCAGTGACATTTAATCATAAATTGCAGTTCAGAACAGATTAATCCCCGCCGGTCATCTCTTTCAACGACCTCTACCTTTCCCAGGGGGAATTGGCATTCCTCTACTGATACTAATCTAATCTACACAATCATTGCAATACAAAATTGATTTGAATGAATGAAAATCCATGAAACCACACCTTTAAATGTCCACGAAACTCTAAACCATAAACAGCTTTGGTCTATTGCATAACAAGAACAAGCCATGGCTGGCAATTGAATTAGAAGCCATTTTCCAGGCAAAAATGCAAGTCCTACTCAATGGAAAGGAGAGTATTCACTGCTCCCTAAGGACAGGATATTGCTCTAAATGGAGTGCAGGTCAGAGGTGTGTCAGGAAAACATCCTGTAGCGCCTACACTGCTTTCTTCAAAAATCTAATACTTGCTGGACAGTCATCTCTTTTTCATCCAATCTACCTCCACAACATCACAAAATGGTACCCCTCTCAGAAAGAACTTTCTAGAAACCTCTGTGGTCACTGGTGACCAGAAAACAGCATGCAGGCCATATTTCCAGCAAGGAGGTAGTGCCTGATTGGCTGACTAACCCACAGCTGTAGGAATGCTTTCACCATCACTAGATCTTGTGACCAGACCAGATGTCCATCAATCAGATGGCATGGGTCTCCACCAGTGAGTAGTCAGAGGCTAGTTTCAGAGGGATGGCTGGTTGGTGGTGTGGGGTGGGGACCTCAAACCCAAACTCCCGCCCAACAACCAGCAGGTGACGCTTCCTGTTTTGCCGCAGCCCAGCAAGACACAAGCTGGCCTCCGCTCATCTCCTGTTTCCACCGCGACCTTCCGTCCACCCCTCATCCTCCCACAACTTCCTTTTGGGCGAGAAACTCTCCGCCGGAAAGGGATGTGGCTTCCAACGAGCTCGTCAGCTAGTCCCGGCCTGGGGTAGTATGCTTTCTTCCTGATGCTCCCTTCCCTTGCTTTAAGGGGGTAATCCTCAAAATGCCGGGATGAAATATGGAGGCCACGCCAAGTGGGGTTCCGTTCCGAATTATTAAAGAGGAGGGAGTAATTAATTTCCCCTGCTCCCTCGTTTTTCCTGCTTCCTGCCAAGGATATAAAATTCAAGCTTCCAGCAAGAAGGGAAATCCAATAATGCAATGGGAGTTTGGGAATAATTCATGAGTACATGTTGAAGAATGGGAGGGGGAATTAAGAACTGAGTATTTAACTCTGATATGTTAGCATACGTTTTTTTTGTTTGTGTTTTTGAGTGAGGTTCAAGAAATCCTCACCAGTGTTTTATAACATAATCGGATTAATTGGTAATAATCGGTTAGGGAGGTCGTATTTACTCATGAAGAAAATACTTGCTCAGGGAGCCGAGGTTACTTTCTAAATAAGTTGTGAGGGCAGTTCAGTTCCATCTTGGTTTGTTCATCGTTTATCCTCCCTTGCAGAGCACCTGTTAAATTAGCTGGTTGCACGTCAAATTTTGTTGGGAAATACCTCCCTCGAGGGAAGATAGCAAGGGAAGGGAATGTGTTGTCCAGCCCTGGAGTCAAACATGACCATGTGTACAAAAGGATACATGTGCAACCTATTCATATCCATAGGAAAACCTTTTTTATATATTTGAATCACAGGCCTTTTTTACAGCTTGGTGAGGACCTTGTATGACTGACAGTGAGCACACCGAAGACGATGAAAGCCCCTCTGTGGTGGCGAAGGGAGACCGGGTCCGCTCGGACGGTCAGTACGGCCTCCAGGGAAACTGGGCCTCCGAGCGTTCGAACAAAGGCCCTGTTCTCCCAGAAAACCTTCCCCAGGGCGGGCTACCATTAGCAGCTCTTCCCCTCACAGGAAAACCCAGACAGAGCATTAGCGAAGGCGGCTACAGTCACACACTCACAAACACACCATGGTCCCAGTACACCGGTGTCCGTTACACACCTTCAATGGTTGCCATGGCTGGGGAGTGGGTTGAACCAGACGTGAAACTGCTACTTTGTCTTCAAACAGACCGGCTGTGCCACTGCCACCAATACCCCACCCCCCCCCCCCTTAGTCCGAAAGTTGGATCCATTCACACTGCTTACACAGTCATTGGTTAAGTAGGACAGGAAAGACCCTCATGAAGGTCCACAGAAAGACCAGCGGAAAAGGATGAGAGCATTATGTGCCCATATCTTGGTCCTGGGCAACATTTGTAAATATCAGAGGTAACTCTCAAAGGGTAATGGGTGTGTTTTCCTCTTTGGGTCCCGAGCTGCCCACGGCTTTGGGCCCATTGTGCGAAACTGGCAGTGCAGGGAGGAGCCAGACTAGAATCGGGGGGATGCGGTTTTAAACAGTTATACCTCTTCATCAAAGAATGATTAAGGAAATAATTTGGATCAGCCGATTGGTTGGACTCGAAACAGATTTAATCTGTAGGCTCGTTTGTCCTCTTATGTTTACATGCCCCATTGGGGGGGATTCTCATTTCACAAATATACCCATTTTCCAGTCATAACAAACACTCTATTGTTCGCTTTCAAATTAATCGGAGTAGTCCCTCTAGATACCAAACTGATTGGACCATTTTCAATTACTTTTGCTGCCAACGGGAATAGGGACTCAAATGAAAGATGCGTCTTAGAGTGAGCTTGATAAGGATCCAGGTTAGCAGGGCTTTGATAACGACCGCCAAGCCCGTGGAACTGACTCGGGGCAGCCAGTGAGGACACACACACCGCAAAAGTTGGCAGTGGTAGACACAAGAGGACTTGGCAGCAAGTCTGCCCCACCGTCCCACTGGAGACAATGGCTAATCCGTCCCAGCTTCACCCTACACTCTTAACCACCTCTAATTTTACCAGCAAGAATCACATCATTAAACAGTATGTATGTGGTTTTAAGCAAGCTGGCAAACAGTCAAATAGTAATAAAAACGTAATTCCAGCTACTATAATTTTGACTGGTAGTATTCAAAGAACCCATGTCAAAAAATGTAGTTTTCTGAAACATTATGCACTTGGGTATTTTATATATATATATATATATATATATATATATATATATATATATATATATATATATACACACACACACACACACACACACACACACACACACACACACACACACACACACACACACACACACACACACACTCAGTGATCACTGGTATACCTGTACACCAGCTTGTTAATGCAAATATCTAATCAGCCAATCATGTGGCAGCAACTAAATGCATAAAAGCATGCAGACATTGTCAAGAGGTTCAGCTTGTCAGAATGGGAAAGAAAAACACCTTGTTATTGAGAGGGACTACAGCAACAGAAGACTGAAGTCTAAAAAAAATAAATACCTAATCACTTGAGTGTACACTTAATGTGTGCTGATGGCAATTAAATCCACCAGTCACATTAAACATGGGAAATAAATAAATATGGATCAGACAATCCAGCATTCTAAGCGTACACGCACCTAATCCTTTTGTACCTCACCTTGCCATAACCCATAAGATCTGTGTCAATCATCTCTTTAATAATTCAATTGAACAAAACAGCCCATTTAATTATTTAAGAGTACTCCCTACTTGTACAGGTAGAACAGGAGAGACGTGACACTCATTCCGCTTGTCAAGTACAGGAGCTTCATCCTTCTTGTAACATCAGTAATTCAGGTCATTTCTGAAGGATATTGTCTCAGTCATATCTGCTTCGGGGAGGGGGGCTATACTCTCCCCCCCATACCTTCGTAAGTAGTTTATTTTGAAAACAATAACTTTCATTCAGTGCATTTTTCTTATTTTTTACTAAAACCAGTATAACCAGAAAGATCATTAAAATGAACTGGATATAATGTGTGGACCATGAGTGATAGTGAGATGGAGTGCAGCTGTAAACGGTTGTCTAAGTGATTTAGTAATAGAGTTGAAGTACAACCGCTGAGGTGCAAGTACTGTGTGTGCAACCCTGGTAACTTACAAAAACGTAATGCAGTCAATGTCAGAGGTAAACCCAAAACAGCATTCAACACCACTTCACCCTGCCCTCAAGAAACATCCGTGGAAAAACATTCCTTAGGGACATACAAAATAAATTTTATTATCCTTTTTTCTTCTTATTTTCTACATTGTAGTTTCATTTCTAGACACAGTCATCATGAGAGAACGCAGTTAACAATTCATCCAGACACAGGTGCAACGTAAAATCTCTGTTGTGTGTCCGAATGTCAATATATAATTATTGTACGGAAAACGAGGAACCTAATTCTTTTCTTTTTTTTTTATACTCAACATAAAAAGAAAGGCCGTCAGGGCCGCCACAGTCCTGTCTCAGACTGAGCACATGAAAAAGAGGGTTACACTTCACTCCAAGTGGGTCTTCATAGCACTTTTATAAGCTCTAAATAAAGGCCATAACCGGTGTCATAAGCATACATAACCATTAAGATCAGTTTATAACAACTGAGAGAAAGTCATGAGAATGTAATGGCGAGCATTATGAAACCAGTGAAAACTGTCACGTCCAGTGAAAAACCAGTTGCTATAAAGTGGTCACATTAATGTATGCCTACGACACACAAGGGTTATGTTATGTCATGTTATGTAAGGACAGTCGTAAGGTTATGACACATTATGTAGCACTCGAGTTATTATGGATGCTACGTGAGACCCGCTTCGAGTTTGGGTGGTACCAAAAAGAGGGGGGAGGTGCACAGGGGAGCTCCGGTCACGGCTGGGCCCCGGTGGCTGCTGGGACCTGCGTGCCCAGGGTGTTCGGAGAGGAGATGACCGGTGATCCGGCGATGTTACCCAGAGGCTGCGAGGAGGACATCGACGTTATACCTGCCGAGAGGAAGAATGGCGCTCACGTCAGTCTGGTTTGCCAACCAACTGTAATGTGCTGCTCGGAATACAACTAATCTCCATGGTAGACGTGCAAAGAGTACACAACGTCACTCTGCACTCTTCAGGAAATACTAGTCGAGTATGTTGCTAACGGCATTCAGAAATGTATCCAGCTCTAGCGGGCAGGCTATGTCTGGGACATTAAGGACAGAGTGGTGGCCCAACCTGAACACCTGAGAGCGGTGTCGAGTGGTGTCGAGCGGTCACCTACCCGCCATCATGCTGGAGGAGCTGACGGGGGGGGTGCCGGCGGACATCCCCGACGCAGCGCCCATCCTCACTTGGTCTTTCACGATGGGATCTAAAAGAGAGAGTTTGAGAGTTAGTGAGAGAGAGAAAGGAGGGAGAGACAGGAGGTAGAGAAAGAAGAAAGGAAAAGAGGCGAGAGAAAGAGAAGAGAACGAGAGAAAGAGAGGGAAGGAGTATCTCCCCCTAGCAGATTAATTCTGGTGGCACAGCCCGACTGTCGGTGGTGTCGATTGTAAGGTTTCCACAGGAACCTCTTGCACAGACTGCATTTCACATTTTTGTGAAGCCAGAAAAGCAAGAAGTCCTCCTAATGAAATGTGTAGACCTGGCTTCTCATGATCCTAATAAAAGAAAATAAAAGAAGGCTTTGACGGGCTGATGAGTTGAACCTTTTACCTTGTGGCGTATCAGGCCTTGAGCGCCGTTGCTGGGAACTGCACATGACATTTGCATTTGGAATGTTCCGTAAGATCGTACAGTGGAGCGATTGTACCGCCACTAGCACATCTTATCTCACACACGCAAAGACCTCATTGGTCCAGCAAACTTGGGTCAACCATGTAAAGGAATGCTCCTTACCCAAACAACAGTAAGCACTCCGACATAGAGGGTGACCATGTTATCCCATGACTGACAAATGGGATTATCATTTTTTTTTCAAGTGTTTGTAAAAAATCTATCATTTGGACATTCCCAAGCCAAACGTTAAATTAGCTTAAGGGGCCACAAATCTTCTAGTAGGTTCCCCAAGCCAAAGGGATCGGTTTTCCAATGTTCAGCAGAGAGCAGAAGCTGCTAGCAGAGACATTCCGCAAATGAATACTGCAACGGTGTTGAGTGAGACTAATTCCTGGGATAATCTGTAAAACCGGAATGCAACAGGGAATGCCAGGCTGGGCTGCTGCCCCGGGAGTCAAGCCGGTACCCAGCGGAATTCCGCTCAGGCCAGGGCAAGGCCCTGAGCGCTCTTCACTCATTTTTGGGGAAATAATTAGGGCTGGGCAATTTTAGCAAAAATAATAATAGCGATTATGTGTGTGGTGTGTCCGTTATGTGTGATGGGCCTGTTTGTGTGCCATGTGAGTGAGCAGTGTGCGTATGAGTGCAATTTAGGGCAGGGATCTCAAGCTCAAATATGGTACAGCCACTGTGTCTTTGATGTGATCCTGCAACTAAAGGCCCACATGCATTTTTTTTTTTTTCCTCATATACATTTTGATTTGTGTTCCATACTGATCCAAGTAAAACGATTGCAATTTTATTAGAAGTACGCACATTTCCGTGTCTACTTGATACCTTTCCGAGCCGTTTGTAAAACGATTTCCCACGACAACGTTTTTGCATAATTATCTGATGACGTTACTAAATGTTAACACAGAAAGCTGACCACAGGAGGCGGTGGGGGAAGGGTTACGGACTTTTCCAAAAACCTATATCCCTGCTCTTTGCGAACATAATTAGGAAGAGAACACTGATGCGTGTGGGCCTTTAAATACTTCATTTAAGTTGTTAAATGTGGCTAAAGTGTAATCACACCTTGCTTCCATGGCCTAAATTGGCTGTGGATTGAAAATAAATGACAGAAACCAGCATAGACGGAGACCCTCCAGGACTGGAGAGTCATCGCACCGGTTCGGGAGCTTACAGAAGTACGGATGCTCCATGGCCTCCCGGGCGGTCAGGCGGGCTTGGTGGTCGTAGCGCAGCAGCTTGTCCAGGAAGTCCAGGGCTTCAGTGCTGACCAGGTGCTGGTTCTCACTGTGAACGAACCTCTCCCACCTCTTACGAGAGTGTCTGCAGAAAGAAACAGAGTCTGGGGTCACACCGGAGCAACACAGGGTCCAAATGTCCAAATGTAATAAACAACTAATTATTTAACTGACGCTTCATCAAAAGCGACTTACTTCATTTGACTAAGCAGGGGACAAGGCCTCCTGGAGCAACACAGGTTTAAGGGCCTTGCTCAAAGGCCCAAAAGCTGCATGGATCTTGTCATGGCTACACCAGGGCTTGAACCACCTTCTGTGTCCTAGTTATGTACCTTAGCCAATAGGCTACAGGCTGCCCCTTTTTTGGTGCCCAATACGGAACTGAACATCAGCGAGTCCCACCCTAAAAATGTCCAAATATCTGCAACTACAGCTGCGTTCATGTGCGAACCCCACTTCCGATTGGGGAGAGTGCAGACAACCACAGTTCTCAGAAACACCAGCTGCTTATCATGTGGCAGACGACTCATACAGAGTTGAGGAGGAGGAAGACCTTTCATATGTGGCTTTGACAGGTCGTCCCGACAGGGTTTTCCCCAAAGAATGCAACAGTAGCACATGGCCAGATGACTGCGTAACAGACATTTAAATTAATTTCAGGTAAAAGGTTTCCATTTTGTACGCTCAACCCCCCTCCTATTAAAATAATTTACTTTATTAAGCCAGGCTCTTTCTGCATCCATGAACCCAGCAGCCCTGAGTATAAGAGAATGAATAGCAGTCTGTTGCACCGCCGCTCTCATTCCCCTGGACCAATGAAATCCCTGACAAGCTTTCCCTGAAGGCAGCCTGGTTCTCGGACGACAGGTACAGCCATCTCCCTCCCTCTCTCTCGTGTTTCGAACTCTGTGAACCCGGCCAACAGGTCTGGCTGTTCCTGAACAGGTGACTGTTCCGACACTCAATATTCTCTTTGAGCGAAAAACCACCACCTCCACAATCCCTCTTAGAGCAGCAAGACCGCTTACGGTTGGGGATTTTACATTTTTTGTGGTCAGCTTTCCTGGTTTTTAGGGAGTTAATTTCAGCAACAAAAAGAAAGTGCAGAGACAATGGCTTTTGAACAGACCAGCAAGCTGCTGGACTTGGAATAAACGTACCTGCCCAAAATATCATTGAACCGTGGGTCGAGTTCGATGTTGTATTTGTCAATGTAGTCGTACAGGTCTTCCGTGCCCAGTACTTTAGCGATTCGTACAAGCTGTGAGGGAGAAATGACACACGTTACACATTCACACGTGACCAGACAGCACCACCGAGCACAAGCATCTTTTTACACTCTGTGGGCTGGTCCCCAGCCTGTAATGGAAGGATGACAAGAGATTTGACATGGACAATTGAAAAATTAAGGTTCTGTCATAAAAAAACAGAAACATATTTATGTATCTTTATGTGTATTCCATGCTTAATCACTACAGAAATGGGAGGGGAGCTCTACAACCACAGAATCCATGAAGAATATCTGATGAAAACTTTAAATGATTGTTCACCAGAAAATAAAGTTGGAGCACTCAGATAATAGATCTCTGCAGACTTTATTCCTGAGGTGGCTGACGTGGGTTATGCGTTATACAAAGCCATATTTTCATATTTGAATGCTAACTTACGTATTCAGCATAGTGGCATGTGATCGGTAAGGGCCCTGGTGATGGAGGGCTGAACCGGGCTGTGTGCAGAGCCATCCCTCACCTGATCGTAGTTGTCGTGACCGTGGAAGAAGGGCTCCTTTCTGAAGATCATACTGGCCAGCATGCACCCTAAACTCCACATGTCTAAACTGTAGTCATACATCTGCACACGAAAAGGAATTAAGAACAGTTAGGATTTTAAAAGCTACCTGGCAAAAATAAACGGCAATGCGCTTTGTTCAAAGTGCACTACGGAAGGTTTATGAGAGTAGCTAGACGTTCTAGGCTTGTGGGCATAATTTGCATCGGACACATTTGAGCTGACCACATTCCTTGATGTTCACACTGCATTCCTGGGTTACTTTTGTCAGTCAATCCAATTTAGTCAGAGAATCACAGAAATAAGCCAAATCACAAGTTAAACTGCTGAGAATATATAAAATTGAAAGGGAGGAGAACTCTCACCTGGTAGTCTACCAGTAGCTCAGGTCCCTTGAAGTATCTGGACGCGACTCGGACATTGTACTCCTGGCTCGGGTGGTAGAACTCTGCCAGGCCCCAGTCTATCAGACGAAGCTGCGAATGTCGATAGCCCCAAGTTATTTTGAGCAGCAAACAAAATCGGACCTGAATTGTCCCTGTTACCAAGTAGTAATTGTGTCTGTGTGGTGTGCCAGTACAAATGTCATAATACAATTTGGGTTAAATTGATTCACCCCTAAAATAATTCCATAGGTGATACAAATTTCTTCAGTAGAGTCGGGTACCAAAACCCAGTACCACTATGGCACACGTTCCCATATGACCGGTAGCAACCGGACCGAATCACAACACAGATGTGGGCGTTTCTTTTCGGTTCCACTTTGAAATACAATGTCTGAGTTGCCGATTGAAACTTCCACCATTTACCACGGCCGCCTAGTGCTCCAAAATGGAGGTTACAGGCAACAAATGCATTCTTCACCCATGCCCCACCGCACGCCTGCACTAGCTAATGTTATGCTCACTCTGTCAACTTGATTACAGTGGCAAGCTAGCGAATGTTAAACTTGATTAAATGGCAAAAGCAAAATAGTATAAAGTTTAAATAGTTCAATGTCTTGCCTTTGCAATAAAAAAATAAATTGAAAAAGATCAGGCACCTGTACCATTTTAAATGCATCCTATTAGCACTGGTATCTAAATGATACCCATCCCTACCCTCGTGATCTATGACGCAAATATTTTATAAATATTTTAACACAATATACAGAGGCAGAAATATTACAATGTAATGCATGATATTCTGAATATGGATGAATATATTTTTACACAGTGTTGTACGTTTAGGTAAGTTAAAAATGTACCACAAAGTCCATTTTCAAAGGCATGTTTAAGACATACAGTCAAAGCAAGTTCAATAAAATGGAATTACGGTAAAACAATTAATTGAAGTAAAAAAAAATGTTTCTATGTTGGTTCAATATCAAAAAGGACATTCAAAACATCATATTAATGATACACAACTTTGCAGCTAAAGGGGCAAACTTTAGTACAAGATATTAATGGGTTATCATTTCGCTAAATATATTTGCACATTAGAAAACCCAAAAAGAAAAAACACACTTTGAATTCGTCTTACCTCTGAGGACAATACGCTTTACCTAATTGACTGAATCAAAAGGTAAAATTAGATAAGGACTTACCACCTTATTCCCTGTATAGCTGAGCCACTAAAATGCAATAACTAAAACGTTCACACAGTACTCTTGCACTTCCAATTGTTCCAATGAGTTACAAGGCTGCCCTCTGTGTATGCAAATGCAGTCACAAGAGCACTGCACAGACTTTCTTTCTATAATTACAATTCCTGCTTTGCTCCTGTTCCTACAGCGTTGAGTGTACATACGAGTGAGAAGACAAATTGGCTCATTGTGAAGTTAACTCAACTTGTGTTCCTATCCTTTGGTCCAGTATTCGCACACTTGAGTTAACCTGTATAAGGCTGTGATGAGTTCCAGAGGGAGAGGTAGGAAGTACAATACCTTTCGGTGTTCATGGTCGATCATGACGTTATGTGGTTTGACATCTCTGTGCATGATTCCCATACTGTGGCAGTAGTCCAGGGCCTGGGGCGAGAGAACAGAATATCAACCCATTTAGGGAGAACAGAATATAAACCCATTCAGGGAGAACAGAATATAACATGCGTTCCGAGAGAATAGAATATAAGCCCATTCTGAGAGAATAGAATATGAACCCGTTCAAAGGATGGTAAGCGTGCTCCCCAGCAGAACCAAGTCATCCAGGAAATATGTAACAGATTCAGAGAGAAACTATAATAATTAAGGCGTCACAGCTGATGCAAATTAAGCATTTCTTGCACCAGTGATGGTGTTAACCCGTGCTGAACACCCGAGCACAGACCCTTTCTACATTAGAAACGATAATACTTTCTAGGGGCTACTTTGGCACAAGAACTCCTTAGACAACTACCACCAGAGTTCCTACGGCACACAAAATGACCACAGGAATTGCAAGGAACTTTCTTTCCAGTCGTGCCAGGTCTCTGAACACTACGCTCTGTATGAAGTGCTTTATATCGAAGGACAAGAAACAGGGTCATTCATCCAGACCAGACACAAAAAGGCACCATAGTAAAAATACCACAGCTTTGGCCTCTAGCAGGGCTCGACGGCTGCTTGTCCGCCTGAGTAAATCCTCATGGCTTAAGCATATGTCGCTGCCATATGGACTGGGTTCACCGTACGCTTGGTGAAATCTTCAGACAGTGATGCGGGCCGCAGTACCACGACACCACGGTAGCATGTAAACCCTTAAAAGCTTCACAACTAAAATTCAATACCTGCATACCTAGCGGAAGGGGGGATTACCACAAACGAATCCAATCTTGGTAGGAACACGCAGTTTTATATTGTTCTCTAGTGTTGTGCAAGGTTAAATTCTTGACTGAGGCAAATGACACTCCTGACTTACAAGATCTTATGCAACTTCGCTCTTGAGTGGGGAGCAGTAACACTTCAGAAGATGTTTTTGATAACAAAGGCGTTAGGCCTCGCCCAACGCTCCATCTTTCTGCATGACCAAATGTATTCACCTTCTGAAGACACAAGAATGACAAAAACCCGTCAAATGGCATATTTAACCGCCTCCACCGAAACCGTCAACAAGGCTTGCGTGGCATTTCCAATTGGTCAGAGCACTTTTCTCTCCCTAAATTATTAATAGCTATGGGGAAAGGTGATATTACCCCTGGTGCACAACCACACTTCCATCTTGCTTTTTCCACAGAACTATCCCGGTCTTCATCAAAGCCCTCGGCTGTAAGGCAATCATGCTTCTATCTGCGGCACCGCACGGCAGCTGAAGCGGTCTAATAAACAGCGATGGGGGTTCGCCTACTTTAGCCCTGCAAATTAATACAGAGGGGGCGAGCTATTTCAGTCCAAGGCGCTAGCAGTAAAAAGCAACCGCACTCCATCCTTACCTTTAAGATTTCGTACATGTAGAACCTGATGTCATAGTCCGATAGTGTTTGATACAATTGCTGTGAAAAAAAGAAAGACAAAATTACCTAAGCACTACTGAACACTAGTGTTCTTTTTTTTATTTGGTCAATGTGCATTGATAATATTCCTGTAATGTTCCAGAATTAGCTAGGGAGGCTCATTTTCATCTGTAGACCTCAGGCTAAATGAATTGTGGAAGGAAACCAGAGCACCCGGAGGAAACCCACACAAACACAGGGAGAACATGCAAGTTCCACACAGAGGAAGGATCTGAGCCGGCCAGGTACTCGAACCCGGAACCTCTTCTGGCTCACCACTGTCACTGTACCACCCAATGAGCTCACAGTCCCTTAAGGCAGCCCAGAGCATCAAGAACTTGAAAAACCTTTTCAAAGTTACCATTTGATGAAGAGTTCATTATCTTACCTTGAAGTCTGTGTTGTTTACGTGTTCAAAAACAAGGGCTGGTGTCCGAGACTGATGGATACATAAAAGAGGAGAGAAAAAGAGAGGATCTTATCCCTGACACAGCGCCCAAAAGGAATTTCAATGAGGTTCACAAATTCATGAGCTTACTGTAAAATTCCCATTTAGAGACTGATCAAAGTATTTTTATGCATTTCTCATGCACATGATGTTTCAATTGACACCATTTTCACAGCATCGTGAAATACCTAACAAGATTTAAGGCATTTACTGAACAAAGCAAAGATCAAGCATTAAGAAAAAAATAATAGTTTGGTTATTCAGTTTTAATTAACATTTTTTCTATACACTCTGCCTCATTAACAAACTAACAGGAATGTGACAAGTGTCTGTTTGGCAGGAGGTATAGTGTTACAGGCACTTTTTGTTTGAAAACACTGACCACGGGATCCTTGACGATGTCTAGAAGTGTAATGATGTTAGGGCCGCCTCTAAGATTCTCTAGAATCTTAATTTCTCGTTTGATTTTCTTCTTTTTTACTGGCTGCAAGGGAGGAAAAAGAACATTCAGTTAATTATGACACCCAGTTGTCAGTAGGTGCAGTATCCAGTCTTTGTAGGAAGGTATCACAAACATATTGTCAGAAATTATTGGGAAAAGAGAACCCACTTGATCCAGTAATAGTATTCTTAAATGGTGACGCCAAATTTCAAATCAGTGAAAAGCAAAGGAAGATTTGGTAAGCAGCCTTAACTGTAGCCAATATTTGATCGTTCAAATATGGATGCCACCACATTTACAGCCTTTACAGAAATGGCTGGCTTATTTTCAGGACATTGTGATGCTCAAATTATCAAGAGCAAGAATTCACAAGGGCGAAAAGCAGAACGATAGAAACATGGGTAAAAGCCAAGCAAAACATTTTGAGTTAGTTGCCTTATCTGGCAAAACTTATTATTTCTCTGTATGGGTGAATATGTACTGTATGTGCATGCAATATTTAAATTAGTTAAACTTAAAAATGAAGCTGACGTGACAGCCAGATGGGAAGGGGGTGGGATGGGATGAAAATGATATTGTATCTTTGAATCCTTAATTTTTAATAATAAATATAAAGATGGTCACATAAAAAGGACAATCCTCAAACAAGGAAAATGGAGACAATTCCAATGGAAATAAAATTATAAAGAGTAATTCTCAACACACCCCAGTTATAAAAGCCAGACTGGCAAAACTACTTTCTAAACAGTTTTAACGTTAATCTGAATTTAATCTGGTTTTAAAACTTTACAGCTAACAGAGCAAGGAGACAAGCACGTATTTACTTGATCAGCACTTTGCCAGTATGAAACACGTAGCTATTGAACCTGTATATGCAAAGATTACTGCCTTCCTAATAAAAACACAGTGCTTGTCTGGCTTGACAAAAAATATAGAGGCCCATTTTAAATTTTGGATCCAATCACATGACTCTTAACACCATCAATTGAGCTTAATGTTCCCATGCCTGGAATGAAAGCAGTAACAGGACTATGTTAAAAACTCAAATTGCTCAAATTTTGAGTGAGTCTGGAAGATTAAAGGGTCAGACAACATTCAGGTTCTTAGTAATTTCCTCCACTTTCCTCCCTCTAATTCGGGGCAGTGGGCTGATTTCATTTATTTTTTGCACACCAGAATTGAGATTATAATAAACATTAGTGTATATTCCCTGTTGATTTATAATAAACATATCAATGCCTGCTTTACACATTAAAGAGCAGCTCTCGTTCGCAAACTACACAGCGACGATAGTGGCGACAGCCATGAGAACAGGGCTCCATTCACAGACGAGGTAACACAAGGTCAGCTACAGCCTGCAGGTAACTCAGGGAAACGGCCAAAACACAGTCACTCCCGGAATGTGCCATGGCCAGGCCTCCCTGCAGAAACCAGGGCCAGAAGAGCTGCTGTACCTTCAGTATTTTGACGACTACTTTTTCGTTGTTTGTGATGTTTATGGCCTCGAACACCTCGCTGTATTTGCCGCGGCCGAGTTTCCGCACCAGCTGGTAATCGTCTTGATTCCTGAGAAACAGAAAAAAAAAAAAAAAAAAGTGTGATTGGGGGCGTGCCAAATATCTCAGATTGCCAATGTTATTTTCTGTCATAAAACTGGAAGCATGAATGAATGAATCAGACAACACATTTCCCAGTGTGAACTGCAACAGAAAATATGTGCGTGCACGCACTTATTTAATGCTATTTCAAGTATTTCTTGAACGCAACTAAGCTGGCTGCTTTTTCATTAGTGAAAAGCTCATGATGCAGGAGTCCCTGGCAGTGGAGACCCGAGGGGTATCGTGTTCCGTGTTGGACTCACCCCCACTCGACAACGTGCGACTCGTAGTCCCAGTACTCCCGGGGACGCTGTGTGTTCACGTCGGGGTAAACTCTGGACCGACTTGTGACTGGACCCGACATAGTCTGAATGTGGAGGTGATGGCGCTGTTCTCCTGATCACCTGGAAGAGGCAGGTCTGGATGAGCACATGTTCGGCTGAAATACGCTTAATCGCAACAGAGCAAACCTGCGAAATTTGTCTGGTGCAAATACGTCATCTGATTTCTAAATACAGCTCGCTAATGCCTGACACATGATGCTAAAATGCCTGGAACATTGAGTACACACCAATTTCCCTGCTGTAGTCCCCACAGATGACACAGGTCTGACATGGACGAAAACTTCCCAACTGTCCCCAACTGTAGGAACCCCCAAATACACCAAAAAGCGAAGTATTTGAGAGGCGAAGGAAACGCGTGTAGTCTTACCAGGTGTTACTGGAACAGGGTAATGAAATGTTTTCATTTATCTGGTTCCAAATGATTAGATGAACTGCTCGTCTGTTTTAAGAGTTCAACAAAAGGAACTGCAAATGTCCACCAATAGTGCAGCTCTATACGTTCGTTATCTATCTGCAATGATACGGTTATGCATCTTGTGATAGCACTAGTGTATAGGTCAGTGACTACGGGGTGCAGGTATCCTATGTTGTCTATGTCTGTGAGGACTATAAGTGCGCAGCGGTGCGAGTTAAGAGAATGCAGGTTAAAATTAATACAATTTATGAAACATTGTGCAATGCAGAAATAGAACGCCATTGTGGAAAGGTTTAATATGAATGGCTATATGCAAATGGCACGCAGGAGGTCGTATTAGCGAGTCTCCATGTTTCCCTCTATATACCCAGGGTTTACAGGAAAATAGGAAATCATCAAATAAAGAGTCACAAGACGGCAATAACAACAAAATGTTCCTGCTGATGTTATCTCTGCATGTCTAACAAACCTGGTTAACCTTTGTAGCACAGCTAAACGGTATTTCAAGATCTTTATTCAGCATGCAGTGTACTACACCACTAATGACACCAAACTATTTCCCACAACATTAGCAATCTAAAGACACCAAACCCATGATCTATACAGAACTATTTCAACTTTACAGTTCAGGGAAAATTCCAGTGCAGTGGCAGAGGCAGCGGAATGATGGGTGTAATAGTCCTGCATTGACAAACACTTTTCATAAAATCCTGCTAATCAATCTGCTGTGTCAACATGGTAAACAGTCGGTTTCTTTCTGGGGGTCTGTAGAGGGGCACACTTGTGTAGAAAGCCCTACACTGCATACAATTCCTGCATCAATATGTAGCAATAAGCTACAGCAAGGATGACTGAGACTGGCTCATTTTAAAATGTACTGCCATCTGCCTGGCTAAGACAGGAATTAAGATCCATTAACCAGTAGTAACAGAGGGACAGAGAAGATGTTTCCTTCCAAAATGTAACTGAAGTTTGAGACAGGAGAGGTAGTACAGCAAGGCAGTATATTCCTTCCATCAAAAAGCCTACTGGAGTCTGTCACTCAGGGTACATTTCCTCAACTTTCTTCAAACTACCAGAGACCAATTTAAATCTCCTTAAAAGATCTATATTCTTGCCACTTTGCAAAAGACAACAACACAATTGTCACAACATTTAGGACAGCCTTTGTTTGCAATTAAAGTAATGAAATTTTTTTTTTTTTCATGCAATAAATCAGCAGGACCAGCACACCTTTATTACCTCTAGAAGCTTAAATGCCTGGCACCCAGAGATAATCTTTACTTATATAGCACATTTAATATGATACAATCCATCTCAAAGTGCTTTACAAAAGAAGAAATATAAATCAAGAACACAAGCTTTTAAAAAAAGGATTACTTTCTTATGAAATACACGTGTGAAACACTACCTGCACACCACCTTTTCCTCTGCCATTGTGAGCTCTCCCTTTTCCCTTTCCATAATTAAATAGAACTAGCCATTCTTCACAGTACAATAACAGGTGGGCCAGTCCATGCCAACTCCAGGAGGTTGACCCACAACACCTTTCTCTCTTCCTGTGTGTTGGTAGACAATTATGAAAGATAAAATTCCTGAAAATTTGAGCTTCATACTCCATTTTGTTTTCCCCGGTTGAGTCATTTAAAGTTTGCTGGGTGTCGTGATGAAAAAATGCATGTGAGTGTGAGTTTTAGAGGTCCATAACTTAAATCTTTGTAAATGGCCCAGGTTGTGTTCGCTATAGTATGCTTATTCCGGTTCAATTACCAGTGGTTGGTCATGCTCAAAGTCTGCATTTCGTAACAATACCATTAGTAAACATGTATACTCTGGATACAAATCCCCACCATGCATTAGTCTACAAGAGCCTGACCACAAACAGTAATGAGAACTGTACAGCATAGGTGTATACATAAGCCCACAAATCAAACATTTCAAATTCACAATAAAAATGTATGCAACACATACTGTATTCCAAATTAATGCAATCTGTACCAGAGGTTAACCACAGATGCCACAATCTGTGGTCATGGAGGGGTGGTCATGTAGAAAGGACCTAATCCACCACTGTGACGTATGGTGGTGGACATGACATGTCAAGAGGCCCTTGGGAAACTTGATAGAACACATGGGATCTTGAACGCGGTCAAGTACCAGGAGATTTTGGACTGTGGATCTTCCAGCAGGACAATGATGCAAAGCAATCCTCCGAAAGCACAAAATAATATACCTGACCACAGAATCGAGATTTTGCAAGTTCCCTGAGCTAAACCCTACCTAAAAGCTGTGGGAAAGGTCCATAAACAAAGATCTGGTGATGGATCTGAGGCATGGAGGAAGAGCCACAGAGCCATGACTATGGGTGGGGGTGGGTCTGAAGAATCTCGATTTATGCTGCGACATGCAGATAGTAGGGTCAGAATTTGGTATAATTTCCATGGATCCATCCTGCCTTGTTTCAAAGCTGCAGGCTGGTGGTGGTGGTGGTGGTGGTGGTGGTGGAATGGTGCGGGGAGTGTTTTCTGGGCACATATTAGGCCACTTAATACCAACTGGGCATCATTTGACTACCAGATCAAACATAAGTGCTGTTGCGGACCATGCGAGCCCCTTTATGGACACAGTCTACCCTTTTTCAACTTCCAGCAGGACAATGCGCCATTCATCTCAGGCTGGTTCCATGAACATGACCGTGACTTCAGTATGCTGCAATGGCCTACACGGTCTCCAGATCTCAATCCAATAGAGCACCTTTGGAATGAGGTGGAATGGGAGGTTCTCAGCAGGACTGTGTGGCTGAAACATCAGCAGGATTTCACTAGTTTGAGCCACTCAGCATAGACCAAGGCATGTACTAAGGCATGTTTCCAGCACCTGGTTGTATGCATGCTGCAAATAATTCAGGCTGTTTTGGAGGCAAAAGGGGGTCTTACCCAGTACTACAAAGGTTTTTTATTTATTTAATATTACAGCAAATTACAATCAAGGAAACCATTTCACTACATTCTGAAATAACAACATTTGAAAACTTTTTGACTTTTGATTTCCAATTTGGTTAATTCTACAAATCACACTGATTGCACAGAAAGTTAGGGGCCCGACTCCATTACCGCACACATTCTTTGTCTGGAGACACGGCCATTTTGATCTTTGCACTGTAAGACTTTCCGGTTGGGTGGAACACCACAGACTGTCTATATAGTAACTGCCCTGTAAGCAGTAAGTGTACATTTAAAACTGAATGTTGCTTTGTTGAAGCCCTAAAGTTTACTCTGCTCACTCATTGAGAATACTTATTAACAAAGTTAGTAAAGGACTAAACATCCATATGGTAGCCAGACAGTCTTCTAAAATAAGTCAAGGGCAAGAGGCACACAGAAGACTACAGATTATGCACTTACAGACATATACAGTGCAGTCTAAGTATTTGGACAGTGGAACAATTTTGATTCTTTTGGCTCTGTACTCCAGCACATTGAATTTGAAATGAAGCAATGCATAATGAGGTTAACAGACTGTCACCATTCATTTGAGGGTATTTTCATCCATATCAGGAATTACAGCCCCTTTTATACAGTCCTTCCATTTTAAGGGACCAAAAGTAATTGGACAGTTGGCTTCAAAGATGTTTCTGATTATCCAGGTGTATTCAATCGTGTGGGTATAAGAAAGTGTTCAGTTTTAGTTCTAGTTTTGATTCTGTTTGCCTTTGGAGTCGGTAATTGGCGTTTGTCTACATGAGGACCAGAGTTGTGCAAAGTCAAGGAAGCCATTATGAGGCTGAGAAATAAGTCAGAGACATAGACTAAACAATAGGCTTACCAAGAAAAACTATAGAGAACATCATTAAGAAAAAAAGATCATGTTTGGGATCATTGCCTTGCTGTGGGATGAAGGCAAATGAGTTTGGACGCATTTGAGAATTTGGACTGTAACGTAGTGGTTAAGGTACATGACTGGGATGCGCAAGGTCGGTGATTCCATCCTCGGTGTAGCCACAATAAGCTCACCAGTTCGCACAGCCGTTGGGCCCTTGAGCAGGGCCCTTGAGCAAGGCCCTTAACCCTGCATTGCTCCAGGGGAGGATTGTCTCCTGCTTAGTCTAATCTAAGCAACTGCAGTACGTCGCTCTGGATGAGAGTGTCTGCCAAATGCCATTAATGTAATGTAATGTACATGCCCAAAGTATAACATCCCCAGCACGTTTCACAGATGAGGGGGATGCTTTGGTTCTTGGGCAGTTAGCCTCCACAGACAATAACAGACTCCAAAACAAATCCCCTAAAATGGAGGGACTATGAATAAAAAGTAAAGTAATTCCTACACAGGAATCACCCAATATCGATATATATACCCTCAAATTAAAGGTGACCATCTGCATTTTAACCTCATTGTTCATTGACAAGTGGGCAGGTTTGGTTTTAAAGTCCATAAGACAAAAGAGGGAAACATTTTTCTGGAAATAATTCAGAAGCAACCGATGTGTTGGTTGGAAGATATGATTTTCGGTGAACATTTAAAGTTGATTTAAAAAAATAGACTTAAAAACAGAGTTGCACTTGCATACTTTATGCTTTCCAGGCTTTAAGCAAAGGGGTGTACTATGGAGCGAAATTACAGGGTTAATGGCCTATAGAGAAAAACCAGTATAGGTTAGAGACCATTAACCACTGTGCATAGCCTGTCTCTATACTATTGTACCACAGTTTTATTTGGACACAATACAAAGATGACATGCACAGAAATCAAATCATCTTAAAAAGCTACCTAGAGTGTGACATCTCATTTTTTACGTTTCTTTCAAATAAGGCGCTTTCTCCTTGAATTCTACCAATGGCTGTGCAAAGATTATGATCAATAAACAAATGTCAAAGACACCAAAGACAACTGGCGGAAAGAAACGGGAGTAATCATTTTGTTGCGGTTCAAGTCATGGTCATCAACTGACGTACTGTTAAAAAATAACTAATTTACAGAACGCAGTATATTTTTTTCCTGCATTTTGAATTCAGAATCCTGCATGCGATCCATAGCCGGTTGTCATTATAGGCTGTCAATCGATCTATGAAATTATGAATTTGTTCCCATTAAATTCTTAAATTCCAATATCATAGTGGTCTTCAATATTGAATAAAATTGATGTCATTGGTCAAAACACAGAATATTATGGTCAGATTTTTGCAAATCATAACCTATGGATTAATTATGGCTTCAAAACACTTTATCACTTTCCTCATTGGAAATGTGAAGATATTTTGTTGTAAAGGACTGCTTATTTAACAGTTTTAAAGAACAAGCCAAATTCACGCCAATTTTCTGAATATTTTGGGACAGTGGAGAATCCCCTCTTTCCTTCAACTGATCTGTTAGATCATGCACAGGTGAAAGGAATACAGCAAAAGCCATTATCTTGCCAATCAGAAGTCATTCCACATCAGTGAAACGAGGAAGAAGAAAAGGGATGGAGAGAAGACACCACTTCATAATTTAGAAGGGCCAAATGTTTCAGAGATGTGTGTTCTGTAATCTGGTTGTGTCTAGTAAGTTCTACTTGACATTATATTGTTGGTCATACCACGAGTTGGTTTGAATCTGTCCCTCCCATTGGAGGCACACATCTCATATAAAATTTAGTCAATATGTCAATTTATATCACCCGAGTAGAAGTAAAAAAATGAATTAAAACGAGGTCTTTCCACCACTTTAAAGGTTAACTGCTGAATATCGCACCAATACCTTGCTTGTCAAATATTTCGCATTAACGTTAACAGCCATCTCGATCTATGTTCGATAAATGGCTATATTAATGAAAAATAAACAACATTTGGATGAATAAATTAGTCAACGCCACCGAGATGATCTTAATCTTGACACCTTTAAACTACACCAGGAAAGAGTGTTAAAATCGCGTTCAAGTAATGTCACGTTAATGACTAATTTCGCATTATTAAATAATGATACGTGGCTTGATGCCACTGAGCCTTAATTACAACCTCAAGGTGCGAGGCCTGCCACACATTCCAAGAAGAACCCACATTTTTGGCAACACGCTAACAAGATGTACTTAGTTGAAGGAGATTTTTATATCCAAATAATATTTTATTTTTTAATCTGTCATCTTACAAACAGTTTTGTTTTACGATAAAACTAGCAAGCTAAACCAACGTTCCGAAAGGCATGACACGAGCTGGCCAGCTAGCTAGCTAATGTTATTAGTTAGCTAGCCTGTATAATTAGTGGTCGTGTAAGAGGAGAACCTCGCTGTCAGGAATAGATAACGTTACTAGGTTAGCTAAGGTTAGTTAGTGAAATAGGCTCATTCCATCTCACAGGAAAACAGCAATCAAAAACTAACTTAGTCATCTAGCTAGCTAACGTTATTTGGCATTTCAGAGTAAATACGGCTTCTGAATATTATCATGTAAATTAGAGATTTAACGTTAGCCTTCATATGGAGACAATATTGGCTAACTTAGTTATGTTAGCTAGCAAGAAAAGTATTTTCATAGCTGAGGACCACCTATGATACCCACACCGTCCGAAGCTAGCCAACTAAGGCCACGAATAACACTGGTCATGTCCCTTCCTACAAGTCGGGAGATCAAACCTGGAAATAGTGTTAATAATGTTAAAGGTCCGCTAGCAAATGCTATGTAGCTAGTGGTCGCCAATAAAAGTGTAAGTTACTTTACAGAAACTGAGCTGACGTTAATTTACCGGTGGTCGTCTACCTATCCAGCCCCTCCAACTTCGTCACAGCTAGCTACCTAGCCAACCACGACACCACTGTGACTAACGTTATCTAGACTAACCAACTAGCTACAGAATAGAATGACATATAGTATACTACAAACATTTTTATTGATGGCGTGAAATTGGCCGTCTCGCCCATTTGCCATGGTGATTGTGACTGGTAAGCAAACATTAACCATGGCCGGCATTTAGTGAGCTGGGCACTTCACCCTACACTAGCTAATGTAGGCACCATGCAAGTACTGCTAGCTAGGTCTAGTTAGACCCCCTTGTGCGCTTCATGAAGCTCAACGCAGCCAATCTGCTAGCTACCCAGCTTTTCTGCTTGGACTAGCTTGGCTTCCTTTATTGTGAAATGCACTCCAAAATGAGACAAACGCCGATACCTATTGCCACACTACAAAGAAACATAGCCGATCGCCCAGGCTTCAAAAAACCTTTAAGCCAACTAACAATGGTTACTATGGGTAGTTCCAAAGAGGAAGAGGTTCAACCGATGCGTCCACCCTCTCCATGATCTGTTTGTGGAACTAATGCAGCGAGCAAGCTAGCTAGCCAGACAGCTAGCTTGAGAATACTCGCGAGTAACTGAGAATTTGGAAGATCAGAGACCCTTGCGCAGCCAGGATCTCGGTTTTTAAAGAGCTGAATACCAATCATAGATTCTCCAAATATGTAGAACATTCTAAAAGGAAATATAAATCCTTATCATATATTTCACGTAAATTATGTACAGTGTATTACCTCTCTGTGCTTCCAGGATGACAATATGGCGGTTCCTGCAGACACTGGACTCCGGCAAACAGCTTTGAGATAAAAGGGGACCGCGTCCTCCAAAGCTCCGGGTGGCGCAAATGCTCACTCGGTGGGATAAAATCTGGTGGAATTCTGACTGGATGAGCGGGGTCGGTGATTGCCTATGGAGTTTGGAGTGGACGGACTTTGTTTTAAAATAATGTTTTGTGAGAGATACAGTTACTTTATTCGAAATATTTTACAGTTATTAATATTCTAGTAACGAATCTCAGTTTTAGTGTATACACCATAGCCGTTCGTTTATTCATAATCTAAGTAGGTACATGGCAATGCCATAATTAACTTTTAATTTCAGGTCTTCTATCTATGTAGCAATAGCACGCCAAACAGCTGGGGATTCAGACCCACTTTATTCGCACAGTACAACAAAACAAGGCCGACATAGCCTTTTTAGTTTGAGACAGTTTGCCAAGGGAATTCCAAGGAATCCACTCTGATAGCACATTAACCACATACCCCGAAGCAATACTGTTAAACCAGCATTACTTCAGGATACTGCAGTTATACAATTATTTAGTTGGTACCTTGCTTCTACCTGCCCCAATATTTCTTGTTTGATCAGGGTGACATTTAAATTGGAATGCTTTTGATTGCTCATGCATAGACTGTAGAAGAAGTGCTCATGTCGATTGATGACAGTTGAATGTGCTGTAGCGACTTTTAACATATCAGTAAGCTCCATAACGTTTGGGACAAGTAATTTTTTTCTTGATTCTGGTCAGTATTTAAGGGTATTTTATGGCACCTTGGTTTGAATATTAGAATGTAGAAATTACATTTTATACATAGCCCCCCATTTGAAGACACCATCATGTTTGGGACATATTACTGCTATGTAAATGAAAGTATTTGTGTGTCATACTTTGTCCCATATCTTGTATATGCAATGACTTCTTGAAGTGTGTGGCCCATAGACATCATCAAGTACTGGCTGATGCTCTGCCAGGTCTGTACTGCAGCCTTATTCAGCTCCTGCTTGTTCCAGAGGATAATTGCCTTACGTTTTCTCTTCAGCATACGAAACGCATGTTCAATTGGATTCAAGTGAATGATTTAGCCAGTCAAGAAGTTTCCTGTTTCTAGTTTAGAAAAACTCCTTTGTTGCTTTAGCAATATGTTTGGGATCATTGGCTTGCTGTTGCACGATGTGCCGTCTAATGGGTTTGGAGGCATTTTCTTGAATTTGAGGCTTCAGTACACTCCAGAATTCATTTTGCTGCTATCAGCAGTTACATCATCAATGAAGACAAGTCAGCCAGTACTGTGGCAGCCATACATGGCCAAACCATAACACCCCCGCAACCATGTTTAATAGATGATGGATGCTTTAGATCTTGGGCAGTTCCTTTTGGCCACAACACTTTGCTCTTGCACTCTGATACAAGTGGATCTTGGTCTAGTCTGTCCAGAAGACCTTTTTCCAGAACTCTGCAGGCTCTCTTAAGTACTTCTTAGCTGACTGTAACATGGCCATCTTGTTTTTGCAGCGAACTAGTGGTTTTTATCTTTTTTAGTTCTATTTGTGAAGTCTTCCATGTACAGTAGTCAGTGACACATCCACACCTGCCTCCTGAAGAGTGTTTCTGATCTGTCAGACAGGTGTTTGGGGTTTTTTCTTCATTATGGAATAATTATTTGGTCATCATTAACTGTCTTCCTTATATAATGACAGTCTTCTGTAAATAATGAGCTCATCAGTGCTTTTTCTTAATTATTTTCCAAACAATTGATTTTGGCCAGCCTAAGATTTGCCCTATGTGTTTTTTGTTTTCTTTAATAATATATCAGCCACATAATGGCTTCCTTGACTTTCATGGCACAGTTCTAGTCTTCCTATGTTGACTGATGCAAATAACTGACTCCAAAGGCAATCAAATACTAAAAGCTATTATACTGTATGATACAATTGAACACACCTGGCACTAATCAGCAACACCTGTGCAGCTTGTGAAGTCATCCCAAACAGTATGGTGGCCTGAAATAGAGTGATGGGAGGGGTGTTATAAAACGGCTGTAATTTCTACAAAGTGAAACTAAAGTGTGTAAAGTACAATTCAAATAAACGCTGAGAATCTGTGCTTTAAACATGTGAATTGTTTGGTTAAAAATCTAAAATTGTGCAGTGTAGAGACAACAAAAAATGTTCACTGTAACATTCTTTCACATTCTCCGTTTCTCACTCAATTTGCAATGCATTTATAACCACTAATTTATCAGACTTTTGTAAAATTTGAACACCTGGCCTCTGCTGCACACAACTAAACAAAGCTACTGTATCTGTGGGAAAAAACATCTTCAATGTTGGAGCATCAATGAGGCTCAGAGCTATCTGAGTCAGGAAAGGTGCTTGCCACAAGCGCAGCCTGGGCACCAAAGCCCATCATAGGTTTGAGTGTGCTGTAGAATGGGTTACTAAAGCCAACCAGGGCTGCTATCATTACAACTGTATTGATTCAGCAATGCATTTTCAAGAATGCTACAATTATGGTATTGTCGTCAGTATGAGATGTGTATTGTTGGATTGGATTGGTGCCTATTCTGTAATGTTATGTGGTCAGCACACAAGACAGGTACTGGCTTTTATGCAGTGGAGGAATGCATCTGAGGTACCCAGAGTGCAATGAACAGTTTTTCTCCGAATTAGGGAGGGGAATTTCAGGAAAATGTGTTTAAAATGCATAGGTAATGTTTCTTTTGAAACCCTGGTTTATGGGAGTATGTTATGTGTAGTAATTTAATAATTTAATTGTACAATTTTCACTTACAAGTATATTTATGATTTATATTTACAATTTTGGCATTAAAAAACAATCTGTGTTAATATCATTTTTATTTGCAATCTGAAACTTCTGTTTCTTCTAATTGAAATACAAAGCATGCCATCCCTAAAATGTTTCCCTTGCTGGGATGTTCATCTAATCTTTCTTTGTTTGTATATACATAGCTCTCACAATGCTGCTTAACAATGATTGTATATCAAGCTGCGCATTTTACTTGGATTTCTAGAGGAATTATCTGTGATGCTCTCTATAAATTACAATAGCATTACCAGCTGTTCCGTTTTGAAGACTTTTTAGATTCCAGGGACGGAAAGTTCATTCCAGAGCAGCTGATTTTAATGGGTCACATGACTTAGTTTATGTCTGGATTTTTTTATTTAAGCATCAAGCCTATCTGAATTCTGATGCATAAGTACCCGAAACTCCGCTCACAGTGATGTATCTGCTGGTTCATAGTGCAGCTTGTTTAGGAAAATAGACATAATATATCTACAGAGTTAATCACTCTTGTAGCAGTCCTGTGTAGATTAACCCTCACCTTAACCCCAATAAAGGACACACTGAGTTAGGTTCACTGGAGGCCACAGTGCAATGTGCTATATTGAAAAGGCATCTAATTCAATCAGCACTTTGATAAATCCCGTCTGGTATGTGCTTGCAGTAGGGTATAATTTTTCACACTGAGGGAAAATAGCAGACTTTTCTCGGAATAGTTATAATTTCACAAAGCAAGCACAGACTGCTCCAAACTACTGCTGGTTGAAAGCAAGCCAGGTGTCTTTGGTGATAGCATGCATGTGTCATCACATTAGATTTGAGCCATGGATCTAAATGGTTTGCATGGAATATGAGTGCAATTTGACGTGCGGTTATAGACAGTCTAGAAAAATAACACTGCTATTAACATTGAGTTATTCCACCCTGAAAGGGGATTTACTTTCTCATATCCAGGATGCCACATTGATGAAACATGACCAAATAGCAATGCACTTGTCTGCAGGACAAAGAAAGTGAAATAAGCAAGGTCTCTTGAGGTCAGAATTTATTTGGTTTTATAATATCATGACCTCTTCCCTGAGATTTTCGCATGGTGAATGGTGCTCATTAGAAGCATTTCCCCCACATTGGATACAGTACATTTTTAGAATAAATAGGAAGTCTACTTTTCCATTTAGTTGCAAAACAGTATTGCACTGAAATGTTTGAGCAATGTGTTATAAGTATTAAGTGACCCCCCCCCCCTTGCCTGCCTATTTTGTAATTATTGATTGAGTTTCTTAATGAAGTCTCTGCTGTGCCACTCACTTACTACATACTAGGAAAAGAGAAAAGAGTACCTCACATTAATGACAGCTGGTAGCATGATGCCACCTGTCTTACTGCTGGGTGGTGCTCAATCAACAGTAAGAGGAATCCTGGCCAACCGGGTCCCTTGCAGGATGGAGCCAACTGTGACTTGCAGCATCTGGCTCCCAGTCACAGTCTGCTAGGAGCCGTGAGGCAGGCCAGCAGTGCGCTATAGGGCTCAGTCTGTGCTCATGGCAGCGTCCTTACAAATGAAGCCACTCGGGAGCCTGCTATGCACATTGGAGGTTGACCTTACCGCCATCACGTCTTTCCGAACAAACGTTTTCTACGAAAGAGACCTTAAACAAATGGCTCTGCCTTTCTTTAAGGAGTGACTGTGGAATTCTCAGCAGGTTATTATCCACACTTTTAAGAGTGAAATCCTTTTAGCAGACGGACAGAGGGCCCCTTTGATCGGGCCCAGGATCATTCCGGAATACCCAGGCTGAGAAGTATGAGCTGTAACTCTACTACTGCGGGCTACTTACTTCCTTTATCATCATTCTAACCTCTGCTCTGTACGGGAGAGAGGACTCTCTTTTTAACAGTAGGCTACCATACAAATGAGAGAAACTTAAAACCGACTTCAGTACACTTCCTGTCTTGTCTTCAGACAGTCCATTCATTTCCACTGGCAGTTGTTCAACCTGATAGAAAACAAACCAACAGATCAAATGGCAACAGGAGCCAAGATTCAGAGGGACTTACAAGGACATTGGTCTTAGCAACATTAGTCTGTGAAAATTACTATAGTTAGCACTAGATTCTTATCTTGTCTGAACATTTTCAACACATACCGAATACCTCGTTCTGGCTTGTAATCAGTCTGATTACACAACTGTGGATCATTCTTACTACACACGCCTTTGCCCTGCACAACATTCGATCTGATTGTCAGTGTTGCCATCAAATATTGTCTGGGGCAAAGACGTGTGTAATAAGAATGATCCACAGTTATATAATCAGACTGACAAACACGTTTTATCCTTGGGGGGGTTATGATGACTTATTTACAGCGTACTGGGGCAATTAATTACCAATATCCACAGCCCTGCAGCACACTGATACAAGAATAGCACATCATCATGACTAGTGAGACCACACAGGCGTGGCTTTAAATCTTGACAGTGGTATAAATAAATCAGAATAAGCACCCACTCTCCTTGGTCCACTCATTGGCTCAGAATGGACAGACCGCTGTCTGCTTCTCTTCCATTCATAGACTTAATCAACAGATATAGCAGTCACAAGTTTTAATCATGTTTCCTGCCCTGGAAAGTATTTACAGAGCTTCTGGACCTGCCCTGAGGAACTTCGATTGCTGTCCCCTTTGAACAAACCAATTTATTAAATGTAGTCTACATTGTGCAGGAAAAGAGTGATGGTGTGAAACCTTATGACCTCCTAACATTAACCCAATGCAGCATACATATGAGAACTAAGCCCAACTGTGGTAATTGCAGTTGAAGTAGCCTACTCTACATGTCAGAGAAAGCTTCTTTTTTTTGGGGGATGTCCTCAGAGAGCCTCAAACTTAAGCCTCAGGTTCAGTCAGTGTTGGTTTACTGCTAACTGAGGTAACATTTCACACCATAATTTAAAATTCAGTCACTGGGATTCCCCATCCAGGTAACACCAGAATAGTTCATTTGCTCTGAGATGCGGAGAGATCCCATTTGGTCCGCGGATTGAGTTTCAGCGGTCAGCATTCACTGTCATCAGCGCGGACGATCAGCTCGGCGTGGGCTCGTGACCTCTTTCCCTGGCACCCGCTCTGAGCTACTGTACCGTGGAATCTGAACTTTGAAGAACGACGCATTCTCCCTTTGGGAACATTTAGGGTTAGACAAAAAAACAAAAAAACATACGACGTGAGAAATACCCATGGTAACAAAAGGTTTTCTGTGGTGCTACTGTGCGCCTAGGGATAAGAGCGATTCATTTGACGAAGTGTACGTAGGAGACACAAGAATCCTTACATTAAGCACGCAATTAATGTAATCCAAGATGAGCCCATTTTTTCTCCTCTTTCACAGCTCTGGTACAAAGACAGGCCAGCCCCCTCATCCGTTTGAAATGGTATAAAAGCTCCAGCATCACCCTAGGCTTTGAAAACCTGAACAAGTGCAATATTCAGCTTTGTACTGTACGATTTAGGATCCATTAACTCAACTCCAAAGATGCTGTGCAGGTAAGTTTTTAGTCAGTTAATGAGAGTTATCCTCTTTTATGTCTTTATGCTCCACAGGTGTCTTATTTATATGTCTCCCTGTCTGTCAATAACACAATTCTTTTCTGATTTTCCTTTTTAATTTTTTATCTTCTTTCAGTGTATCTTATTATCACTGTAGTACTTCTATGTAGCTACCTTGAGATACAAGCAGTGTTGGTCTCAGTTATGTTGTCTGTTTGTATGGTATCTATATACTCTGGTGAGTAACCAAACAGTCAAACAGAACTTTAATATTGGAATGGAAATGTGAGTTATATTTAGTCTATTTGTAAATGTTCTACAATTGCACTTTGAAGACCAGTTTAATATGATAGAATTTCACATGTAAGCATTAGATAATATTTTCAATTTTGTGAGCTGGGAATCAAAAAATACTAACAACCAGTTTCCAGAGAGCTCTAATAATACCATCAACAATACCAACTTAAAGAGGAATACATTTAATGCAGGTATTAATTGCTTTACTATTTATATTATTAAGAGAATATTGGAGTGCATTTGCATATGCTAACATATTTGCTTTTATGTTAAGCTGATAAATAACATATAATAATGCATCACTAGTCTTGTGCTCGATTCCTGGAGCTGCACACTGTTGCCTGGGTACCATTCCAAAAAAATATTTTTCAGTGTAATAATAGAAATATATAGGCATGTGGATATTTTTAGCAGCACATCGAGCACATCGAGTATTAGGTAATTTTATTATACAAATCCTACATTCTGACTTAATTACGCCATAAAGAAATATAATAGAATAATTCATATTAGTTGGATGAAAACACATCACGTCCATAGACTTTGTCTGAGGAAGGGTTGTGACCATTGGATTTCATACTCCAAAGATACAGCATTCTAATAATGAAGCACAACAAAAAAATAATAATGGAGAAATTTGTGCTTGTGTGTGTTGAAACATTACCTGTGTGTGTCGTTACACAACCTGTGTGGTTAGCGCTTTCTTTTGCTCAATGCTTTTGCTCAGCATCCTGCCATTGAAAATTGAATGTAATGTCTTTGTATTCAGGTTGATATATAAAAGAGCATGTTAACCATTTAAGTGCTGGGAGAGAGATTGCTGCAGTAAAATGATGCCTGTTGGTGCTTTATTAATCCTCCAGCATAAGGCGGTGGAATTGCATGGGTAAAAAAGATGCTTTGAGTGGGTGTTTGCCGTTGTGCTCAAAGCTGGAAGACAGGGGCAGCATGGGACCTGAAATTTGGTTTCCATGTCCTCTGGCACAACAAATTTTATGATGAAATACTGTCATTCAACCAGCAAGCCATTGCTCATTTGGAATGGATTTTCATTGGGAATCCATCCTTTTACAACAGGCATCTCCCCACTCAGACTGGTTTGCCCAAGGACACAGGAATGGCTAGACTGCTGCCAATCTGTACTGATAAGAGAAAGTGACCTTCTGGTTTGAAAATAAAGCAATTAATTGAAGTTATAGACAAATCACATAAATAACATGTCACGGTGTAATAATGGACCATAACACAACATATTTTATGTAAAGGACCAATATACACTTAGTCATATTCATATATTTAAAATATTGCAAAACGTTTTCTCAAGCTACATTGATTTACTTAACCATTACTGTACTGAGAAGGCTAGCTGCGAGTTAATTCTCACTTACAGTGATGTTGGCTTCAAACAAAATGGCCGATAATATAGCTCATGATACTGTAATATTTCATTTTCTTTGCATTTTGCTTGTACGTGTACCTTCACATTTACTAAACATCTTTTAATTTTCCGATCATTCTTCCTTAGGGATATTCTCCTCCTCTGCTCCCTGGCAGTTCTTCTGGTAAAAGGCGACCTCGATTCAGGTGAGTGTGTGGCAGTCATTTGGAATGTGATACAGCGGGTCATTTGGGGGTAGAGCCAGTCATTCCACAGGGATCTAAGAGACATCTTAAAGGCATTAATAATGATATCACACTCATTATACTGCCAATGTGCATTCAGTGACCACTGTATAAGGTATTTATTGGACTTATTTTTGAATCTTCTGCTGTTAGCCCATCCACTTCAGGGTTCGACATGTCTTGTATTCAGAGATGCTCTTCTGCATACCACTGTTATGGAAGAACTATGGTTTAATTCTGCTCATTTGGCACTTGCCTGCACTTGCAGCAGCATCTTATTACATTCAACAGTATTCAGACTGCCTCTGATGATTTCTTCTAATAATGAGAAATCAAACCACTGAAACATCCCTCAGTTGACATTATTAACAGAGTCATGAACACAGGAGCTGCAGGGTATATATAATACATTACAGAAACATACTGTAGAAATTGAATTATTAGCATGGCTTATGTGACTGTGTCAATGCATGTTTCAGATGGGAGTAACCACGCCATGTCCACAGGTAGGACAAACAATCATGGTGATGATGATGATGATGATGATGATGATGATTATTATTATTATTATTGATACAATATTATGTTTTTGTTATCAATTTTAGTTTGTATTCCATCACTGATCTGTTGCCCTCCTGAAAGGACTGAAATACTGTAGATCCTTATCCTACTCCTAGTTTCCTGTATGCTCCTCACATATCCACTTTTCTGCTGAAGCAGGGCCCTGGTCATTTAATGTCATTTTACTTTTTAAAATAACATTTTCAAGACATTTAATTTTGAGCCTGCAATAAGATAAATAAATATTTTACAATAGCTTTCACTGAAAGTACTAATCAGTTTATTTTCTCATTGACAGGCCAGGACTCCACATCTGATGAAGTGCCTACAGGTAAAAGCCTTTCTGGAATAAGATAATTCACATGTGGAACATATTACATCTAAAGGTATCTTGGATAATTTGAAATTGATTACTTAATTAATTGATCCCTGGTTATGGGTATGCACTTTGTTGTACGTCGCTCTGGATAAGAGCGTCTGCCAAATGCCATTAATGTAATGTAATTACGGTGTCCATCTTTGATTTCAGAGAGCATGAACTCCATTGCCTCGGATCAACCCAGTGGTGAGTGTGATATAACAGCAATGCCACCAAAACGAATATCAGAAATCCACAGTCAATAGTACGAGGTGTCCTTCCTCTGTCTCTGTCTCCGGAACTTTCCAATGACCTCTGAGTCCTTTGCGGCTTGAAAACATTTACCAAAATATGTAAGACTCCAGTGGGATAAAATGCCTGGTCCTTTTAGCAGTGTGGTAATAAGAAAAGTCTATAAACCATAAGTCCATAAAGTGCTTCTTTTTTATGTTCATTTATAATGTGAAATTGCTGTATCAGGTTTATGCTGATTTCAAGCTTTTGTCTGTAATAAGGACACACTGTCCTAAAATCGAACGTACAATCGAACACAGAATCTTCATTGAAACTCTACCTTTTTGTTGAGCTCACCTGAAATAACAGTTTAATGGAGACCTTCGAATTATACAGTTCTAACTGACATCTTTGACAAAAATGAGTTAGTGTCCTAAATATGTTGTTTATAGGGCACTAAATATATGTACAACGTTTTGCAAATCAATTAGCCAACTGCCCACTCAGTCCAAAAAGTGATTCATTTACAGGCCAGTGAATACAAATTCATTTAAAGATGAGTTAATCAGTCAAATAAAGAATGCACATCAGTCTGTTTTCAGAGGTTGGCAAGCTCTAGTTCACCTCTACATTTAATGTGCATGTCAATCAGAAATTGCAGGCCAGTTGTCTCTGCTGTGGCTCGTAAGTCTTAAAACAGCCCATAAGCAAAATAACTATTAAATACTACTGTCCTTCCTCTGTCTGTAGACCTTTTCGCGGTTGGATGAAGTGAGTAATGTTCTCACTGTCTGCAGTGTAACATTGGCCTATACAAAGATTTTCAGTAAGCATTTGATTTCCCTAATAGGATCAACTTTGAATGAATCTCATATTACATGTACCACCCATTTTAACAGTAATTACATATTAGCCCGTTTTTCTCCTCTCCTGCCACCTTGCGGTTCATTGATATAATGCAATCCATTCTGCAAATTAGAGGAGGACTAACTTAAGCAAAGAATAAGCAAAGCATATCTGAATAGAGATTTACCTCATAGTGATTTTTAAATAATATATATGACTTATATTGATAGCATATACTTTAAATATATTTCTATAGTATTACAAAGGAAGAAATGGAGGTTGGGTATTCATTCAGTTCATAATGAATTTATCTGTTTATATTATATTGAATTATTGACCTCCAAATTTCAATGAAAAGACGGAAAAAATAATATTGTTATAACTTATCTAATTAAGCTTGAAATCAAGTAATGAAAAGTAATAATTAATAATATTTATTGTCGGTAACTGAAACTGAAACTGAACTGACACTCTCTGTGTAACAGTTGAAAAATACAGTCTAAATACTGTATGTTGCTAAAATATAGTATGGAGGATGTTCTCGATAATGAAGTCCAAGCTAAAACATACTATGTGCTTTTCATTTTAGATGCCAGCAGCACGAGTGCTGAATCGGATCATGCTGGTGAGTGTTCATTTGATGTTCAGACATAGCCCCGAATCATCACTGTTTGGTCCAGCTGAAATATCAAACAGCATCTGTACCAATGACATGTACATCAGACAGAGAAGAACATCCATTTCTGTGCAAAGAGAAAATAAACAATCACCATCTTAAGCTAACCATTTTTTCAACAAACCAACCTGCACATCAGTTAGCCAACTGACCAGTCAGTCAAAAAAGTGATTCATTATGAGTTAATGAGTTAATCAGTCAAATAAAGAAAGCATATGAGTCTGTTTTCTTTGTTTCTCAGATGGCAGTCAGCCTGGCAGTGATGTGAATGCAAGTGCAGGTAAGTTCTTCCCTTCTGTTAATCAGGTCATTTCTGTGACAGCATATTAAAGTGTTTTAGCACCTTGGAACTGATTCAGGGCAGATCAACAATGTGATGTGCTCAAAATGAATAGTTTTAATAAACATACAGTACTTCTAATGATAATCCCATTGTGCTCAACTAAGGGGGGGGGGGGGGGGGGGTTGATTTCATTATTTTTTTTTGTATTTTGTTTTCATTCTCCAGTGGTTACTGAATTTTCCCTTTAGTGTGATGGTGTAACCAATAACTCAAGCATTTATTTCTCGTTTAGATGTCACTAAAAACAGTATTGAGGACCAGGATGGTAAGATATGGACTTTCTTACAATCTTGTCTCTAAAGCTGAATGAAATGCATAGTTTTGAAGTGGATATCTGACACTCCATGTCGTGTGATTGCAGAAGCCTTTGAAAGTGTCATAAATATATATATTTTTAAATGTAATATATTAATAAATGGTTATACTCTAGAGTGATGCAGATATTATTTTTAGATAGCTAAGTAACAAATGAAACAAGCCGGAAAAAGGTTATTTATTATTCTTTTTTATTATTTTCAGATGAGACCCCGGACTCAGATGAAGCTGTGAAACACAAATGAATCAGATCTCTTCAGTTTCCACGTAATATACTTTAAGGCTTGATCCAGAAGTTTTCCTCAAACACATACAGGGGCATATCCCAATGAACTATAAAGTAAACATTTGTAAGGCACAATATGGATTGCGTATTTTATTCAGTTTTGCATTGCCTTGCTTCTTGTAGTATAAGACCACACTTAAATAATCACAAAAATTGATATCATTCCAAAAAATGTTTGTCAGCGATCAAAAATCTCATGCATAATTAAGGAAAGTGATTTCATTTAAACACTTTCACACATTCTCTGTATGTTCCATCACAATGAGCGCCATCTAATCAATTTATGGCATTTTATAACCCTAGAAAATGGTTTTGTTCTGTCCAATGTCAAATAAAGCAAATTTCTTAACACAAACTAGATGGCAAACTACTCTTCTGTTCACATTCTAATTCCTGGGAGGAGGAACGACATTTTCTAACGGTTGGATCCAGTTAGAAATTGTGAATTATACCACTGTGTGTTCTGTAAGGGACCAGACGGTGGCGGCATTGAGCTATCTGTGTTCTCGGGCAACAACGGAAAATCTATTTCCATTAATTCACGGTTTGACTGCGAAAATTGAATCGAAAGGAATCGGCTCATCCGAAATCTATGTATATGCATATACTTGTTCTGTATATTTGAAATCCTATTAAAATACATATTTTTCATCCCGTACAGGTAAACGCTAAAGGAGGCTCAGATTCTCAGACTTGATGAAGCTAACTTTGACTGGTGCTGTCTACCTGAAGACTGTGTTATTATATTCAAAGCTGCGGCATAGAAATTAGCGGATAGTTAAACAATCTACTCTTGACAAAAACTCAGTGTTTAAATCACAAGTGTTTCTTCTTTTTTTTTTCATGATCATTTTTATGCACACAGTATTTTTAAAAAACAATACTTTTGAAAAAAGGAGAAACCTAATATTCGAATTAACATCAAATGTAAACATTCCTTTATCTTTAAACATTTTTCTTACATCATTATTCACTTAATAAACTTCTCCAAGCAAACATGCTGTTTTCTACAGTTTATAATTCATATTTTGATGGGTTTGACAAGTTTGGAAATTGTATATGAATGTGAGCGTATTATCCCATATGAAATTGCTCAGAACAAAAGATAGATACAGTTTTGTGCAAAAACTCTTAGGCTCCCTATATTTCTTTGATATAAATTTGATCTTAGATGTTTATTTTTCTTCTTTAGCGTATCAGCAGAAACGAGCAAATGTGAGATTTCCAAACATTCATTTTCAAAAAAATGAAATGACATTTACAGAAAAGTTTGTATTTTGCAGAATAAAGTAACATATTAAGTAATAGACCACTTTTCAATTAAAAACATGACTGAGCCTGTCAGGGATTACCTGGAGAGCCAGAAGCAAATGAGACAGCCAAAGTCTGCAGAAGAACTGTGCAAAGTTCTTCAATATGTTTGGAACAATCTACCGGTCGATTTTGTCATAAAACTGCCGGACAATGTACCTAAGAAAATTGATGCAGTTTTAAAGGGTGAAGGGTGGTGACAACAAATATTGATTTGATTTAGTTTTTAACTGTTCACTGCCATTTATAATGTTATATTTATAATATAAATATTTAGAAACTGTTCATTTCATTCTTTTTTTAAGCATCTTGGCTGTACGGAATTTATATCACGTGTGCCTAATACCTTTGCACAGTACAGTACTTTCTGTATATATGTAGAGTAAGTCTTCCCTTACTTTTCATTCCTACATAGAAAAGTAAAAACTCATGGGCATATTTGTAAATAAAAGCATGACAATATATTATATTAAGCCATGGGTGCAAAACTAGCTTTAGATATTCACTTTCCACACTACCCTTTCTCAAAAGTTAACTAACTTTAACTTGCATCTAGGAACATTTATTGTTAAGTCTGTAAGTCTGCACAAAACAATGCAACCCATTCAATGGTTATCTGGGGAATATAAAGGTTAACCAAATCAAGTGGAAGGTATTGTCTTTCAAAATAAGGAACAAAATAAGTTCACACAGATGAGAGAATTATCCAGAAACTGATTAATTGAGTCACTGTTGCAGCTGAAGTGATGATCTGGCCACTAACTACCTTCAATCAATGGCAAGAACAATTTGAACTATTTTATAAATTTAATACATTTAATAACATTCTTTGACTAGTATACCATAATATGGAGACAATAACAAATATATGAAAGGGTAGAGGAAAAAATGCACTTCACATATACCAATGCATGCATGATATTGGTAAGAAAGGCCTTCAAGATCAAAAGCAATGCATAGAAAGTGCCCTTGCTCAAAAGGTCTCTTTCAGATGACATGGTTCTTTGATCCAGGCTTTCAGTCTGGTAGCAGAAACACCCTATACCCTATTCATCACACCTTAAGTATTATGGCCAATCATCACAGAGCCATTACCCCAGGTGTTCACAAAGGTCAGGCCTTTCTCTCGCACTGAAGCTGATATCCTCTGGGCTACTGGACACCCCTCCGTCCTGGTCCTTTGTAGCATCAGCAAATACATTAAACTTCTTGTGCCCGGGTTCTTATCGGAGCTGTAGGCCTGGAGATCCGGTACCGGGAGAAAACTTTCTGCTTTTCATTTTAACTAAATGGCACATTAGCAAAGGTTGAAGTGAACCTTTCTTGGAAATCCATCCCCAGCAATTACCTCCAACCACACTCGTACACTCTCACCATCTTATAAACCATTTTATATTTTTGACAAGGTTTACTTCCTGTATGATACTCTGACACCAACAGAAGAAAAGTCTTGTGGCTTAGGTTTCATAGTTAATTTTACTTTATTTTACCAGGTAGTCGCTTGAGATCAATGATCTCTTTTTTGAGCAAGACCTGGCTGAAATGGCAGCAAAACAAAACAAAAAAGACACAAACACAGACAAGAACATAAAATTCACAGTAGTGCAAGGGGATACATTTGAACTGGAGCTGATGCGATTAAATGGGATTGCAGGGAAAATTGGAGAATACGGTAAAAAATGGGTAAGAAAAAGGAGGGAAGGAGAGGCTTTGCAGGGGTTGCTAGGGAGAGATGGTTAAATTAATGAATATATATATAATGCCATTTTCCCATCTCATTCTTTAGAATGTCTGCAATTCCAGCTTTAAAATCAGGTACAGTAAATCAACTATGTTTTAAGGTTAAGTCAATCTTTATCCAAAATCAGCACCCCCTGGTTTTATATTCCTTGTTTTTGTTTGTGATTCTAGCTGGTCTTTTTTGAGCCATAAGTCTCAACATTCAGTTGCATGAAATAGCCTCAAAAGATCACTCATTAATAGAGAAAATTCATAAATACATGGATATATTGGACCAATTCTTTGCCTTCACCCTTGGGTCGATTATTTGTTTATAAATTTTGTATGTGGTCTACAATGTCACAATACATCCATATCACATCAGCAAAGGACTCCAGCTGTTTAATTGGAAAGAAATACATTACATTACATTACATTATTGGCATTTGGCAGACGCTCTTATCCAGAGCGACGTACAACAAAGTGCATACCCATAACCAGGGATAAGTTCGCTGAAAGACCCTAGAGGCAAGTACAATTTCAACTGCTACCTGTACAAGAAAGATAAGGACAAGGGCCATTTTTTTTTTTTTTTTTTTTGAACAAACAAACAAACAGAGCAAAAGTCACCAAAGTTAACTATCCAAACACTGCTTACCTAGCCAACTAAAATACTGATACACAAGTCACAGAGACAACAATTAAGGTTCACAGGGAGGTAGGGAGGGATGGGGAGAGGTGCTGTTTGAAGAGGTGTGTCTTCAGCTTGCGCTTGAAGGTGGGGAGGGATTCTATAGTTCTGACCTCAACGGGGAGTTCGTTCCACCACCGTGGAGCCAGAACAGACAGTAGTCGTGAGCGTGAGGTGGAGGTTCTGAGAGGGGGAGGTGCCAAGCGGCCTGTGGAGGCTGAACGAAGAGGTCTGGCAGGGGTGTAGGGTCTGATGATTTTTTGCAGATAAGCTGGGGAAGACCCTTTAACTGCTTGGAAGGCTAGCACCAATGTTTTGAATTTGATGCGAGCCATACAATATCCCTATGAATGTGAATATTGAATATATTATTGAGTCCAGTGCTGACTGTGGCTGACAGCTCCATTGGGCGATGCGTAATGGGCAATTGTGTCACCCAGGGTATGGGAGGTTTCTGTTGGTTAGGGTATCCCTACATTTCATCACTATCCCTGTGTGGTCTTCTTCACTCTACATGAGCTCAGCTGTAGCCTGCAGTGTGTGAAGAAGCAGCTGGTGACACCACATGTTTTGGAGGGGAACTGCAGATGTCTATACTCTCCCATGTCAGCAAGTGGGGTTAGCACATTAATGCTGCTGTACTTACACATAATTGGGCATTCACCATTAGGATGGAAAATGGCTGTATAATCTGTATAGCTGTCCAGTTCAAAAATTGAATGTGAATATGTTTCTACCACCTAAGAATATTTCAGGTTGATGGCATCATAATGGTGCACCATTCATTGTAACCACTGCTCCTTCAGTGGGCTTGGGTCTATTGAAAACCCAGCAGTGGTATGTCTATGGCTGTCAGATGAGTTTTTGAATTAAGTTGAAATGTCATGAACCAAACACATACTATGTTTAACTCCAGCAAAATGAATTTAAAAATGTAAAATTTCTGTAGCCCAGTCTTGCTACCACCATAAATATATAACAGTACTGTATATAACTATAACAGTACTTTGTCAACAAAAACAAAATCAACTACTTTTCTAACCTCATATCAGGCTGGTAATAGTAGATACAGCCTCTAAGGCAAACATGAAAGCATACTGCAATGCATGCTGGGTCACTGTGCATCCTCTTTCAAGGCTGTTTTGTCCCGTTTCCATCAGTGTTGGAAGGTTAAGTCCATTTCCTGCCTTTGGGCCTAGTTGTAAACAACTTTAACGTTATTTGAAAGTTTAGTGCAGACTCACAGGCAGTCAAATTTTACCAGGCTGATGCTTGTTGTGTACTACTATAACCTGGTAGGAGGTTCGAAAAGTAGTTTATCACTATAGACCGCTAATCAGCCTATATGTGCATTATCTTATGCTCTAACATTACTGAATTGAAGTTAACCAAGACAGAGATGCCTAGCATTTGGTTGCTAGCTATTTGGTTTTGTGATTAGCATCAAAGCTAGATAGCTACAAAATAACTGCGGACCAATAAATAAGTGATTTACAGACATGTAAAACAGATTTAAAGGCAAAGCTGCCCTTGCAATGGTGTTACTATGAATTAGCTGGCTAGTGGTAGAATTATTTTTGTTGTGGACTTAGCGTGAGTAGCCAAATTTGCCACATGCCATTGGCAGTTGGTAGGTGGTGGAGCAGAGACTATTGAATCCACCGAAATATTAATATTAATGCATTATCTGTTTCAAATTAATGGTTAATGCATCAATTTGACAGCCCTAGTTATAGTATGTCATTACCATCCGAACAGTTAACACACAATGCTTCAAGTGCAGTTGTTAGAGTGTGTTAATAATCATTAATTTCCACAGCATCCCTTTGTAAAGCACTGGCCTTGTTACTAACATTTGTCTTCCCAAATTTGGAATACCCAGTCACACGCACTACCGCTCACTGCTGGAATCTCTGCGGTCGATATGCGAGAGCAGCAAGTGCTCTCCACCAACGCTTGTGATGCCAAGAACCTCTTCTTATCACACCGGAATTGGCAGGAAGACCTGGGAAAAGGCCCTTCCTGTACAGCTTAACAAAACTTGCAGGTCCCCAATCGACCAGCGGGGGTCGCTAGAGAGCGATGAGATGCGAATCCCTGCTGAGTGAACCCTCCCTAACCCTGGGTGATGTTACTGCCAATTATGCGTCGCCCTGTGTGGTTACCGGCCGCTGTTGGCACAGGCCAGGTCGGGATTTCGTCCCGCACCGTGCGGCCAATCCGAAACAACAAGAGCAGTGCCTTAGCCGGATGAGTCACCTAGCAACCTAAGGGAGTTTCTATGGAAATAGTGCAACCCTGTGGTTGCAAAATGCAACTTGACCCAATTGGGCAGACAGACTTGGTAAAACATTGACAACAACAAATATTTGATAAGGCTAAATCTGACCTGTAACTATGTAACCGGGACTGGAATCCAGCTAACACCTGGGTGAAGTCTGAGCCTGGCAATGTACAGAGAGCCGAGCTTCACGCCATGGAGAGGAATGGTCATGTGACATTATAAGTGAGCCTTACCATAAAACTCATGCCGAAATAAACAAAAGTGTCAATAGCCACAATTTGCTATCTGTTACCACAGCTGAAGTGACCAGCGTTTACCACACAGCAGCACGCTCTGTCACACAGGACAACACATTTCCTGTCTTCTCTGGGGCTTTGGTCTTTTTGCCTAACCCTCCGTTGGGTCAAGCCCATGCCATGATACCACTTGGAGGCTAAGATGCATTACCTCGCTCTCCTGATCTGCATATTAATCTGATCTGAGTATTTTACCAGCTAGTTTAATACCTCTGGCTATAACCCGGCTAGCCACATTGTTACCTCCGTATTATTTGCCTATTTGTGACTATTGACACCTGGCTGGCCAATGGAGGATTGCCTTCCTGTATGTATTCTGGTTCATCACCTGATTTCCTCTCTGCAGGGCCTTTTTTTTCTCCCCACTGTTTGTGATTTTTCTTCCCACTGGAAAGTTTTGGGTTTTTCAGGCTCGTTCTTGCCCAAATGTTTGCTAATTCCTGTTCTTTTTGTAAAGCCTCTTGGCGACAGTGTCTCTGTAGAAAGTGCTAAACACATAAAATGGAATCACATTTGGATTAGCCTCACCTAAGGCATGCAAGTGCAAATGGGTGATTGTGATACGCCTTGAAAACCAACATAATTGCATCCCTTTATTAGCAGGCTCAGCTCAACCTCAGTGTGAGCCTCATCAGAAATGCTAATGCAGAAATTATTAATCCTGGAGAATGTTTTCCGGAAAATCTCTTCAGGTCCCGGGGAGAATGGCCTCTATTCTAAATCTTAATCTTCCTCGGTTCTGCCCGCTAAAACCACCCGAAGGGGAAGCCAATAGCTAAGGTTACAGTAGGGCTGCCCAGCCACTTGGAACCCAACCGAACAGGGCTATTTAAAAGCGGCTTCGAGCACGCTCGTTCCTGAGGTGCCGTCTTAATTAACGAGGCCCTCTGAGGCAGGCACGCTGCAGACAAAGATGCTCTGTTGTTCCTCTTAACCGAGTGGCACTCCCTCCGATATCGGTTTCACCGCACACTGTATCAGCATCGCAAGTATTACAACGTACGAGCGGTCATTCAGGCGAGACCTATTAGAGCTAGCTCATTTCAGAGCGTTTGCTCCTACTTAATTTAAACCGATGTCAGGTCTTGTGTTGCCTCAAATTGAGGATTTAGAAGATCAACCTGTACCTGTTCTGACTTCTTTGGGCAGGGGATGAGGGGTGTGTCAGTTGTTTTGTTGAATCTCATTGGGGCAGCTCCAGAAACCCTTCCCATTGTTGTTGCATATATGTATGTCTTTCAAGGCCAATGCTAAACAAAATAAACAAGCGGTTGGTGTCCTTCAATTTAAAATGTTCTGAGAAATTAAGAATTGGAGAATGAAGAATTTCATTATTTGGGGCTAAAATAAAAGAATAATATAAAATAAATAAAAATTAAAAACTAAATGAAGACTTTTGGCAAATACATGTCAGAAAAGTTTAAAATAAATAATAGGGGGCCTTCATGTTCAGGGACAGTCTAATATATAACCAGTAACACAAAAAAGCTAAACCCAAAAAGCTAAATTTTGGGTAAGCTGTTTTGCTGTTACATGTCAGTAGAAAGTAATTTCTTCTCAACACTCTCTGAATATGAGGGCCCTCTGTTTTCTGACATGGATGTGTAAATTCAGTAAAGGCCTTTGAGAGTGCTGTAGAACTCCCTTCTTTCCCATACTTTAATTGTATAACCCTGTGGATATCTGCTGTATCCAAGAAAAAAATATGTTTAAATGTATACATTTAAAAGATCTTCTGTTTCCTGTTTGATGGTGACCAGGTGTCGCACATTTTGATGTATCATCCATATTTTTAAGTACCACATGGGAATAATATGTCCCTAGAATTGTCAAAAATATAGTCCATTCACTAACCAATCAGAAAAGTTTTTGGAATATTTAGGAATCATTACAGGTGAAAATGATGTTTTTGGCCAGATAGGTACGTTTTTAGACATTATCACATTTAGCTTGTACAATGACTGTAGTTCCATAAAATATATAAAACTTGATATATTAGAAACAACTTTAAGTTGTTAATTTAGGTGCTATTATACCAGTGTCAAGTAAACCAAGCACAAACAAAATGTAACAGGCATTTTCTAAATTACAATATTTCCTGTATGAAATTCTTTTTTTTCCAAATTAACTTTGGCCAAATTTTACTTGTCTACCAAATTTGCTTCTTAATAAAAATAACTGCAGAATTACAGAGGGGTTTTTGATATATTTTGTCCTTGCTATTTTATGGGGTATTTTAAATGGAAAAATAGCATGAAATCCTTTGTAATCCCTCTGTAATTCCCAGGCTATTGAGTCATTAATCATAATGAAATAGAAAAGAAACTGACAATCTACTGAGACAAAAACACATTTTAACCAATAAGAATACATCAATATTCATTAAATCATTTGCATATGTTCCTAAAAAATGTTTGCATATGTGTCCACATTGAAAATATCAAATGTCATTTTGATTGTAGAAAAGGATTTGTTTCCATATTCACCTGTAGTATCTCCCCTTAAACTATTGCCACATGTCATATCTAGGACTGTGCTATAAAGACAGAACAAACTAGCTATGACCTATCAATTACTATACAATTACAGTTACTATAACACTGTGCTACACTCAATGTCAAAACATACCTCTGGAGAACTTCACAGCACAGTGAGATCTATTGAAATACCATACTGATGGGTTTAACATGTCCAGAGAGTTACAAATCATTTTATAAAACATTCATATCATGTTTTTTTCAGAATATGAAAAGAGACACAATGTGACTGGAATTTTTGGGGGCACATTACTTTTCAACAATATCATATTTACACAAGATATAAAATATCCTGCATGAAACTTTTACAGAATCTGAAACACCCTGTTTCTTATTAGACAGTGACAGTTGATTTTATTTGAAAGAACATTACTTAAGAAAATCTGAATACTTCTCTGATAATATGACGTTTAGCAGATAGCAAAGTGTTAAAATCACATGAGACCAATTGAATAACGAACATTCTATAATCCTACTGGTCCAAGAAATCAATCAAGAATGTTGTTAGCAATCTAATGAGCTCTCTGGAATGTGCATTGTGCATGCCTTTTGATAGCACACTCAAAGTACACCTAAAAAGAAAAGAAAAAGTTTTTTTTGTCTTGTGACATCAACATCTTTAAGCACAAATAGGTTTGGTACTTTGGAAGGACACATTTGTCAGAGAACATAGTGCTAACAATGTCTTTCACTGCCTCAGGAAGCACTCTTTCTAGCCCAAACACTGCCGCTATTGACGTTCCACAAAAGGGGGCAGCTCGCTGCCAACCTACTGGCAGTGAAAAAAGCGCTGGCCGCGGCAGAGTAGAAGCTGGCATTGTCTGCGATGAAACTTCGTGGGATCCTGACTGGATTTACAAATGGCCTTCTCAGAAGTTAGAGAACACCTTTGTGGGCCGAACAACAGTCCCGACATAGCGCGCTTTTCTCTGAAGCAGTTGAACGTCCCCTCGCACCCCATCATTCCAGATGACAGCTCATAGTCAAACAGTGTTGCGAAATGGGCCTAAGATTTTTTCAACCACTGTTGTTGATAAGCAAAATTAGTCAAATTAGAAATGTGTGGTCTATATTCTGTGATTTATACAAATATATTATCACATATCTCTTAAATTTGCTAGCCACAAAGGCCACAATCTAGGTGAATCTGTAACTCTTTGTTTCAAGTTTACATGCGTTTGGTTTGAATTTAGATGATAGTATAATATTTTAGCTTGATAAAAATGGTATTGTGGAAGCGGTGTAGGCTGTTTATCTCTTCTGAGGTGTTCATCGTCGGCCATGTTTTCAGTTAGAGGTCTGTCTGTTCCTTCATTTTGTTTCTGCGGATTGTTTTGAATCTGTGCTGTTTCTGTTTGGGATTCAGGAGACGCGCATGCTCAAGTTGCAGTCAAGAACAGCGAAAAGCTCTGGACGGGAGGGAGTCAGCCAGTCTGTTGGGTCTCAGAGTGTGACCAGCATATTCAAAAGCGCCGCCATTATCTCCCTGAGACATCCACCCCCCATTCAAGAGTCACTGTCATGTTAATCACTGCACAGAAAGCTTTGTGCCTGTCCTAAACTAACAAATGTGATTTTTTTCCCTCCTATGGGTGAGTAGGACCTCCATTTCACCTTAATTCACCCCCATTCCCTTGAGCCAGCAAGCCTGTGGGGTATTCTAAGGACTCATTAATGTCATTAGGCTTGTAAATTAAAGCTATGCACTAAAGTAACATGTCTGGAAGAAAATGGACGCCTGGAACCAGCATAGGTCTATTCATGTGGTTTCGTCATGACCAGGTGAAAGAGAAAGAGGCTTTGTGATTTCGAGAGAGCCTCTTAAGCAGCTCAAGAGCATAGGGACATGAAGAGACACTGCATTTTACGCACAAAATGGGGCGTCCATACCTACCAGGACGGATAAGTTACCGGTAAAGAGAGGACTTTCCTTACAAACTTAATAACGAAGTAAGCCGAGAGCACAGCCCACACTCTTCTGAAAGTGTTTATGTTTTGTACCCTGTGCTCTCACCCAGCTCCTCCCCCCGGATGAGCGTGAGGATGAGCGCAGGTTCACGTGTTCAGGAAGAGAGTTCAGATGCTGACCCAACACATATTGTACTATGTAAGCACTGTGCACGGCGGAGGCAGGCTGAGAGATCATCGCAGCCTTAATCCACAAAATAAGGCTTCGCAGGTATGATGATTTCAGTCTGTTTGTCATCAAAGATGATGATGATAAGAATGATTATTACAATAAATTGACCATGACCAATGTAAGAATAACTGCTACTGTCATCAGCAGCACCAACATCATTGGCTTTATCATAATCATTATGATCATAATAATTATAGTCAACACCATCATCATTATCATCATCATAATCACAATCATAATCATAATCATAATCATAATCATAATCATAATCATCAACACCATCATCATCATCATCATTATTATCAACATCATTATCATCACCATCCTCATCATCATAATCATCATCACAATTATGATAATCACCATCATTATTAACAACAATATTATCATAATCATAATTATCATCACATCATCATTATCATCATCATCATCATCATAATCATAATCCTCATCATCAACATAATCCTTAGCAATATCATCATCATCATAATCATTATCATTATCAACATCATCATCCCCATCATAATCATCATAATCATCATCATTATCAACATCATCACCATCATAATCATTATAATCATCATCATAATCACCATCATTATCAACATCATCATCCTCATCATAATCATCATAATCATCATCATTATCAACATCATCATCATCACCATCATAATCATTATAATCATTATAATCATCATCATAATCATCATCATTATCATTAGAATCATCAGAATCATCAACATCATAATCAGCATCATCAATATCATCATCATAACATCATCATCATCCTCATCATCATTGTTGTCCTCGTTGTCATCATTGTCATCATCATCACCATTACCATGTTCATTGTTGTCATCAACCTCATCATCATTAATACTGACACCATTATTGCCACTGGCACCATATTACTGTTAGTATTAATCAAAGGTGCCAGTAAGAACTGTTTGAAGCTTGAAAATAATAACATTAAAAACAATCATAATAACGTTGCACACTTCACAGAGCCCCATCCATATTCTGTCATACGCAGTGGCACGCTAACAGCCCTGCCTGCTGAAGATAAGCAGGAAGGGCACGGAATGGCGCAGTGTCTTTCAGGGTGGCCGGAATTGAGTGCCTGACCAGGGAGGCAATGATCTGAGACCAATGTGCCGTGCGCAGGCAGGCTGTTAGATCAGCTCTTTGAAAAGCAGTGAGAGGGCTTTGTTCCAGCGATCCTTCACTTCCTCTGGCGGCACGTCATTGCTGAGCTCACATGCTGGGTTTCCCCTAGTGACGCCCAAACTTGCAAATGGCATCCATTCAACTCTAGTACCGATTTTTTTTGCTGCCTCTGATCTTTCACTCTTTCAAGGCAAAAAGAAGTTGCTGTTCAAAATTAATTCATAATTATTGTCCTCGCACCATCAGTACCGTATGTATTTTAAACAGGACACGGGTAACAGGGTGCTTAGCTCCTGTTATTAGCCACTTAGCCTACTCACCTGTCACCAGTGATACCAATGGACAGGAAACAATTACTGGACACCAAAACAAGACACCCCCCCCATCCTTCTTTCATCGACTGTCCTGCCCTATCTATACCATTAAAATATATTATGTGTATTTTAACATTGCCCAGGTTTTCATTAGCAGTGTTTGAAGTGGATGGCTTACTTTCATTAATACAAGACACTCATAATTCTAGAGATAAGCTGCATTCCCAGTTCTCTCAACATTGTCACAATGCCCAGTTTATCCAGTTTATTACATATTTTAGCTTAATGAATTTAATTTAATAATTACATTTTAAAATGAAAAGAAGCAGGAGTTTTTTTTAGCTGCGCCAAGAGTTTCCTGGCATTGCTAATCTTTCGGTAATCACTACACAATACATTTTCTTTTTTTACCTCAAATTGAACATTTACTGTAAACAACACAAATGCCCCATGTGATAGATTGATTTTTATTATACTTGGAGTTTACAAGTCACCAGTTACAAGTCCATTACAAGTCTATTGATACTGAAATTTAAACCTGTCCAGAATGACAACAACTAAAGTTTAAAAGCTTGGGCGAGACTCCGTGATGCAGTCTACGGTGATTGTAATGTCATGTAAGGCAATCTATAGGGAAGTCCACTCTCAACCTTTAATTGAATCCCCTTGTGTGGCCTGCAGTTTGAGTTCCTGCCTTGGAACTTCCTATACTATGATCCTATCTCCATTTATAACCTTCTCTGCTTTCCTCTGTTTGGATAAGGTGGAAAATACATGGGTCTGTTTGCCTCCTTGAAAATATCATGTAAGATATGCTTGGTTTAATTTTACTACAAGAGTACTGGGTGATAAAAAACAAGGAGGAAGTAGAAGTTTATGTCTTTTTCAAAATTGCATCTGGCAAAGAATATGGTAAATAGCATATATACACAACTATTTCTTTTCTGGCTTGAATCTCTGAAATGACATTTCCCAACTTGTCCTATCATCTACCACAGAAGTGTGTTCTGGTAAATCGTGGATGAACAGCAAGACCAGGAGTGAAATTAACTAAATATATGACAACTATATCAGGTAAACAAGGTAAACAACATATGCCAACAGCGTGGCAGAGTTTCCTACTTGGCAAAATGTTTCTTACAATTAGCTTGATTCCCAGAGAGACAGAATCTGCTAGTACACATGTGAGAAACTAGTCTGTTGAAAAAATATGAAATATCTAACTAATCTAATTAACTCTGGGACCTATGGACACAACATTTGAAGGGTATTTTGGACACACAAAAACAAAGGCAGTAAGCCTCAGTCTTAACCCTATTTTAATTAATTGTAATCTTAGAAGGTTCCTTGCAACGCCTCTGCTAAACTAGCTCTGCCCCCTTGGTGCTTAGGGAGAGGCAATGGTATAAAACCCCTTGGGCACAGTCCAGTAAAGCTTTAGACCTACAGGAGACTTAAAATACACCTGTGTGTCACCCTGCCTCGGTCAACCGCTATCCTCTAACAATGCATTCGCGGTAAGTGAATAAAGGTGCTTTTTTGTGGGGGTCAGGATGTAATTATGTGATATGTTTAAATGAAGTGGTTTCAGATTTTTTCCAGTTCTCAGTGGTCTGGTAAAAAAAGGCAGGCATAAAACTGTATTAATGGGCTCTTTGGACAAAATATGTGAACCATGATTTGTTTGTCATTTGCTTGAAGCTTTGGAATAACTTGGAATAACAAAAATGTATTTTACTGTAAAATAATATTTTTATTGTTGTCATATGTGATCTGTGATAATATTGTACATTATAAAGCATAATCCATTATCCATAAATTATCATATGATTAACATATGATTGTGTATATGAACATATAAATACATAAATGTATGCATATTATATTATATATAACATATAACATACAGTAGGTGTTATATTATATATTATACTGTATATTAAATTTTAGATAAGACATAGCATATATTATATGTTATATATAATATAACATACATACGTTATATGTTATATACTACATACTTCTATGATGAATGCTACTATATTATTCTTTAGAATCTTTTTAATTTGGAAATCCCCTAAAATCTGCTTTTAGGAGATTTTAGCAGTGAGGCCAGAAAAGTAATGCTAAATGTTGGAGCATAAATATCACATTTAATTTCTGACTTTGTGTTATTACAGGTGAATAGGTTAAATGGTTACCATCAGGGTATACAGAACGTGAAACATGTATATATACAACAGATATTCTAAATGGAAGTAGAACTCTTCTTAGACAGGTTAGATCATTGTGTTAGGTCATCATTCTGATTTAATTAGACATAATAACAATAATAACAACAATTAGATAGCCGGCATGTTCTTCTAGCACAGTTAGGTTTAAAGCTTTTATGGGTGGTCTGTTCTGAAAAAAATAGTATGTTGTCGAAAATCAAAATAACTTTTGACAGCCAAACAGTTGGCCAACACATTTTTTGCAGTTTAACAACAACAACAACAACAACAACAACAGCAACATATATACACAACAACAACTACAACAAGAACAACAGCAGCAATAATAATAATATTCATAATATAAATGGCATTTTATTCTCTGATAACTTAGATTTTATATTTCATTATTTATGACATTTTTGAATAAGTAATTTTTTGGTGATTTTCTCTTTCTCAACGCTGTTGTTTTAGAGCCTTGTTCACTCTCTCAGTTTTTGCCCTGCTGAGTGTTGTGTTTTCAGCACCAATAAACGGTAAGAAACCTATATTTATTTCTATTTTAGAAAGCACCAGTACAAATGAATTGAACTATTTTGTGATGGTAACCTCTGTGACATTAATCTGGGATTAGCCCTGTTTAATTTCAAGGCATGGGTTGACACTAAATGAGAAAAAGAAACACTTCAATTAAATTCAATTAAAAGAATGAAGCAAAACATCTATCCTTTTTTCCTTCTTTTGATGTTGAGTTTAGAAACAAATGAATACCCCAGATTCAAAGCAAGGCCAGAGCCCCGATCGGAAATATATCTAGGCAGAAAACTGACACATTGTGAAGTGGCCCACCATATCCCACCCAGTAAAGAATCGGTGATTTACAACAATCCATCCTTTGAGGCTGAGAGGGCATTCTCTGTTCCGCTCTGTGCTGAGGAGGTAACGGGATCCCTGGACACTGAAGGATCACAAGCTTCCTGCTCACCTTCATCTGCTGGGGCTACACACATAGACACACATTTTGCATACCCTGCTGTATACGTACTGCTTTAATGGCAAAGATTTCTCACATGCATACATCTTTTTTTCCATAGATGGAAAAGACCCTGATGGTAATTATCTTTTGAATACTATTTTGAAAAGCGGCTCAGTTTTTGGCGAAACCATGTAAGCTTGACCAGTCAGACCAAATAATGACCCATGATTAACTAATGAATGTGACTGATAATTCTGTGAAAGAGACACAGATATTGTGATTTGATTATTAACAGTAACATCATTTCTGCTTGTTTCAGACAAAGCTACAGCCATGCAGCACCACGCAAATGGTGCGTAAACACCAAGACCTTATCATTATTACTATTATTAGTATGGCAGATGCAATTCACCCTATTATTTTGATCATCTGTTTTCTTCTGCATAATGTACCATATTGATTTTCTCCTAGCATCAAATGTCCAGACAGTGCTGGAATGTAAAAACTTTTATGATTTTATGGTTATGTAACAGAGCAGGTGAAAGGCAATCTCTCTGAGCGAGACCGAGTCTGGGAGGTTATCAGGATGTCAATGTAATAAAATGTCGTCTCATATGACACAGCGATATGTTATAATGGTGTCTACTGGTCAGGGGACTTTCATTTTTGCACAGTGCAGGGATCAATTAAACTGCTTAATGGAAAGGAGAACCTCATAAAATGGCCGCCTTAAAGCTACTTAATGATGCAATTTAAATTGCTGTTTCCCCAGGTGTCAGTCACTCATCCACTCCTACCCCTGAACATGCCACAGGTACTGAGCATCTGCATATATTAACCTCCACTGATACCACATTCAGAGCTGCTGGTACTCTATGTGTTCCTATAGGGACTCAAATATCCAGGGGAAAGCTTTTGTATTTAATGCTTTCATTCTTGTGCTGGTTCCCCAGTCCACAATCATCAACGAGCCACCCACCCCCATCCCCCTACCCCAGTTCACGAACGATTCTCCCCGATTCATTGTTGTTGAGGGCCAACAAAATTCTAGAGCCAGCCCTGACCACACAGTCCATCATTATCCTCTATAATTCACGAGCGCTGTACCATGACTGCTGTGGTCATAAAATGGAAGGCTAGTGTTGAGGCAGCCGCTAACAGCTGTATCCTACAGGTATGACGGGTGCGGTGGACTCCTCAGCTGAGCACACTGGAAAAGGTAGGAGACCACAGGAGGAATCAAGTTGTGGTTTAGGGGGAAAAGGAAGTCTCATTTCACATTTTTACCTTCTGTGCTGGTAATGAAATACAGTAAGAGAGGGAGTAATGGGGAAGTGCCTTCTAAAACAGGTGCTTCATAATAATAAGAAAAGTTCAACAGGTTAGGCATAACTGTTTTCTCTTTTTAGATGCTACGGACTCCTCTGACATCACAGACAAACCTGGTCAGTGCTCCCAGTATTTGGGTTGTTGCCGTTGATTTGGGGGGCCTTGTATGTATATGGAGAGAAAGGCATAGCTTCACCTGCCTACACAAAGGTTAATGGCCGCGTTTCCCGAATGCGTTATGAACGTTCTTAAGCTAAGAAAGTTCTTAAGGACCTTCTTAAGAAGCAAACGTGTTTCCCGAAACACCTTCTTAGCCTAAGATGATCTTTCGTAAGAAGGCTTTGTAAGAAGGGTCCGGAGAGTTCTTAAGGGCCTTCTTATCTCTTAAGAACGTTCTTTATCGGGAAACCCGGCCAATGTCTATCATGGTTTAGCTCAGGTAATCCATTACATATTTTGCATTACCTGAGCTAAACCCTGATGAATTTCAAATGGTTATGTTCAACCCTATAGTAGCTCAGAAGCTTGGTATTCACAGAATACATAATATCCTTCTGCTATAGCCAAATCAAGACCAGCCAAGAAGACATAGTATCTGTCTAAGCTGTCACATGTGTCAAGCAATAGCTCCACATTAACTTAAAATATGTCCATCTCTTGCCCATTCCACAGTCTATTACACAATATTGCACTGGCTATGCAATTGGCCTAAGCTACGATAAGCTGTAATGATATTTTTCATGTTTGATTTGATAAAAGTAATTTATGCAGGAATATGTAATGCAATAAGGCCAACTACAAGGGCTCTTCCTTTAAATATGCCCTAATAGCTGTGTGTAACGATGACAATTAGTAACAAATTCTTTGAGCATGAGTGCATGAGGGGATGCAAAGAACATCTTCTTTTATGGTGCTCATTTTCACTGAAGGAAACCAAAGCTTTGGTGTGTATTATGTCAGATTATAAATACAGTGAAATCATATTGGTCTGGTACACATAGTAGCTCACCTCAGGGAACAGCACTCTTGGCACACTGATATGTCAGTACACAGTTACCATATAAACAAAATACTATAGCATACAATTTTTGTGGGACCTTCCCATCTGCAGCCTTAAATACACACCCAAGGTGGATAAATTAATCCCAGTGGGAATTATAATTCATTATATAGGCACTGCATTTACATGTTCTCTATACATTGCTGGACAGATGTCAGAGAGATGGTCTGTCTATTTAAAATGGCTGCCCCACTGAGAATTATACTCTGTGTTTTACATGGCACAATGGAATTTATGAAACAACTGAGCAGAAAATAATAATATCCCCTGAAAATGCCGCAAGAAGTTACAATCTCATCCGAGCTGAAACAGCTGGCCATTATTAAACAGTAATTAGAGAGACCTTTTAATTGGTGGTTTAGGAAATAAGTAACTTAATTAAGTTGTCTCGCTGTTGTCAGATGCTGGACACAGTGGCAGATCCGCAGACAAAAACAGTAAGTAACTTAATATGTTGCTCAAAAGCAGTGGGGGCATAGGTCAGCTCATCAGTAGACTTTAATAAAGTCACTGTCTCTTTTGTTTAAGGTGGAGAGACAACCATGGATGATACTACCAGCGGACCCAGTTCCCGAGGTGGGGACATTTCAAAGAGAAAGAAATTAAAATTAAACCAGTAAATATAAAGAAGCCTGGTGTTATGAGTCAACCTCAGGGTTGCACACACAGTCACAACCCAATAACAATATTAGCTTTATTAACATTTCATGACCACTTTATGGAACGCTGGCTCTTAAAAATCTAATTTGCATTCTATTCATGTTGATATTATTTGATGTAGGAATATAATTAATCACAGTGAATTATAAATAATAAAAGAATATCTAAAATATGAGAAGTTATATATAGTGAGAGAGGACATATGTTATAAATATAAGTTCACTTGAAGAAAATGGCAGGGTGCCCTTTGATTTTATTGACATCCGTAACATTAATTAAAATTAACCAAAACTTTCATTTTTTATTTTTATATAGATATGAATACAAACCCAGACAGCAAAGAAACAGACCCTGCTGACTTAGGTGGTAAGTAGGAAATATTTGCAGATGTCTGGGTTCTTAAACAAGAGGCAGAACCTTAAACAGACATTTATGTAAATTATACATTTCTCTTTAAATAAGGGGGAACTTAAATCCTCTATTAAGCACACAAAACTATGAACATGGTGGTAATAAATCATTTATAATCAAGCATTATGTTTTATAAAAGCTGACATAGAGTTGCCATATGCACAATTTTGTGTCTTTACTCAATTATCAGTTTCTGCCAACAGCACTTGCAGTCAGACATTATAATGAACTACAGTTTGTAACTGTATATGTGTGTGTATGTGTGCATGTGTGTGTGCTTGAAAAGTGTTCACTTATTTCAATTCACTTCTACCAATTTGCTAGCTTGCTTGAAAACAAAGAAAAACAGAGAAATAGCTACACATTAACCACTTCTATATCTAGCCAGAGAGCTTATTGTCAAAGACAACCTTAAATTTTTGCACTGTCACCTACACAATCCAATGGTAGGAGGACGTGAAATATCCATATAATGACTGAATAACTAAAGACTTAAAATCAATGATGCATGGCTAACAATGTATCTACTACTCTGGCTTTATTAGTCCATTGGCAAGCAGTCCAGTGGTGACAATTCTCTCCAGGAATGCAGGCAAAGCCCTATACCCCAGCCAGCACTTTAGAGTTTAGCCTGTGTTCTCAATTAACCTATAGCAGCAGGATTCCAGTAGCTTTATGGCACAAGTGCATGGTAGGCATACGCTGGCTACGGTTACCAGGGAGACAGTTGAATAAGGCTTGTGGGAGAGTGTATTCCTCAGCTGATAAGTGAGAGGAGTGATCCCTCTGGTGGCAAATCAGCAACAGTGTTGAAAAGTCTATATTTTAATTGAAAGCGGTGTGCTACTTGACTCTCACCCATAGCTACATGCTATTGCCAAGACATGCATGTCAAAACATATGGTAAGCTATGTTTATTTAAAAAAATGTTTTGCCCCTGCCTATCCCCACCCCTACCCCGGGAATGCAATGACTTTTGGGTTGCACTTCATCTGTAGCGTGTGTTCTTAGCCTCTAAATCACTGTAATATCCTCTAAAAATGGACCATAAGAATGGATTAAATTATGACCAAATTATTACCATTGACGTAAGGTTACGAAACACATACTGGAAAACATTATGACATTGATGACATAGTACTGTATGCCACATAATATGTGTTTATGATGCATTATGTAGCCCTTTCAAAGGTTTTATGAATGCAGCTGAACACCAGCTTAAATAAAGCGTTGCCCACAGAATTTAGTCAGGTCTGATATACATTGGTCATGATGTCATGAGAAAATCCCTGATGAGGCGATGTAATTCTTATGAATTTGTGTCTCAGATACCTCAGGTGTGACAGAACAGGCTGACTCACATGACCAAACAGGTCAGTAAGGGAGAATATAAGGGAGGCTAGACTGTAGAAAGTTAAGATGTGGTGTACGAAAGTTTTGTTATGAAGTAACGCAGCAGAGTTGCACTTGCACCTTTTGTATTTAACAGATTCTTCTACCGGTGAAAAAACATCAAAAGAAGAACACAAAGGTAATGAAGAGGTTCATTCACTGATATACACAGCAACCTAGAGTTATGCCAGTGTGGTCTTGTAGCTTTCCAGTTTGTTACATTTCAATGCATTCAATTAGCAAACACTCTTAAACAGAGCAAATAACAAAGTGATGTTTTGTGTGTGATGTTAACATTGACTCCAATTTATATTTATAATTTACAGATGCAGATGTCCAAGATAAATCTTCAACAGAAGGTTAGTGGGGAGCAGTTTTTGCTTTTTTTTTGGACCACCTAAGCATATGAATATGAACTGAGATGCGCATATTTTATATGCCTCATAAGTGCAAACTTACATTTGATCATCAAAGGAAATAGATATCCATTTTTATTTGATTAAAGACTTAGTATCAACAAAACACCAAACCAGGTGGTTAAATCTCACAAATGCTTCATAAAACAAAAATACCAGATGGTCCACATGGTCCACCCACCAGTTTTACACACCCAGATTTACAGGATCTGAAGACATCAACTTTGAAGTTGATACACCCAACACATTCACATTATGAGAAATATCACCAGGAAAATGAAATATGTTCAGTGATGAGAGTGCTTGCATTAGCTCGTAATTAAAGCTGTCAAGCAGCCAACCTTTCAAAGAAGCCATGCAGAAAATGGGCACACCATTTGAGAAGAATTGTGAAGCTGACAATTACATTTTCCTTGTTAATTTCTCACAGAAAATGCAGTTGACATTACTTTAAAATGGCAGCAGATGCACTACATATGGATTTAAATTATTGTCCCTGTTAGACTTTTAATCATGATGGTGCTGTAATTAGCCCAGTGTACATTGTAGCAGACTAAATCTGGAAAGCAAGCTAACATGGAAAGTTGATTTGTGTGTTACTGTGCTACGGATGTGCTATGGCTAAAACTGATGTGATTATTAAATTCTGTTTCTCTATAGATGCAGATGACAGAGACACAGTGATGTCATCACATGATGATGAAGGTGGTGTATCTTCCCAATCTGAATGTAATAGTACATTTATTCTCATTTTATAAAGGCACATGCCTGTTAGTTGGTTTAGATGTATTCCACTGCAGTATTAATTACTACATATTGCAATACATAGTATTATCAAGCTAGCTAACCTACTGAGGTAAATGAAAGGTCCTATAATCACATTTAATCTTTGACCTGAAATTCTATTCGGTAGAAAACCATGTCTAACTAGTGCCTAGAACAGACCCTCGCGTAGGGTTATGGAAAAAACATACTCACCCATGGGTACACTCTTAGAAATAAAGTGATAGTGGACATTCTTATTCTTCAAGGATCAAATTTCATAAATCTACAAATTAATTATATATTGCTAGCTAGAGGTACAATTTCGTACCTACAGGGTACCGCCCCAGCAACAAGCATTTGTACCATTATTTCTGACAGTGTAGCAAGCTCAATTTCAGAGTTCATCCCACTGAAATGGCTCTGCTCCAGAAGATGCTTATCCCTCTGTTCTTACTGGTTGGCCTGTAGTATGGAAAATAGCTCACTGAGATGTTCACAGGTGGAGAGCACGTGCTTCAGCTGCAGTGTTACTTTTTAGAGTTTTTAAAACCAAATCATAAATCACGCTCCATCAATGCAATGAAGACCACAGGCATAACGCTAACCGTATTTCTCTGATTAGATGACACCATAAAAGCTGTCCAGGCAGACTCTGCAGGTAAGACAGAGCTCACCCCAGTTTCTCATTTTTGTTAAACATTGGTTGTAATGACCCCAAGGTGATGGAAAGCCTGTGTTGCTGTAGGTGCTGATAGTGCAGATACAACAGACGTGAGCTCAGAAACACACGGATCTTCAGACAAGGGCTCAACTGAAGCAGGTAGGCATAGTCTTCACTTTGTGACGCTTCCAGTGAATGGTCCTATATAAGAATTGCATAAAGTCTTTTAAGACTTCATTAGTCCTTACATTAAATGTTTGTTTGAGTCAGAGTCCATGTCAGAGGTGACATTACCACAACACTATGATGGTCTATGTGAGTTGACACAGATACCTGAAAGCTTTATGCAGTAGAATCCTTCATACACAGGTGTCACAACAATTTCCTGATATGCTTCTTTGTACGTATTTTTTTAATTGACGTACAATTACATTTCTTGAAGATGCCGACGACAGCACTCACCAGAGAAGTGGAGAGGACACCTCCGTGTCCACGGGCGGTAAGTCAATGGCAGACCTGCAAGCCTCAGTGGGTTGACTTAACCCTATCTATTCACCGAACCAGAGCTTTGCTTTATTTGATAAATGTCAATCACCGGTATCTTCTCATTTCAGGTTCAGACAAACATCACCAGGAGGATGACAGTGCTCACGATGACAGCAAAGAGGCCGGGGATGACGGGCACGACACGGACGACACGGCACACCACGACAGCAAAAAGGACGCTGACAGTGATAGTGACAGCAAAGAAACTGACACTCACACCGACAACCACCCAGACAAAGACAGCGGCACCGACAGCAGCAAAGAAAACACCAAGCATGAGTCTGACACCGATGACCATTCGGACAAAGACAGCTCTGACACCGATGACCATTCGGACAAAGACAGCCACTCCGACAGTGACAACCATCCGGACAAAGAGGGCGACTCTGACGACGACGACCATCACAACAAAGACAGCGACGACGACAGCAAGCAGGACCACGATGACAAGCCGGACAAAGACAGCCATGAGAAAAGCGAGAGCCACAGGCTAACTCCGGAAGAGGGAGGGGCAACCGGCAGTCAGGAAGTCTCCTTCGCCAGCGCAGAGGTGGGGCCGGCAGTGGGCAGTCACGATGAGGGACACGTCTCGCTAACGGAGGGTGGGAGCGTCGGGAGTCACAACGGCGGCGAGAACAGCAGCGAAGACAGTGCAGATAGCCATGACACAGACAGTGACAGCAAAGAGGACGACCATGACACAGATAAGAGCGAGGAGTCCAGCAAGGCCAGTGATCAGGACCATGACAGCCACGAATCCAACGCCGCTAGCAAGCAGGCTGAGGACAGCAGCAAGGAGCATGACTCTGATGGTAGGTCTGTCCAGGTCACAGTGTAGACCCCATGGAGGTTCATGGGAAAATGCAGCCAAAACTGTGACTATAGTTTAACATAAGAGAAATAAATTATTCAGACTTGATACCACCACAAAGTATATGAATACAGAATTCATGTATTTTAATGAATCATATTGTTCATACACATAGTATTATAGTACACTTACACCAAGTATGCTTTGGTCTTATAGATTCAGCTAGTGACTGTGCCAGCAGTAGTGAAAACGACTAGCTTAGTGTCATCTGAACAGCAAACACAGAAACTAGGAAATGATCTCTTATTGGAATAACACACCTTCTTCGAAGAATAGAGTTCCAATGTACATGACTCATGAGAGGGCATGGAACCTATCAACATTCAAGTTTTAACTCATGATTAAAAGCAAGTTTTATCCAAACGTGCATTTTGATATGTTTCTTCAATGAGATGGATTACATACTGGTTGTGAAAAAAGAAAAGACCTTACATTCACTAACAAAGGTCTCCTCTTGTAGCCATGTTTGCCATAATTATAGGTAACCAGGCCTGTTAGCCATAATTATATTTAACCAGGTCTGTTAGCCATAATTATAGGTAACCAGGTCTGTTAGCCATAATTATAGGTTACCGGGTCTGTTAGCCATAATCATAGGTAACCAGGTCTGTTAGCCATGATTACAGGTTACCAGGTTTGTCCAGCATTGTCTGTACATGCCTCAATACACGCTGGGATCATTCATGGATAAGCCACATCAGTGTTTGCTTTGTATGTACTTGTACTTGAAAATAATCGATACAAAATATACAGAACCTACATGAAAAATAAAAAAACATGATAGATACATATGTAATGTAAGCTGGATTGTTACAGTACATATGATTTAACAGGTAATTATAAAACTGTGGGGGATTTTAGTTTATTTACCTCTATTCACATTCACTTCACAATTAAATTTTCCTTCCTGCAGATCATGACAGCACGGAGACCTCTAAACAAGACTCCACCGGTATGTTTGGCTTCTATTCATTTTAAGGGTGTTGTGCTGCACATGCAAGAACATTTCTCCATCTCAGCTCTGTTCATTTCAGATTCAGATGCCACCAGCGATGAGGATACCAACACAGACACAGACAAGCACACGGACACAGACGCAGACAAGCACACGGACACAGACACAGGTGGGCAGATTGCACGAGAGAGAGAGAGAGAGAGAGAGTGCTTAACCCTTGTGTTGTCTTAAGGGTAAAAAATGACCCGCCATTATGTAGACAAAAACCACTAAATGATCATTTTTCAATTTGAAATTTGATGACAAAGTCTGTGATGAATGTTTAACATTCCATTAAGCTGCTTTATTTTAGGAGTTTAGTGAAGGCAGGTAATTTTTTGATTTTTGACTAGGAGAGTATACAGAATGTTAAGACTACACAAGGGTTCATCCAAAAATAAAAATGTACATTATTGTAGTTCACGCTATCCATATCTTATTGGTTAAAAAATCTTAATTACTTTTATAGATACGAACAAAGATGACACGGCTGGTTCCTCAGATGGTAAGCCATGGGATCCATTCAGGGATCCATTCAGGGGGTGATGAAAAGGCAGAAGGAAAAATGACGGGTCTATATTCAGAAGGATGGTTAGCCAAAGGGAGAAACAGTATATTGGTGTGAAACAGCCAACTCAGGTCATGCTGTGAAATACTCCATTGTTCATGATTTTCCTTTGAAAAAACATTCTTGTTTCACAGACATGAAGAAGTCCTTTGATGCAGATGGAAGTGATCTCAAATCACAAGGTAAAGAGCGACACACACCTGACCTTCCATGATATTTTCATCTTCAGATTATTAAAATAACTATTAATAAGGAAATAATTACATTAATTCTCATACATATACATATGTATACATGCATATACACTCAGTGAGCACTTTATTAGGTATTTATTAGACTTCTGCTGCTGTAGCCTATCCACTTAGAGGTTTGACACGTTGTGTGTTCAGAGATGCTCTTCTGCATACCACTGTTGTAATGTGTGGTTATTTGCATTACTGTCACCTTCCTGTCAGCTTCGACCAGTCTGGCCATTCTCCTCTGACCTCTCTCATTAACAACACGTTTCTGCCCGCAGAACTGCTGCTCACTGGATGTTTTTTGTTTTTCGCACCTTTCTCTGCAAACTCTAGAGAGTGTTGTGCATGAAAATCCCAGGAGATTAGCAGTTTCTGAGATACTCAATCCACCCTGTCTGGCACCAACAATCATTCAATTGGTCAAAATCACTTAGATCACATTTCTTCCCCATTCTGAAATTTAGTCTGAAAAACAGTTGAACCTCTTGACCACATCTGCATGCTTTTATGCATTTAGTTGCTGCCACATGATTGGCTGATTAAATATTTGCATTAACAAGCTGGTGTGCAGTTCAAACTAATAACATGATGACTGAGTGTATATATTAATCATAAAAAACTATGTTTTAAGTGAAACGTTTGCATTTGGGGAAAGCCTCAAAAGACAGGAATTAAATTGATCAGCCCAAATGCTAACATCAGCCTGCTCTCCATCAAAGTATCTGTACAGATCTCTGACAACTGCTACATCCATGTATAATGCCTACCACCACTGGGTAGATTGTTGATTCTTTTAGAGGTTTGAATCCTAAACAATCTTAGAGTAGTGCACTGTAAAGTATATAGGACATTTTGCATATTAAAGTTAGAGGCAATATCATTATTTAAGTTATTTAGCACTTTTCTGAAGCATGCTTTATTTCCAGCATGTCCATGTGTCCTATTTAAGACCACATATCACGTTTTCAACATAGCTTGCCCACAAACTGAGTTGGTACGTAGCATACAATTTTTTAAACCAGTAGGATTAATTGATAGATCCTGCAATAAAGTGTATATTGTAGAGTAAAGAGAGTATATTGCTATGATCTCATTCGTGTATACCTACTATATGTCATTCTGAATAAAAGAAGCACATGCATAGCCTACAGTATGTACCGATATGGTAATGTGCATTCCCAGTCACACAATGTCTCACACACAAATCATTTGATCATCACTGTAGGAATAAGTTATAATGGTGTAGGTAATATATACAATCTGTTGAATTCATCAAAATAATAATATGCTGCCATGTTAATTCTATTCATTGGCCATAAATGAGTATTGTATTGCACAAACTGAATATAAGTGACAGGGCTATAGCATGTTGTCAAAGATCTGTGCTGATATCTTTATGGAGAGCAGGCTGATGTTAGCATTAGGGCTGATCAATTTAATTTCCTGGCTATCAGCAAATGCAAAAAAAAAAAAATGTTTTCAAAACATATGTTTTTGTTATTAATTTCCTCAGTTTTTACACCGGGAGGTTCAATTAATAGTTTATTGGTCATTGTCCATATGCATTAAAAAATAAAACCCTTGGCTGAGAACTTACATTAAAAAACGATTCCCACTAGCAAGTAAATAGGATCTCATTCTCCCCATTTCTTATACACTGATTCCATCTACTGGTAAAAAGTGGTATTTTGCTGTTCATTGGTTATCAATTCTTGGGTTCTTAACCTCCTATAATCTATGTTCTCAACCAAAGGTTTTATTTTCATTGCTAGTTTTCATAATGATGCATGATTTGGCCATGCTCACTAATACCTGCATTTGGCTGGAGCGAGAAATGTCTAACTTTAGGCTAAATTAGATCATGAGCATACAATAAAATGTAGTAGCATAGAGTTTTAGCATATAAACTGACATGGGGACATAAATCCCACTGAATTGCATTTCCGGTATACTGATAAATGGTATGCTAACACATTTCATCATAGCTGGCTGGAGCAATTTCCCCAGTTGCGCTTGACATCAGTTGCAGGTTGCCATCGATAGGCCACTGATAAAATCGGGATAAATGAATACGGACACACTGTCGGTGGCATTCGGATGGTCCAAATGTGGAACTTTTGTCACTATGAAAGGGAAAGCATTATGGGAGGCTGAGTTTTAGTGTATTTCGGCGATCAAAAAACGCAAAATGAAATCGTATTCAGTATATGGAGAATCATATTTTTAAGAATCATGGAAAAAAACATACCTTGGATCCAGACTTCATGATACGTAGTTTACTTATATTTAGCTTTCGCTGCTCTATTTCATAGGGATCAGTATACCGGAAGTATTGTTCCTGAAACATTCGCTTTACCTCCAAATAGATTTTGTAACGTTAGTGCTAAGTTAATCACCATACATAGAATGGCTGGTGATAAGTCTAATAGTTAACTTACTTACTTGCTACGCTGTATGTTACTCATAAAAATCAATGAAACGCAGTGTTATTGGCTAGTTTGGCTAGTTGAACAAGACTTATTTAACATAGTGCTAGCTACCTAACACCATTTGGATAACAGTCTAATCATGAAAGAGAAAATGTATTAGACTATGTTAAGCTTTGCCGTCGGTGCTGGCCATATCAAGTTATAGCTAGTTATCTAATCTAGCTAGATATGAGTTAGCCACAAAGGTCCTTCTGAAAAACACAAAGTACAAAAAAACAGGATTTAGCATAAAATCCCTTAGTTCATATATTTGTTAATTACTAATGTAGCCTATTAGATACAGCAATATTTATAAATTAGTAAACCCTAGGATAAACACATAATTAGTTAACTATTAACACACACATTAACTATTTTTTAATTCCAATATGTATTGGGATTGACTAATATAGTTAATAATAATAATAATAATAATAATAATAATAATAAGAATACATCATCATAATAATAAGAATACATAATAATAATAATAATAATAATAATAATAATAATAATAATAATAATAATAATAAACTTTATGTATATAGCACCTTTCATACATAACATGTCGCTCAAAGTGCTTTACATTAAGCCAATTACAAAGAATTACAGAGACAACACATTGATTACAGAGACAACACAATAGTCGTTTACATTAAGTAATTATGTACAAATACATAACTAAGGCTGCAAATATGAACTACTCAGTAGTTAGTAAGTTAACAACTACATCAGTTCATTCCAATTCATGTAACCTTATTGTACAGAAAAGTGTTTCTTTTTTTCCTCGCTAGTCGCCCCCGATACACCAGGCGAGCCAGATCATACAGATGACACCACACAAGGCGTCTCGCAAGGTACTGACGTCTCACGCACACAAATACCTACACACATACTGTTCAGCATGCCCATATCTAAAACTCCTCTGTTCCTGTCTCCTTAGTCGCTGATGCTGGCATCACCAATTCTGTGCAAGCATCCTAGCACTATGGCTTGATGCCACTGGATGCTGGGGACCTTGACTTTCTACAGGTATTTTCTATTTATCATGCTTCACCCCACTATTTATATATAGTACACATACACATACACAAAACACAATAAGAATGAAACATGCCTTTAGCTGACAACTGTGGGAAAAAGTATTCTATATATCTTTTATCCACCTCATGCTCTCATACATGCAAACCGGCCCAACTGTAAGTTAATGTCAAAAAGAAAAATGCGTCAGAGTCAATTTCAGAGAGACTAGAAGCTTCTGACCAAGAAAAGCATAGTTAAAAGTGTAGACCAGCTAACCGCACAAAGGATGGCTCCTGTGGTGTTACAAAAGTCACAGCGTCCATGAGGAGAAACGGAAAGGATACCAACAGGCAGCCTTGATCTAATAAGCTGAAGTGAAATGATTTTCAGCATTATAAATATTTTTCCTACCCTCCCTTGTTCATCACTCTACAGAAGCACAATAAGACTCAGAGAAAAGGACCGAAGCCTGACAGTCGAGTCTTCATAATATGACAACCACAAGAATATGAAGAAACACCTACTTTACGTTCCTTGTCTCTTTCATCCTGTAACATGTTGAATGCATCTCTATAGGGTTATGGGAAAGTGTTAAATTATTCTTCTGTTAATGTAAATGACTTTTCGCACACTTTCAGATTTCAGCTTGCTTGTTGTTCTTTGTGACTAACAAATTAGTGGAAAAGGGCCCATTGCTTTACCCAGCCCTGTGGTGTTGCATATGCTTTACTGATTGGTGATCAAAAGTGTTCTTTTAGGATGCAAGTACGAATATTGGCAGTATATAGATACTGTCTTTAATTAACTCCAATCTGCCAGGTCACAGCCAAAAGCTAAACACATCATTTTAAAACATAAAAATAAGCTTTATTGGAAACACAAAAAAATAAATCCCCAAAAAAAATGTTAATACAGATCCCAGAGCCTTGCCATTATGATTGTTTATTGCTATTTTACAACAAATAAAATCACAAAGTAGTCAAAGTAGTCAAATCCAGAAAAGTTCCCTTCAATGTGAACTTTTCAAATCTTTAAGGCTGGACTAAATACAATGCTTTGATAAATTCTGTGTGTGAAATCACAAACACAATTCTTTATTTGTAAATGGTCACCAAATTACCGAAAATGTGGTATCACTTATGAGTATGGAGGCATTTTTTTTACAGGTTTTGGTTGTCTGTTGTTTTTCTGATTATGTGAAGCATTTTAGTTTAGTTTAATAAGTTTTAGTTTAACACTATGCACACATGGACCTTGGTTTTAAGACAGGTAATATGCTGCTAGAATTAAAATACATTCTAATAACTACACATATGTTTTGCAATACAAGCTCATGTAAACACACATGCAGTGTACATACATGTCATGTTATAATTCCCTTTGCCCATGTCTCTGAGGAAGTATATTTGATAAAAATCTAAAATTCTAACTCAATGTCAAGTGCACTGCATTAAGTGAGTAATATTTAAATGAGACTAAGGTAACAGAGGCTGTCAAATAGACAATGGTTAAATCATTTTTGAAGTGCAAATGGAGGAACACATTTAATAAAAAATTGAGTTGTCAGACAAGTTTGTCACTCGGTTTTTGAAAGCAACCAAGGACATATATCAGTATGCTAGTGTGTGTTTGTGTGCAAGTGAATGAGCACAGATGAATGTTGAATAGAGAATAACCTAAATAAAAGCATGATAATCCATCTACAATATGGATTAAGCAATGAATGTAAAATTATACATTCATATATCATACATCTACATATATTCATATATCTACAGTGTTATATATGTTTTGTACACCACACATATTCTATTTTCGAGAGTCTGCTGTCATTAACTGACTTTGAGTTTGAAGCTATGGGGTACAGTTGGACATGACCTGCCATGTGTAAGGCAGGATTAAACTGGCAAGTTGCCTTCGTGCGTTCTGTTCATAAGCACACTCTACATTTATTTGAGGGAAAATGTACAGTACAGTAACAGTACAGTAATTAATTTTATTTCTTATCATTATCATTTCTGATGCTCTGTTTAAGTATTTGATAGACATATCCATCCTGCTAAAGAAGTATTATTATGTTCAGTTACAGAGTGAAGACTCATGAGCCCATACTGTACAGGCTACAGCATTGACTTCACATTGCTCAATTAGTACACTAAAACATCAGAATGAGAAGCTAACTAACTGCTGCTGGTTACCTTCCATTAACACAGTGTAACATTAGGGTAATTCCTTCAATCATCCCTCCTGAATAAATGCAATTCAGCAGAAACCTTGCACTATGCTCTATGTTCACAGAATAAGTACTGTACCAATAGGTTTACAGTATGACATATGGACCAGTCATTAGTTCATCAGTTATAATTTATAGACTGTTGGTTAACAGTCTATAAATAATAATTGATTATATTATATGAATAAATAATCATTGGTAAATTTGTTAAGTGGTGACAGAGGTACAGTAAAGTTGAACAGGGCATGCTTTTTAAAGTCATACATGACATTTATCATGTATCATGTATTTAGACTGCTTAGTCTAATAAACTGCACGGTGCTCTGGATAAGAGCATCTGCCAAATGCCAATAATGTAATGAATAGAAGAATAAGAGACATATTTCAAATACATCATACAGTGGTGCTGAAGTGAAGTCATAATGTTGTTCAAGAAAACATGGTTGTGTCACCTGTGCCTGCGTACTTGTTGGCAAGCATTTATTGTCATTTTCAATTTCCTCTTCCTTGTAGTTTCTGTGTCATCTTAGAGAGGCCTATTTGTACACACATTCATAAAACTGTGGCAGCATATTTAATTTGATTTTTGGTGGGTCCATCATCTAAAGTGCATAATTTCACTTTATAGACTGTGGTTTAAAGAATGGTTTATAAATCTGTGTACTGACAAGCAGGCTGGGGGAGAATTAACAGATGTGTAAGGCCTGTGTTTGCCCTCTGTGCTGGTACAGTTCAGACACTTATGTTGTGCTAATAGGAGAATAATGATTATAGGAAGTGAAGGTACATCCTTCAAGTAAAATAAATCTCTTCTAACAATTCAGTATTCAAAATCTAAACTGTCACAAAACATATCTTACTGATATGTTATAATTATATTTTCAGCATGACAAAATGTGCTAATGCACAACACTGCATTGAAAGCACTTTTGTTGAGCTTTGTGTTAGAACTTTGTGTTAAATCCACGCAGCCACCACCACCTATCATTACCACTTCTCATCATGAAATATCAAGAACAAATAAACAAGAACGCATTGACCTGAAGATCACGCTCTCGGAGGCTTGTAGGAAGCCACGGACGAGCATTTGCCAGGTTCTTGACGTTCTCTGGCAGACTAGATCGCTTGACCCCGAGAAGTTGTTCTGAGGGCTTGGGTTTCCTGTTGCTCCCTGAAAGGCTGGAGTTCAACTCTTACTCACATTACAAATAAAGTGAGCCTGGTGGTCTGGTGGACCTAACATGAGGAGGAAGGGGGGGACGCACCGAACAAAAAACCCAAACAGCTCAGAACAAAGGCCTGGCTCCTGCCAGCAGAAAGGTCTTATTTATTTCCGAGCGCCAATGGCTGGTAACTACGAACTGGCCTCCTGAAGGGGAGGCTGTGGGAGCCGTGATTGGCCCAGACGAGATGTGCGGTCACTGATGCTTGACCTCCCCAGTGCATTAGTCACCCCAATCCACTTTCTCAAAGAGCCAGAAGGGCGGAAGCCTTGTCCATTACACTGGTGTGAAAGCAAAGAAATATTAGACCTTCATTTAAGGTGTGGTCTTCCATTCGCTCCAGTTGCCTGTGTGATATCTGTGAGAAAGTGTGCAACTTTTAACAAACAAAACAAGGAAAGTTTATTTACATTTGTGATGGTTGCATAATTGATCCAGAATTGTATTAATCATGCAATAAACTATATCTTTCAATATACTGTATCTTTTATGAAATTATTTTTTATTATTTTTAACAAATAAATACATTAATTTGTGTGACATTTTAAAATGAAGCCACTATTTGCCTCTTATTAGCATCAGTACTACCTTGATCAAGTCACAACCAAGAAATATATAATTAAGAATTTTGCAGAAACTCTAATCCAGAGTGATCCACATGTTACATTTTAGTACATCTGGAGGACATCTTTACCTTACAGCAATTTAGTTTAAGAACTTTTCTCAACAGTATAACAGTAGTGCCTCTAATAGGAACACACAACCTTTGAGTTACAAGCATAATATACAAACCATAACACTACACCACAGACCCAAAATACAACAGCCATATAAAACTAGACATCAATAAATTTCAATATACATTTTGTAGTTCAAAACAAAAAAGAGCTATTGCCTCTTTGAAAATGCATTGTATATGCATTGAAGAGTCTTATAGTATTGTTGGAAACAACTGCAAGATCCTAATATTGACACTCAGCCCATTCTTTAATTGGCATATTTATATGTTAATTATTGCATGTACTAATTTTATTCTATTTTACTTATTGATAAATAAGTAAACTGAGAAAACTTATGTGAGAAAACTTTCCATAAACAATTATTAGGAAATGTAGTAGCAATGGACCTTCACACAAATTCCAATAGGAGGTGAACTACCACTAAAAATGATGAAGAATGAAGTTGAGTTTGTTAATGGAAATAGCGCAACAAAGGAAAAATATGGGAGCCCACCCTCACCGATTATCTTCATGTCCAACCGAAACCTTTCCAACTGACCGATAAGCTCACCCCACGTGCCCCCGAGCTATAGTGTGTATTACTTTCTTCCTCCAATGGGTAATTATAGACAAGACTGGAAATAAATCCACCTGTAATTTCCACTGTCATGGCCCAAGAAAAAAGGAGTCATTTAGCATCATAGGTGGCTTGTGCCCATAAAACAAAGGGCTTAACAGAACCCCAGATCAGCTCTGGAGAGTCGTAACACGAGAGCGAGCCCGGAATTTGTATGAAGGAGTCTGTGTGCAGGTAAGCATGCAGAGTGGTAAGCATGCACAGAGAACTGAAGGAGCCTGTCACTTCACCATACAGATGCTTTTCCAGCATGAAATATACACAATACATTTTACATAAATATTAATCTAATCTAAATGGCTTTTAAATATTTATACATAAGAAATAGATCTTACATTTCCTTTTTATACACAAGTCAGTAACATTTAAATTAAATAAGCTAATTTAAAATACTACATCACTGTGACCATGTTTCATATGGACAGATTAAGCCTAGTCCTAGACGAAGATTGTCCATACAAAACTCAATTTATCTCATTAACAAATTTGTTAGAAATAAGAAAAAATAACTACAATATTACAATTACAATATAAGAACCATGAATAAAACCATTTGCATAATTAAATATTCATAAAAACAGAAATGCAAATGAGTGTAACTATTTAAAGAGTATTGTTTTTGCCTTTCTTTTATCTATCAGACTATGAGTAGAAGCGGTTTAAAAAGCACTTTAGATTACACAAGAACTCTCAGGCTCTGGTTCACTCTATCCACTGAGCAGGTCAGGGTCACCGGCCGCATTAACTCTGGAGAATCAGAGGATGCAGAGATATGTGGCACAGGCTTCCCAAAGCAGCTGAAATTCCACCTTGTGTCTCAGAGCCCTTCTATATCCCGTCTGTATGTGAGGGAGATCAACGAGGACACTTTTCATTGGCCATAATCCTGAGCGGGGGCAGGCTGACCTGGAAACCCAGCACTAGCCGAGCCGAGGATGAGTTGGACAGGCCCGCCAGAACCGGGACTTTTAATCTCGTCACCCAAGGCTGATCTATGCACTACAGTTTCACTCCATAACAACAACTCATTGTCCAGGATCCAAAAATGTTGGAGCCAGTGGGATGTAGACCATGGACATGGCTAAGAGGTATTTTGGCAAATTGCAGGAGGAGTCCATGACACATGATAATGCAGGCTTTCTATATGTCCCCTTTAAGTGACCCTGTTATTTTGATATAAACAGTGAAGGGCCTTACCTCTTAGACTGCTTCCTCTCGTATCATGATATTTCCTGAACATTCCAAGGTGACTGGGTGCAATGAGTTCTCTCATGTGAGTAAGCTAACATGCAAAGTACCACACTCATGGAATCCACCAACTGGCAACACAGGTAGAAGTGTTACTGTATGTCTCAAAGAATCAGGGTATTGCTGGAGAAAATTGTCTCCATTGCATGTTATAAAATTGTTGTGACCATCCCCATGTCATTTGTGCTTCGGAGATGCCTGGTGTCTATTTCTATGGAGTGAAAGTGTTAATGTTGACTTTTTAAAGAAAAGCCATCCATCCATCTTCGAGCCAGGCCCAGGTCAGGGTCACAGTGGCAACAGTGCAAGCAGAGCATCCTCTCAGCAACTTCCTCCAATGCAATCCGGGGGATCCTAAGGAGATCCCAGATCAGCCAGGAGATATAATCCCTCCAGTATGTCCTAGGTCTGCACCTGGGGGCATCCTTATCAGGTGCCCAAACCACTTCAAATGACTTCACTCAATGCAGGGGTACAGCAGGTCTACTGTGAGGCTCCCAGATGGCTGAGCTCCTCACCCTATCAAAGAGAGTCAGCCAAACCACCCTGTGGAGAAACCCCATTTCAGCTGCTTGCATTACCAACCTCACTCTTGTGGTCACAACCTATAGCTTGTGACCATAGGTGAAGGCTGGCATGAAGATTGAATGGGAGATCGAGACCTTTGGCTCAGCTCCTTCTTCACCACCACTGTCCAAATAAATACCCACATTACTGCAGCTGCTGCACCTACCTGGTTGATCTCTCAACTGCCATCAATTTTCCATCACCCATGAATAAGATACTTGAACTCCTCCACCTGGCGCAGGTGTTCCCTCCTCACTTCAAGGTGACAAACCAGCTTTTCCCATTCTTTTACCCATGACCAGGGCCAGGTGCTGATGCTCATCTCAACTGCATCAGACTTTGCAAACATTCCAGTGTGCATCGAAGGTCACAGTATGATGAGGCTAAAAGGATGACACCATTTGCAAACAGCAGAGATGCCACTCCTATGTCCCCATATCAGACACATCCCAGCCCTAGTGCCTTAGGATCCTGTCCATGAATACCAGAAATAGAACAGAAAGACAAGGCACACCACTGGCAGGGTCTGACTCCGACATTGAACAAGCTTGACTTCATGCCCCTTCTGAAAGATGGGGACCACCAACCCAATCTGGCACTCCAACCTCCATACGACATTGATTTGTGTCAGCCATGACACATTCAGACCTGTCAATATTTCTACACAGATCTCATCTACCTCTGGTGTTTAGCCACTGATGAGCTTTCCAACCATACCGGGGACCACAGAGATCAGACTTCAGGAGCTCTGCCTGCTGAACGGAAGGTGTGTTTACTGGATACAGGAGTTACTCAGTGTTCCTACTACCTTCCGACAATATTCCCAGTATTCCCTTACTGAGAACAGCCTGGATATCCCACTCTCCCCTCCTGAAATGCCGAATGGTTTTCCAGAACCACTTTGAGGCCAACTGAAATTCCTCCATAGCCTCTCCAAACTCCTTCTATGCCGCAGGTTTGCTTCTGCAGCTACAGTAGCTGCAGCCTTTTTCACCTGCTGGTACCTCTCAGCTGAATCAGGAGACACCAGCCAGGTCTGAAAAGCCTATTTTTTCAGCTTAACAGCCTCCCTCACTGCTGGAGTCCACCCACAGGTCCTTGGGTTGCTGCCAGGATATGCACAGACTAGCTTATGGCTACAACCCCTAGCAGCCGCTTCCACAATAGACGTTTTGAAATGTCCCTTCTCCTCTGGGATATAAGCCCTCTTTGCGTTAGTCCGTCCAGTCAGAGTCTTCAGCCAGCCATTCCCAGCAAAGTTGACAGCTCAGTTCCTCTCTTCACCAGAATGTCCAAAACGTATGATCGCAACACCTACAGGTTGATCATCGACCCTAGGTGCTCTGATACAATGTACACTCATGAACGTCATGGTGTTAGTTCTGGAAAAACATGGAAAGTTATGGACCAGCACAGAAGTCCAATAACATACACTGCTCAGGTTCAGATCAGAGTGGTCATTCCTCCCAATCATGCGCCTCCAAGTCTCACAGTCATTGCCAATGTGATTGTCCCCCACAAGGTGAGGCCTCGTCCAGCACCCCTTCCACCTTCTCCAAGAAGGCCAAATACTCTAGTAGACTGCTATTAGATGCAAAAGCAGTCGGTTTTCCTTTCCGCCACACAATCTCCGCCACATTGAGGTGACCCTCTCATCCATTGCAGTAAACTCCAACTGAGTAGCTGCCAGCCAGTGACTAGTGAGTGTCCCCGCTCGCACCCAGTGCTTTACATCCTGGACCATGCCTGAGCAGGGTTTTTGGGTTATTGTCTAGATATTAGCCTAATGCAACTAATGGGCTGCAAAGGAATACAATCAAGGTAAATATCAATAAATTAAATCTACTTCCACATGAAAGATTCCTGTTGCCCTGTCCTCCTGTCTTGCAGCTAAGGTAGGCTATAAAGCAGGCTATAGCATAGTTCTTGATTTGTTTCAGTTTTTGAAACTATCTTTCTACAGAAGCCGCAGTCACAGGAATTGTTAAAAAGAGCTTAAATTCTGTGGCAACATCAGGAAAGTTGGACAGGAGGATGTAGTGCTTTAAAGGGGCAATTAATCAAAAAATGTAATGAAGGTATGTTTCTACTTACCTCGAGTAGCACCTGTCCGTCCAGATAGTTTCACTAAAATGTGCTGCATTTTCTAAATATTTGGTCTAGTTCATCCTGGTAAAGCAGACCATATGGGTTCAGACCTGTGGCTTCAAAGTGCCAAATAATTAACATTCTAAAATCACAGTCTCTTTCCAAATATAATCCCACAGGTAAGCACAAAAATGCACAGCGTTAATTTTCTGCAAGGTTTCCTTGAGCTAAAGTACACCAACTGTGCAGCAGGCAGGCAGACTCATATGAAACCTGAGTGGTGCTGGCGAGACGTGGTGGAATGCGACATTTTGTCGTATCAATATAACAGCTTGTGTGCCACTTACTTTATGAAAGCACATACTAGCTTCAAATTCACGGTTGAGATAACAACAGGGCGTAATTTATGTTAATATCCAAACCACAAATTAAACCTGCCCATTGTCACCTCGAAGCCCCCCATCAGTAATCCCACCTGTTATAGTTTAGTTTTATAAAGTACTTAACAATATACATGAAATATATATTTAAAAGTATATACTTTTAAAAGTAAATATGTCCTACACTTTGGAAGGGAATATTTCCCACACACACACACACACACACTTTTACCCTCCATGAATCCCTGCTAAAGTTCCAATACCTACGGTAAAAGTATGCTGCATGCATTCCTGTACACTCGAAGACATTAAGCAAAATAAAGAATGCAAACATATGTTTATGTATGATCACATAAGACAAAGGGGCAGCATGTAGCCTAGTGGCTAAGGAGCATGACTGGGAACCGGAAGGTTGGTGGTTCAAGCCACGTTGTAGCCTCAATAAGATCCGTGCAGCTGCTGGGCCTCTGAGCAAGGTCCTTGACCCCTCATTTCACCAGGGGCGATTGACAACTGTAAGTCGCTTTGGATAAAAGCATCAGCTAAATTAATGTAGAGTCATAGTTTCACCAAATCAAAGAGTCCATTGTAGCACAGTTCAAATGCTTAGGGTGTACAATAGAAGGCTATTGCAATCTGTGAGTGAAAACCAGAAGACTAAACCTATTTATTTAGAAAAAAAAATGTTTTTTTAAAGCTCAAATAGCTGGCTTGGGAGGCACAGAATCAACTTGGTGACTTTGCAACCAAGACCGTAGTCTGTCTCTACATGGGAAATCTTGAGATATTTCAAATCTTGAATCAAATGAGATATTCAGATAATTTTGGAATTACTTGTTAACAACTGGAGCAGAATTAGAGCTGTCCTTGCCAGGCAGTAATTCTCCAATGAGCCGCAGTTCTGTGGGCAAAAATGTGTTGTTAATGAGAGAGGTCAGTCGAGAAGGGCCAGACTAGTCAAAGCTGACAGGAAGGTGACAGTAACATAAATAACCACGCATTACAACAGTGGTATGCAGAAGAGCATCTCTGAACACACCGCATCAAACCTGGAGGGGATAGGCTACAGCTGCAGAAGACCAACAAGTCTAAAAAAGAGGTGTAAGTATGGAGTAAGTTGCGAAGAAAATGCTTTTTTGAACATAGACCATGATACGGCAATTTTAACATGAACTGGGCTGGTGTGTTTTTTTTTTTATAACTTCAGCTGAGCCTAGAACCAGCTAATGGTATGGTATTGACTGAGAAGCATTTTAGCTAAGGACATTACGTTTCCAACAATGTATAGTTTGTGTAAGGAAACCGTACCATTTGCAATACACACACTGAGACTGCTACACAAAAACTGTTCTTTACATTTTATGGACAAAAGGTTTTACAATAAATTTGTGATGCCTAAATAGAGGACTTCCTTTGGGGCACTTCCAAGGAATCTCTTGTCTCTCTAGCCTCTTGAGTTTTCTCAAGTGAATTTTCATTGATGTGACCCCATTTTATATCAGTGATCATGAAGTGAATATTTCTGAGGAAGACAGTGAAAACACCGTTGGCTCCACAATAGGGAATATTTTTATCGACGTGAGCCCATTTTATATCAGTGATCATCTAAATACATTCTCAAAATATTGTATTATTAGGAGCAAGCCTGCTTTTGATTAATAAATAGCATGTGAAATTGTGGAATGTGTTTGAATTGTTGATGGGGTGTTTGACAAAGACGTCAATCAATCTCGATTTTTTAGGATAAAAAGTGTTGCATAAAAATGTTATATACTTTAGTAAGCAAAATATTTCACACCTCATAAGACCCATAATATAATTTTGTTTCCATGTATCCAAATGTCCTTTTTGGAAAACTGCCTAGACATAGCTTAGAAAAAACAATGCAGAATGCTGTGCTAGCATGCTAGCTACAGCTTGCAGCAGTTCTGAAGAAATGGAGTCCATGTCTATCTAGCTAACTGTCTAGTTTGCTTTGCATCGGGGGTATATCACAAAACAGGATTACTGAGTTAGTTGGATAAGTAAAAGTAAAACCTGTTACCTTCGGTGATCACAGCAGTGCAGCAAACAATGCTAAATTCACAATGCTACAAAGTTTCTTACTTCCTCGCAAAAAATTACTTACAGTATGTGCTGATTCTGAAATTGGGAGTTGGAGTGAAAACAGCAAGCAATTACATCTTTCATTACATTTACCGGCATTTGGCAGATGCTCTTATCCAAAGTGACATACAAAAAGTGCTGAATCATAACCAGGGATAAGTGCACTGAAAACCCATGAGTGACCACATTGATGAAAACTTGAACCCTGTAGATTACTCTGATGAGAACAAACCAACCAAGAAGCAGCAAAACAGATTTTTGCTAGGAATACTAAAACATAGTATACACAAGCATGATAATTACAATAGGCAGCATACATAGTAAATTAGAAATTACATGGAGGTAGGGAAAGGTGCAGCCTGAAGAGTTCAGTCTGCACTTTGAAGGTGGTCATTCTACCACCTTGGGTGCGAAGATGGAGAGGCGCCCGGCATCCTGATTTAGCAGAATGAGGAGGTCTGGCAGGCGTATAGGGTCTGATGTTTTTTAATTTTATGCGAGCCACAAAAGGCAGGCAGTGGAGGGTAGTGAGCAGGGCGATTACGTGTCTGGCGAGGTTGAAGGCCAGATGAGCTGCGGTGTTCTGGATGGATTAGTTGCAGAGGTTGGATGGCAGATGCTGGGAGGCCAGCCAGAGTTGTAGTAGCACAGGCAGGACAGTACTATCACTTGGACCAGGAGGTGGGTCGAGTAGATTCTCTGGATGTTGTACAGGAAGAAATGCCCGGGTCACCACTGCAATGTTCTCAGAGGGGGACAACCTGTTGTCCGTCACCACACAGAAGTTGGTCAGGGAGATGACAGCATCGTGGTGTCCCCTATGAAAACATCAGGCTGAATGTTAGCATTAGGGCTGATCTATTTCATGGCCTGTCTTTCAAGGCTTTCTGCAAATGCAAACATTTCACTTAAAACAGTTTTTTGTGATTAATTTCCTTAGTTTTTACACTGGAAGGTTCAATTAATAAGGTCATTATAAACATGCATTAAAAATAAAACCTTTCGCTGAAAGAATCTGTTCGGCCCACTGGCATAATTATTTTCCATTTCAATGATAATTCTGCTGAAACTTATTTCTTCAGTCAAATATTAAGGAGATGCCAACTGTCTGCCATCAACGCGGTATTTGCATATTAAGCTACCCTTCCTAGTCAGATTGTATGTTCTCTTATATGTAACGTTAATGAGAAATATCCCATATCAGCCAGTCAGCTAGCTAGCTAGTTATACAACCAGGTTATATAGCTAGCTAGGTATAACTCCTTTTAAAAAGCCCAACTATAGTTATGACTGTTTTATGTGTTTATGACAAGCATAATAAACTAACATAGCTTGCTGGCGATTTGGCCGAAAGTCTTTTTGTTCATGTACGCCGAGCTAGCTGACCCCTTTTTGGCCGCCTTTGCTTAACTGTATCCAACACTTTTGGATACAGTAAAGTGTTGGATAAGCTTTGGACAGACAGTGAGACTGCGTGACAGAGCAGTTGGTGATAGAGCTATGAAGACATTCTAAGAGCTGTGAAGAAATTCCTTAAACAAGGTTTAAGGAAGAACTGGCCTTTACCAACGCACCCCCTCATCTGAGGGAATGTGGAGGAGGTAGTGTCATGGCGTAGGCATGTCTGGCTGCTTCTGGAACAGGATCACTCATATTTGTTGATGATGTAATGGAGGATCGCAGCAGTAGGATGAATTTCGACAGATCTGTCCATACACTTGGGCCATAGATTTGATTCAGTTATTTAAGGGTAATGCAACCAAATAATTATTTGTTTGATTTACTTTGATTTTGCAAAACTAAGTTAACATTTACAATTGTTAGCTAACTTCTGCACAGCTGAAAATGGGGGAACTCAACATGAACAGCTGTTTCTGTAAAATTGTAAAACACGCACATGTCAATATATAAAATGTTTTTGAATTATTCTGCAGAGAGTAGCAACTGACAACTACCCTTTGAAGAGTGTTTCCGGTCAGTTGGACAGGTGTTTCGGGGTTTTGCTTCATATTGTCCATCAACTCTAGAGGTATTCCCTGGCCTACCATGTCCTGTTTTTATTCTTAATGATGTTCCAAACTATTTATTTTGGGAAGCATATTCTGGCATATGTCTGCTTTTGTTTTTGGCATATGTCTCTTTTGGCATATGTCTCAGCCTCATAATTGCTTCCTTGACTGTCATTGGCACAAGTCAAGTCTAGATACTGAAAGCTTTCTTATGCCTGCACTATGGAAGCAATTGAATACACTTGACTTATCAGAAGCCAACTGTCCAATTACCTTTCTTCCGCTAACATGGAGGGGATGTATAAAAACAGATGCCATTCCAACTCAGATCACCTGATATAGTTGTAAATACCCTCAAATTAAAGGCGACTCTGCACTTTATCCTCATATTCAAGAACAGGAATTGTAAGACTGCCTGAATACTTATGGACTGCACTGTAATTCAAAAGAAAAAATATAAAGTAAATGAAAGTGAAGAGTAATTCATAATAATTATACTTTGAATGATACTTTTGATACTCTTTTGACTTCATACAGCAGAGCTGTTTAAAACGTGAAACTCAGGCCTTGCGTAACCCAACTGGTCACCCTGACATTGTCACGTCACCTCAGTCTCACCCTCCCAGACTTTTTCCTTTTGAGAGTTTAGACTGAAGGCAGTCACGTCTGTTGCAGGAAACCAGGGCAGTTCAGCAGGGTGAGCAGTTACCTTGCCTCAGACCCTGGGCACTAAAAAAGCCCCATTCATTTCCATTTCATAAGAAGGCTGCCTGTGCCCTCCACTGGTAGCCTGGCTCAACTGTTGATCTCAGCGGTGATCTAGGAACTAAGTGGGCGTGTGCATCAAAGGTCTGAGACAGGCTGAGAAAAACTTGAAGGCAATCAGACTGAGGTCAACTTAGGACATAAGTCAACACTTCAACATTTCTTGTCACTTGTTATTTTTGCTTGTTTCTTTCTTTTGGCCCAGCTGAACAACATCAACCTGAACAATATGAAAACAAGTCTGAACACCTCTCTTTAGTAGTGTTTTAATTAAGTGAGCAGCCCTGGGAGTAATTCTGTGGCATGGGCTGGGGTTATGATCCAAGCCCTGCCCCCTTCTCAAGATGGGGGGCTGAAAGAGTATAAAACATATAGGGCTGTCCAGCCAAGCATAAGGAAGTGAAAAGCGTGCATGTTTCTTGCTCTATGTCTGCTCCTGTTTCACCTACTTTAAAAAAAATAAGATGTTGTCTCGGTAAGTGAACAATGGGAAATCTCTAAATGGCGCATTATCGGTTACCGGGCTTACAGAGAAGGCATAGCGACGTTTAAAAAGGGATTGCATTTCAGTTTCCTTATACAAAATGCCAGCATTGGGTGAGACTGAAATAGAGGCTTTTGTTAAATGTGAGATATTTTGTCAGGCCTTCAACCTGTTCAATAAAGGCTTTGACAGTAAATACAATGCATTGATTTATGTATTGTATTTATATAATTTTATTTAGCTAGCTAGCATGCTTATCATAATAGCTGTTAATCACTGGAATACAAATATTTAGGTTTTTTGTTGTTGAAAATTACTGTGTTGTTAAAGTTTGACTGATTAGAATTTTCTGTAGAGTATGTGCACTGATATTTCAAACTGCAAATACTTCTGAAGGCTCAAGGATTATCTCCTATAAGGAACTTATCAAACATTAGACTTTTCCATTACTGATTGGTCTGACTTTGTTGCATTTGATGACTGCTAGTGGCTGCCATACAGATGTGAATATTTTTATCTATCATCTTGATTGTATTTATTTTCAGTTGATGAATACATGCATTTATGTTTGTTTTAATTATCATTGCTGTTACTATTATGACATGATGACTAAATTACCTCAGAATCATTTTAAAAAAGTACAGGAGTATGTATTGCTGATAACTGGAGATAATTATTGTTAGATTATTGTTATTCACTGCAGCTTTTGCTTTCTTAAGTGATGTATATATCAGCCAACCAAACTTGCATGTTGTGAGGTTACATTGTCAAAATTAGAGCATGCATTATTTTAATTTGATTGAACATGAATATGGAGTTAAGTGGAATGTCAGTATTCAGATGCTTAAGGTACAGTAGCTCTGTGACTATCCTTACTACAAATCACATACATTATATTTGTATGTTGTCCCAGCATGCAAAATAATGTAATATTGATTTATTATGATAATATTATGATGAATTTCAGAAAATGACCATATTTGAATTACCAGTGTTTTAATATTATATTATATATCATTATAAATATTTGCAGTATATACATAACATTTATGGTTACAATTTACATTATCTCTATCTCATTTAGCATTAGCATAAGCATTATGCATTCATGAGCATAACAAAAGGATTACATTGCAATTACATAGAGGGTTCTGAAGGCTTTATAACATGTTTTACTTATCATCTCATGATGCTGTTATGTTGTGAAGTCTTCAAAATACATTCGTAACAACCATACAATACAATATGTATGTATGCATTATTTTACCAAGAGAAATGTTCATGACTTTACAATAACTAAGTACATGAAATTAATTCATGAAGCCTTCGTGTATGATTAAGCTTTGTACCTAACTGTATACCTCATGGCATAGCATTATGAAAGTCATGACCTCACATTAGTCATGATGTGAACCTCGGACCTATGCCAGGAGGTGACATAATGGATACATGCATATGGTTTTGTTTGGCTGCAGTGTATTTTGAAGAAAACCCTCAATTGTTCAATAGTTAAACGTGCATTCATGGATATGTGCTATTATCCACAACACAACAGCTTCATGACAAAATCTGTAAAACATGTCATAAAACATTCATAAGGCTCTATGTAATTGTAATGTAATGCTTCTGTAATGTTCATGAATGCATAACTGATGTACGAATGTAAGAAAATATTACAATATTTACTATAATAGATACAATGCATAACATGTCTGTAACTTTCTGAGATGTCTCTATTGCTTTCTCTTTCTCCAGAAATATTTTAATATTTTCAGCAGTGGTCTTTTTGGCACCTATATTTTCAACGGCTCCAGTTGAAGGTATGACATGTAAGGATTGCTGCAGCAATTAGACTTCTTTTCTGCCCCAGACAGGCTGGCATCCTGTACTGTAGGAGAACAGCCCCTGGGGCACGTAGGCTACAGCTCTCACTAACACAGAGAAGAGCTTTATATAAGCTGTTATTTGACATTTTCAGAAAGAGCTGTTTCTACAGGAGGAAAATGTTTGGCATCGAGAAGGAAATCAGGGAGAAGGAAAGCCTTAAGGGAGATGTAATGCTATGGCCTATTAGCCGGAGAGGTGACAGCACCATTGTCCCAATTAACAATGGTCAGGCTGGGTTTGGGGACCAACAGAGTCCCCTTACCCCAGGACAATGACAGGCGAGCGCTGAGATTTCACAGCCGAGGGGAAACCTTCCAGAAACTTCCCACTCTGAATCAAAAGTCCCGAACAAAATCAAACTGTTGTTCAACCAGGAGACACACGTGTGAATATTTGCACGGTGGCTGGAACCCTTTCTGTAATTGATAATGACAGATAAAGACAGACATACAAGTAAACATATTTTTTTTTGGTGATATGTGATTTTTATTTTCAGAGAAAGAACTAGAAGAAGCAGAGTTGGAAGTGGAGACTGCAGAGGAGCTTTCTGAAGAGGAAGAAGGTAGGGAAAGAGTTTTCCGACGCCGATGGGACCAGCAGATGTTCACAGCTGGTCATGGGTGGATTGTGTTTGCAAGACAAAATTTTGGTCTTTGCGGATACATTATTCACTGATGAGCAAATGAATGATATGACCAGAACAACTCAAAAGGAAAAACAGAAAATGGCAAGTACTAATGGTAGTAACCATTATAAAAAATTAATAATTATTTTTGTAAATAATTCACTGCATATACCATTTAGGTTATATAATCAGTATACCAAAAATAATCGATAACTTAACCATAACATTTAAATACAGCATTAACCTCTTCATTTTTCATTCTGCTAAAAGCAATGTTCTCAAAGCAAATAAATAATTATAATGTACTATTTATAAATAATGAATATACATAAAGAAACATAAATAATAGCTTTCATTTCTTGTTTGTTTTAATATAATTGCCATGTTGCTTATTACATTGGCATATAACAGTACACAGAAATATTTAATAGCGACAATTGCTGAATTTAATATGTTTCCACATACTTTACATGCATGCAATAAATGATATTAACCCATATGATAAACTGAAGAACAGTATGGTCCAAACTGGTTGGGCCTTAACTCTCAGTAAAAAATAAATCCTATGGATAAAAATGAAGAAAAAACACAATATGAAAATATATTACTTAAAATTAATTCAAAATTGCTTTTCTGAAGGTCCCCATAATATGCTCAGGCATCAAATTGTACTGAAATGAAATTTGTCCTTAAATTTGAGTGAGAAGGTTGAGCAAATATTTATTTTTCTTTTTAGTTTTTGTTTGGTTTTATATAGCATAATGAAGTGATATTAAAGTAAGCAGAATAAAATGACTTTAGTTCCACACTCAAAGTGATAGAACAGCATCAGTGTGGTTAGATGTAATCGACATTAAGTTTGTTATTTCTGAAGGCTTCCAAACACTTATGAAACATGGTTTTCATGAATGTTTTTTATGAACTGCATCAATTTCCCTTTCTTTTCAGATGAGGATGACTCGAAAAGTCGGGATATGAACATGGGTGAGAAGTTAAAAACTTGCCACCAATGTGTCAAACCCTCTCAGTTGCACTGTTGTACAAATCTGGGCATTTACCAAATGTCCAGTAATAACCCGAAAAAAGTAAAAAGACCAAAACTTAAATTTTCTTAAATGTTGTCAGCAAAGACATAATATTCATTGGACGACTTGCAATAAGCACAGCCACGGTACCTGAACATATGGAAAAGTAGCTTACCTCTAAGGTGTAATCTAAATCCTTACAGGTAAATAGATAATACCAATGGCCACAACCCCTATACAATTCCACCATTTTATTGGTCATAGTTGAAAAGAACACAAGCATTCCTATAAATACAAAACGAATCACATCCTTCTTATTTGAAACCCAGTTCACTGTGAGGATGAATGGATCCACTATTGGCAATGTTGGATTATATTTTTAAAGCTCTAAGAACTGATTCATTATAATAACGGATTAAATGTATTTAAAACATTATTTAAAACCTCAATCACATGAATGTTTTGGCTTCCCCACATTACAGACAATAAGTATGAAGAGTAACTTGACATTAAGGCTGTGCAAAAAACGAATTAAAAAAGATAAATAAAAACTAAACTCAGTTAATCTAAACAAAATATCTTCTTCAATTAAACATAGGTTTAATACTAATCTAAAGCTAAACATGTACTTTAATAATTGTTGAACTGAGGGGGTTTTTACATTCTGGAAAAAAAAAGAGATAACCGTTGCTTTTGTTAGCGCAGATACGAGAATCTGTGTGAAGGGATATTTTTCTCCTAACAGGAAGCTGCCAAAGCAAACCATTCAGCTGAAGTTTGGCTTTATGAAAAGGAGACTTAGGATACTGTTTTTTCTCTTCTGTTTTAAAGGAATTGGAGCGCAGAAGGCCACCGCAGCACCGAAAGGCACGGGTAAGATGAAACTAATCCGGTCTTAGTCAGAGGAGACCACAAAGAACAGTAGCACTCACAGTTGTAACAATCATCTCCAGTAGGTTTAATGTAAGGTGCTGAGAGCAATTTTGGACTGTGCTGAGTTAGTGATACAGGAATTAGGAGGCAATGCCACTGGAACCCGAACAATTTAACTGCCAGACAATATTATTTATCAGCATCGTATCCTTTATCAGACCCCCAAAAATGTGCCTCCATCTTGCGTGTCCTACCATCGTGTTGTGAAGAAACAAATCCTTTGTTAAATTAACTTGTCCTACAGTATGTTAATTTGAAGGGGCTTAAGGGGGCTGCATCATGAACTTTGTTACTGCCCTGTCAAATTAGCTTGTCTGGACTGAAGGGAGGGTTTTCTTCAAGGTTCAGCTAGTCAGCATGATGCTTCGTTGGAAGGCGGTTCATCCAATGGTAAGAGAAAGTATTGCTTTTTGATATGTAAGTATGACTATTTCAAGCTGTTTACTATTTTCTACTGTTATGCAGTAGAAGATAACTCACACTGTCCATTCCAGAAGTTAGTTTTATTCCCAGAAAGCATTGGGAGGGCAGTAATTCAATGTAAAATCCAGTGGAACCCAGTTGGTGGTTGTTGCTGGAGGACATCTGCACTATTTCGCAGAATTCCATTGTCATTTCCTTTGTTTTAGGACACAGACTGAATGGGGGAAGTTCCTTACAGACCGGCTATCACTGTGAGTTTGACTTCCCTTCACTTGCTAGAAATTCTGCACAGTGTGATAACAATTCTCTGCAGAGTTAAATGTTAGTTATGAAAGTCTCTGTTTTCTAGCAACGTCAAGCAGTACTTCAGCCACAGGAGGAATTCAGGGTAACAGAAGAATGTACTTTTTCTAAACTGTCATGTGGTCATATTAATGTTGCAACATCTGATCACTGTGATAATGTATTCTTTGCTGCACATGCAATGCAGACACACAAAACAAACCTAAGACCTTATACCAGTAAACATATCAGTAATGAATATTAAAATGATATAATTACACATTTCTCTTTGCTTGTAATGCAGCATCAAATCGATATTATGAACATATTTTTGTTTTTGATGTGCAGGTGGAAATGTGGGAGAAGCACACATCCAGCCCTCCAGTTCTCATGGTAGGCCAACAGATCTTGAGTACTCCTTTTATCCACAGCTGGAAAAAAGGAACAAAAAAAGTTACATTTTGGTTTTAAATAAACCGCTTCTGTGTTGCAGATCCCAGTGCTGAAGTGCCCATAGGGTCGAGTATGGAGACAGGTTTTGCAGGTAAAATGTAAAATGCTTCATTTACTTTTCTATAAAAATTGCTTCAATGGGCATATCTGATTCTTCAGTTAAATATGAATGTTGTTTGCAGGTGCAGGGGATCATGGGAGTTCAATGACACAAGTGCATTCACCAGGTAATCATTCATCAAATCTTTTATGGAATATTAATTAATTATCAAACTTATAGGAGGAATACTTGGAAATTTGTGTTTCTGAGATGCTCTTCTGCATTTGAGTAATTGTCCTGTCAATTTGAACCAGTCTGTCCATTCTTCTCTGATCTCTCTCATTAACAAGGTGTTCTTGATCTGGAATATTGTAGTTCCTATAACTGTTAAAAGTTTTTTTTTTCAATATAGGTGGTCCAGGTGTGTCTGACCCTGGTTCTCAGATCACGGCTCCAGGTAAGGCCTGCACCAATTAATTACCTGCCAAGCCAGTTTTAATACCTGCTGTATGAACAATATAGATTATCTAGAAACTATGTCCCCTATTTCCATTGCTTCAGTGGCACCTGATGCGGAATTTAATGGTAAGAAAATTAGAATACAATTTTCAAATTTGCGATGGCTGCAATCACTCTGTTCCCTCAGGAAACGGGCAGAAGCTTCTGGTGAATGGAGCACAAGAAGGTCCTGCAGGTGAGAAAGAGCTCTGGTGCTCAGACAGGACACAATATTTCATTTAGTTGCTGAGTTGTAGCATGTTAACATTAACCATTTGGGAAGAAATGAGAAGTCTAGATCAGGGGTGTCAAACTCCAGTCCTGGAGGGCCACAGTGTCTGCTGGTATTTGTGGTTTCCTTTCAATCAGCAGCCAATTAAGGCTTTGAAAACTAGGTGTGTGGACTCTTCAGCCAATTAAAGACTTTGAAATGTATCTCCCGTGCTGACGTACACCAAAAACCAGCAGACACTGCTGCCCTCCAGGACTGGAGTTTGACACCCCTGGTCTAGATGAACATCAAGCAGCAATAAAGCAAACACGACTGAATTTAAAGGGGAAATTCACAGATCCAGAATTTTTCAAATGTAATTTGAAAAAGACATTGGCTCTGTTGAGGTCTGTTGTATCATCACATCTCAGTAACACTATCTGGGTGGATAAATGGTCTAAGTGGAGATATAGCTTCATTTTATTTTTGGGTGAACTGCCTCTTAACCTGCCATTCAGCCAGTTAAGTCAGGGGCTCTCAGACTAGCTCACCTAAAATGCAAGATTATTGAATGGCAAATCAGCCTCAAGGCATTGTGGCTTAAGTGCCTTTCATCAGCTTTTGGAAGGATATGAATAAACATGAGGAAGCCTCACTTGGACTTCTCAGGTCAATGAAACTGTGAAGCTCACAAGTGGCACTCACAGATCTTATTTTAATATGTCATGGCACCCTGATTAAAATGTGAGTAAATGAAACAGACTAAATACATTTCAGGTCCAGTGGACCACTTTAGCATTGATCCCCATACAGACTTATTGGGTAAGTCATTCTGAACATATCCTGCTGTAAACAACCTTATTACTTATTACTACCATAAATGCACTGCACCAACCCCAGCTCCGGTTTGTACTTTATAGGCATGGCAGACGTCTTTTTCCCTGATATCCATGCAGCCGTGTCAGGTATTGTCAACCATTTTCATATTTTTGCAACATCAATTTGACCCTCCAGGAAAAAAACATAACATTTTCAATAATTATATCCAATTTTCTGCCAATGTTAAGTAGAGGTCAACATAATCCACTGGTGTTTATCTGATGCAATTTCTAGAAGGACACAACGTAGAATTTACTGTACATCCATTTTAGTGTTATCAATGTGATCCAGGGCAATTGTTGTCATTTCTGACCCAGCCCATTACTGGCCTGTGATGAGGCACAGAAACAATATTATTTCCCTTAAATTCTCTTAAAGTGTAATTTTCTTCATAGGAATTATTTTGGATCCTTTCCCTTATTCTTCATTGTGCCTCTTCTTGTAGTTTTACTTTTTATGGTTTTTAAAACTCCCTCAAATTTCCTAGATTAAAATATACTGTATATGATACAAGTAAAATAATGATTTTGCTCCATTACTATGACTAAATTTGCATGTCAGCCCTATTTTGGCAGTAGTGACATACATGCTGTAAAATAAATGCTGTTTGCAGTTTAGTATGCAGTTGTTTCATATATTCCACCAAAGCATGATATTTACTAAAATAACAGAATTTCTTTCTGTATCAAATAAATTGCAAGCAGGTGCCATTTAAGATAAAACAAGTCAAGTTATAAAATGTAATCAATGTCATCAGATCACACAGGAGTCAGTTCACAGATAGCTTCGACAGGTGAGTCTGTCAATTTGTCACAGGTAACTGGCACCTTGCAAGTGGGGAAAAAATACCATGCATTATGGATCTCTATATGATGTACCTCATGCTGAATTCAATACATACGGCTAAATAGATAGATAGATAGATAGATACTTTATTCATCCCGAGGGAAATTTTAGATTTTAAATGGTATATGAAAAGTAAAATAAAAGAGGTGCGATCTTATGCTGACAAACTAATTGAATAATGATCATATAATTTATTAAACTGACAATACTATGCCAGTTTCCTCCAGTCATTTCTTCAAGAAAAAGTAGTTTAAATTAGATTGATACGTCTCACTGGTCACTGGACTGTAATTTCAGATCTTGGTCTGGATCCAGGACAGTCCTCCAGTAGCGGTTTCCATCCGGACGCCCCAGGTACTGCTGGCTCACTGCAGTCCGACAGGTCCGATAAATCTCTCTGCCTCTTGCACATGTGTCATCTCCCTCAGGCTAACTCTACCACGCCTTGGAGAACGTTTTTTTTCCGACTCGCGATTGTAAATTTACGGTCGTTTCCTGTCCCGAAACATCACCGGAGCCGTGTGTTTCTTGCCGCCCGTGCGCTTAATTTATCATTTTGCGCTCCTGTGCGAGCCCATTGGAGCAAATGGGTGTTAATTCCACAAGTCTTTTAGTGACTCTGTTTTTATTGGGGATCTGTCTGGGAGCAGTTCTCGGAGGTCAGTGGCTCTCCCTAAGATTCCCTATAATCAGCAGGGTTGGGCAGCAGATACCAAAGAACCTACACAACCCTGAACACAACATACTCCCAGCCCTGAAGGTCCTGGGTGCATACATACATCATTGCACTGGACTGCATCTGATATCCATCTGTATTCTTTTCCATAAGATATTTTGAGTGTTTGGAGACACAGTACCACAGCAAGGGATGACTATTCATCAATCTCTTGGAGGAGAGCTCTGGAAAGTCAACTTTCCATAGATTTTATTATTTGAAAATAGTAAATGATTCAAAATCAACGAGTTGATTAATGATAAGATTATTGAAATGCGATTCTTTCTCAAGCAAAAGGTTATTTTCACAAAATAAAACTTTCCTGTTTCATTTTCTCAGCCACAAGTCTTCTTTACACAGTAGTGAATGACAGGCAAACAGATTCTACAGGTAAACAAAATGAATACAGTAGCCTCCAATATCATTAAAAAGGCAGAACATAAATAACACAGATAACTGCCTATATTGCTGACTCGAAATGGGAACATTATGTTCAGAGAAAAATATTATATTTCAACAAGTAATTTTATTCTCAAAAAGGTAAGTTAAGATAATTATTTTCAGCACCCAATTCACCCTCCCTTTCCATGCATAACACTATTGAGTCATCATTCATTCAGTTTTACAAGATTGGTGAACATATTAAAATCTAAATCAGCAATGGTTACTTGACCACAAAATGATTATTATGCAATGGCCATCACAGTCTCCAGACTTGTTCCATTCAGAAATGTAGTTTGAATTGAAGAGTGCAGTCCACAAACATAGACAGAAAGATGAGGGATTTTTAAAGCTTATGCATGGAGGAATGGTCAAAGATCTGCCGATATGTTGACCAATGTCACAATAGATGATGACTTAGTAATATTATCCTTACAATGGGTGGGTGCACAACTTGCTGAAAACAATTTTATTTTGGGAAATAAAATTAATTGTTCATTTTCTTTTTATGTTTCAAAAATAATTATCTCTGATTATCTAATTATCTCTGAGCAATTGTATTAGAATGAAAGAATATAATATTTGAGCTTATAATGTACGTAGCTCAATACCTGTGTTGATTATTTTAGACAGCTTATTTGCTCATCTTTAACAAGTGTGCAAATAATTTTCAAAGGCACTATATACTTCATATTAGTGTATGATGCAAAGCATTCAACCATAAAACAAATTTCCATGTCCAGTGTCTCTGTTTGTAGTTCCAGCTGATCCATCAGCATTTGCCCACCCATCACTAGACTCAACAAGTCTGTGCTGTGTACTTTTAAATGAACATCCATCATTTAAAAAAATTCTGATGTCTTTTCATAAGTCCTTTATCTTGTATGCCTTGTGTAATAGGATTACCCTGTACAATTCATATGTTAATTCATATTCAAGATAATTCACATGTTTAGCATTATATTACCAGAGATGGCTCCTGCAGTTGACACACTTACCCCTCAAGACACTGCTATCAACTACTTCTCTTGTGTCTGTATTTCCAGGTGGTGGTGACATCAGCAGTTTTGGTGATCACTCACTTGCCCCTGGTGACACAGGTGAGGCATGTGAGATAAGGCTCCAAGTGCAAACCACAGATGAGTCTCACCCTTTTTATACAGTGGGGTGCCTTGCAGTACAATCACCCCAAAACCCAAAATGGTCAGTGAACACAGTGCCATGCTATGCTTGAGGAGATATACATGATGTACAAGACAGCATGACTAACATGTTCAGTTTGTTCCCTATATATCTGCAGCAGGTTTTGGGGCTCAGGATGTTCAAACCAGCTTTCTGTCAGACACAACAAGTGAGTAAACATAACCTGAACACTAATAAAGCCAATAACTACAAGTAAGTATGATAGTATAGATGTTATTTTTTGGGGAGATGATCTGCTCAATTCCATTTGTTTAATTTAATTTTATTTTATTTTCAAGAAATAATTTAATGTAATCTGAAAGAACCAATTGGCAGACTGGATGGTTCAGTTAGATTTTTTTTTTTTATTGAATTAAATTTTTGGTCTTGACTCAGGCATCTGTTTCATTATTTGCTCCTTAAGAACCCAAATCCTTAAAGGATAAGAACAGTTGATTGTCTGTTGTTGTTTTAATTATCAAGTGTGGCTGATTGGTTGTTGGTGTTCTCTTTCATCCTGTCATTGTCCATGTCGAATGAGATGGCATGAGACACCTTCATTTTCAGTTGTTTGTTTCAGGTGAAGCAGTACTCTCTGATATGATGTCACATATAGACCATTCCCACATAGACTACCCAGGTAGATCATATCAAACCCAATCATTGCCTTGGATTTAAATACAAATGAAAGATTACTGGATTAAAGCAATATTTAGCTAGCCATGGCAATGTGACTGAAATCACTGATAAGTAACTGTTCACAGCAACATCTAGTAAATTTGAGAATAGTTTCATACTAAAAGAAAATACAGAGTGAAAACTTCACTGTGCATTTCAGGTGCTGCTGATGTAGCCAGTACTGAGTCTACCTCTAGTAACGGTAAGCAGGGGGTTTCATCTCAGTATTTCAGTGTTTCAGAATTTTTTTTAAAAATATTATTATGATTTTGAATAGGATATATAGGGAGCTCCATAATATTAGGTATAAGATTGTAATCAAATGTTTGGAACAAATGGCTTCACATGTGTTTCTGATTAGTCAGATATGTTATTGCTTTCATACTGCAGGTAAAAGAGAGTTTTCAGTATCCAGTCTTGATTCTTTGGATAATTAGATTGCCTTTGGAGTCTGTTATTGGTGTTTTTCAACCTGAGGACTAGAGTTGTGCCAATGAAAGTTAAGAAAGCTATAATTGGGCTGAGAAATATGAAAAAAAGACAAAGGCCAAAATGTAGGCTGACCAAAATCCACTATTTGGAGCATCATTAAGAAGAAAGAGAGCACAGGTGAGCTCAGCTGTCACAAAGGAAGGCAAAGGAAGGCCAAGGAAGACTTGATGACTTAAAAATTGTGACCATACTGAAAAGAAACCCTGCACACCTATCAACCATATCAAAAACACTCTTCAGGAGGCAGGTGTGGATGTGACTACTGTCCACAGAAGACTTCATGCAGAGGTTACACTGTTAGATGCAAGCCACTAGTTAGATGTACCTAAAAGAGCCTGCTGAGTTCTGAGACCAAGATTTACTTGTATCAGAGTGATGGCAAGAGCGAATTGTGGAGGCCAAAAGGAACTGCTTAAATCCCAAAGCACCCCCTCCCATATATGAGACATGGTGGGGGGTGTTATGGTTTGGGCATGTATGTCTAGCACAGTTACTGGCTCACTTGTCTTCAATGATGATATACCTGCTGATAACAGAGCAGCCAACTGAATTCTGAAGTATCCAGAAGCGTTGTATCTGCTCAAATTCAACAAAATACCTCCAAACTCGTTGGATGTCACTTCATCCAACAGCAAAACAATGATCCCAAACATACTGCAAAAGCAAGCAAGTGTTTCAAAGACAACTGTCAAATACTTGACTGGCCAAATTATTCACCTGATCAGAATCCAAATGAACATTCATTTCATATGCTGAAGATGAAGCAGAAAGCATCTAGCCACTGAAACAAACAAGAACTGAAGATGGCTGCAGTACAGGTCTGGCACAGCATCACCAGTTACTCAGAGATATATCATCATCTGTAACGAGTTTTTTGGCAGAGAGGTGGCAGAAGAATACAGTGGAAGGGCAGATAGAGATCTGAGCTGGAAGTTGTTTGAAGGAGCTGTGAATGTCTGCAGCTTTCTTGTTGAAGAAGGTTGCAAAGTCATTTGCAGTAAGGAAGGAGGGGGTGGGGGAAGTGGGCTAATGAGGAAGGATAAATAACATAACAGCTTGGGTGGAATAGAAGATGAAGAGGAATTTAGTTTAAATTAAATTTAGTTTAATAAACAGAAACATTAGCAGATTGGATTGCTGAAGAACAAGCAGAGATAAGAGCCTGGTAGGTGGACAGATATGCTGCAGCATAATAGGAGGACTTGAAGAGGATAGCTTGGAGGCAAGAAAGATGCAAGAGATAAGAAAGTCTTGGGCTGATGACAAGGAGCAAAGATGTGTAAATGTACTGAAGTCAATTGCTAGCGAAGAAAATAATTACGGTAGCGTGTGAAAGGTTGCTTAGTTGTAATTGATTGTGAAAGAGGATAGAAGGACAGTACATGTAGGTTTAGAGAAAATAGGAATAAAGAATTAAACAAAATAGCGGTCAGAGCTCGATCATCCACAAAAACAGGGGGATGTCCAGCTCCTCAAGGAATATTTGTGGAAGATGATGAGGATGATAGAGACCAATAGCAATTAGCAATTCACTAGAGCTGGGGATAATTATGGCATGGAAATCAAGAGATAGTAGAATTTCCAAGATTTGGAGGTATGTAACCCAGATCCATTACCCCTATCAGACAGTCCGGCAGAAGGGGTAGGACTAGTAGTAGGCAGAGGAGAGGAAATGGCCGCCAGTGACATTGTCCCAGTTGTCTAGGATGATCCATACCTGAGAGAGGGGAAGTAGGGAGCCAGAAGCCATGAAGAATGACTTCTGGACAGCAGTCTGGCTGTTCCACAGATCTGCAATGGTTCAACTAACACCAGGGGACTATGGATTGATTGAGGTTGGAGAGGGTTGAGAGAATCTCCTGTAGTGGATAGATGAACAGGCAGGAATGGAAATAACATCTTTCAGCATGATATGGAAGTGAAGCCAATTGGAGGCACATAGCCTGCATGAGGAAGGACAAGTGCAGCAAAACTTTCCTCTGGCTTTCCTCCATGGACTCCTGCAGACAGACTGACTACCTCATCTTCATCTGACCAAGTCTTCATTCAGGCCCGAATAATTCAAGAATAATTGCTAATTAAACACATTAGTCAGCACCCCAAGTTCCCCACACCTTCCTGGCCAAATTTCCAAAACTTTGAATCAAATCATCTAAACCATACATCTCATACATTTAGCAATCCCTCTATTATCTCAAGTAATATGGTGACTAGATTTCTGATACAAAATGGTTGTGCTGCATACCCATCTCGGTCAAAGGTAATGTTGAGGTGAGTACCCCCTTCACTATGAAAACAAAAACCACTGACATCCTGTGTTGAAAGGTTCATAGAAATGCGATGCATCTGCTAGATCTGGGATTTTCTGCATTTTGAGGCAGGGACCCCATACCCCCTGCCAGTTCATGATTGGAATCTCTGGGTGGAGGTTGAGATTTTAATCGTAGACCTGGGGGATGCTATCTATTCTACCATTACTACTCAGCCTCTTGGAAGCCCCTGTAAACATGATGCAATATTATGGAAAGACTACTGCATTACTACTGGAAGGAGGAAGGTAACATAACTTACCCTTGATGGTGGTACAATCGCCCTTGATGACGTGATCTTCTTTGTTTCAGGAAATGGAAATGGCCGTCATAGACCAGTAATAGCGATAGACCAAACAGGTATTCTAGCTCTATTTTATTTTACACAAAAATAAATTACTTTATTTGTGTAGATGATAATGTATATTTATATGCTTATTGTTATGTCAGCAGGCAATCAACTAGTCACTGACACCCACCATGATATGACAAGCAAGTTTAATTTAAATGTGATTAATTAACAAAAATTTTGAATGGTCATCAAAACAAACTTCTTTTAGGGACGTAATAGAATAAAAAACATGATGTTCAACTCTAGCACATTGGATTTGAAAGCAAACAATTAATATGAGGTCAAAGTGTCGACTGTCACATTTAATTTTATGTCATTTACATCCAAATGGGGTGATCCATGGAGGAATTCCATGCCTTTTTATACATACTGCCCCCATTTTAGGAAAATAAAAGTAATTGGACAGTTGGCTTCTCAGCTGTCAGGTGTATTGAATCACTTCCTTCATGCAGGGAGAAGAGAACTTTCAGTATCCAGTCTAGGCTTTCGATTGCCTTTATTGGCATTTTCTCATCCTGGCAAGTGAATAATAAAAAAATTATAATAATACTGCTGATTCTCTTACTATCAAAACATTATGTATGACAGAGCAATATTTGCATCTTAATTGTTATTTTTCTACATAACTAGGTTAGATCAGCAGGTTATCACTACAGCCAGGGTAATTATGTAAGCATCGTATTAGCAAAAAATGACCATGGGAGACTGTTCTTGGCCATCCATACCATCCATTTGATATATTAAATAAATAGAAATATATAGAAAAGACAACAATGGAAAGGTTGTCTTTGCCATAAACTACATCAAACTATGAAAAAATATGTGACGGTTCCAATAGATAATGTGTAACATTCGTATTTGTATCAACTTTCTTACCCTTTAGTTGACCCTCACGGCATTGATTCTCAGCTTGATTCAACAGGTGTGTTCAGTAAATGTTGTTATTCTTCTCAGGAGTGGAAAGACTCAACTGCTTGCACATTATGTCATTAAAGATAGCAGAAGGAAATTAATGAATTAATGCATTTGGCTGTTCAATTAAATTAGCTGCATATGGACACTTAATTATTTGTTGTGCACAGAATATAGGCATTGTAGAATGTCAGGAGTTCACTGTTCGATGCATACATATGAAAGTGAAATGATTTGTCAGTTATAACAGGAGTAGAAGCTCACACCATCATCCCTCAGACAGATGTAATGGGTAAGTCAACCGTTTGCCCTGATCATATGTCATTATGTTGGTGCAGTAGCTCCATAGGGTGATGCACAAGAGTACAGGTGCGTTCAGTTGGTTAGGGGTGCATATTTCATCATTCTCTAGTGACCCCCGCTGGTCAATTGGGTGCCTGTAAACTGCAGCAGGCCTAAAGCTGCATATGAAAGGTCTTCACTCTGTGCAAGACTGGCTGTGAGCTGTAGTGAATAAAGGAGCATGCTGGTGACACCATGTGTTTTGGATGAGAGCCATGGATGTCCACACTATCCAGAGTTAGCAGTGGGGAGGAAGAATGAACACAGCTGCGGTTGCAAATTGGAGATTAAAAATTATGGTGGGAACTGGACATGCTCAGTCCAACTTTGGCACAATATTTCACAAATATATCAACATAAATTAACTATGCTCTATTAACTGTGGTCAACCAGCTACCAGCTGTTTCAAAACCTATAGCTTAAGCTGTTTTAATTGGCAGAGATGTTTTATGTTTAAGAATTCAAGAATATTAGCTTATTTGTTTGCTAGATATATTATGTATGCATATTATATATGCATCTAATATCTGTATATTAACAGGTCTCTGTCATTGTTCTACTTTTTTGAAAATGTTTATTTTTCAATTACTGTGTGGGGGTAAAATGTTTTCTGATTTCAGGAGAAGGGAGCTTGCATGATGCAATGCCCCACACGGATATTACAGGTAGCAGCTCTTATTTTTCAGATTTTTTTATCCTTATAGTTCCTACATAAATTCACAAACATTTAAATTCAGAATTGTATACACAAATAATAATATGGAAATTTGTCCAATACCAATATAATTTCTCATAAATCATGTATCACATCACTTTAAAACTTAAGAGAAGAAGCTTATGTTGGACCATGTTGGTAAAAAACCACTAAAGCTGATCTTGTACAAAATTCTGCTGAAAACTTTCAAGAAACTTGATCTGTGTTGGGCAACAATCATGCAATATCAAAAATGTTTTAATAACAATTTAAGATCAAAAATACAAATGAGTGACAATGGTTCATAAAGCTGCCAGTTAAGTTTGATCAGTTAAAACACATGACAACATAGACTACACATACAGTAGCATAAGTAACTTTGATGAGGATGAGGCTTACATTTCCCTTCTCCATTTCAACCATAAACGTTCTTACAGAAGGCTTAAACATACATGCTATTACAGTAATTGAGGGCATGCTGGTAGTAGGTAATTTCAGTGTTACTGTGTGAACAGATCTGGGAATGGAAACTGTGACCAGCTCCCACATACCGGCAGATGCCACTGGTAAGAAAAAAAGACTCATCAATGCTGCACGTTTCAAAGAACAATGCTGTATCCAACATTGTCACACAAATAAATTCAGGCATCATGTAACAGATCATTCTGCACATTTTTAGTCCACAATCATACTTTCAAGCTTTTTCACCTGTTCAGTTCTTTAGCTCCCCATGATTATCAGCACCAAATCTTATCTACTGTATGCCTTCCTAAATGGCTTGCTAATGATACTTTTCAACTATTCACAATTTATTAATTATTCATTAGGCAGACACTTTTAGCCAAGGCAACCTGCTATATACTGCTATATGCTATATGGGCGGCCTGTAGCGTAGTGGTTAAGGTAATTGACTGGGACATGCAAGGTCGGTGGTGCTAATCTCAGTGTAGCCACAATAAAATCCGCACAGCCGTTGGGCCCTTGAGCAAGGCCCTTAACCCTGCATTGCTCCAGGGGAGGATTGTCTCCTGCTTAGTCTAATCAACTGTACGCTCTGGATAAGAGTGTCTGCTAAATGCAATATGTACAGACATTTGCAATAGACAGCTAAAGGTATGTTTTGTTGGTGTGTTTTAGTTACAGGGGACATACTCAGCTCCAGTGCACTGGGTACTGCAGGTAAGTATCTGTCTCCCAATGTGTTGTCAGCTGCGCATACATGGTTTAAGCCTAACTGCTGCCATGCAGTTGAAAGCAACCAAAGAAAATGTGCTATCAATACTTACATCTGATGATATATTTCCTCCATTCATTTCACAAATGATGCCTCCATGGGAAGTGTGAACATAGCACCTTAGATGAGGAATTCCCACTATGGGGAAATTAATGATCTTGTTGCGGTCTCCATGTTTCATGTGGTAATATATGGTTCATCTCCATCACAGGACTTGGAGAGGCAGTTATGGACAGTGGGCACACAAACACTACAGGTCAGTGCAGTTACTCTCATACAGTTATAATGTAGTCCTTATAGTCCCCATTCAAAATTATCATGCAAAATTATCCACCAACGGAGAGTTTAGCCCTGCTTCTTTGGGGGGAAATTTGGAATAATTTAGAATAATTTAACTTGGAATAAATGTTTATTTCTGGATTACAGAATTGTTCCTTGGGTCTGGACTTGAGGCAGGCATAACGGGTAAGTTCAACCAACGTACAGCTTTGTCACAGCGCTATTAAAGAAGGTTCCTACATAACTCTGAATAACACAACCTGTATTCATTTGAGTTCCCAAATAATGTCAGACAGAACACATATACTATACTGTAATCACTCTGTGCTCCAGATTCGGTCAACCTGCAAGGTGAACACATTGAGACGGCAGTTCCAGGTGGGTCCACCTTGCACAGGTTTGGTCTCTGACTGACCAGTCACATTCAGAGAATTGACACTCATGCACCCAGGGGGGGTTCAGCAGCCTCAGTCACTGTTAATGTGGTGCTTCAGTTACAGGGGACACGCTCAACACCATGTCTCAGGCAGGCGGTGTGGGCACGGGTAAGAACACATATCCTCATTAGACCATCGCTGTTAAAGGCATACTAAGCAGGATTTATACCTTGAGTTTATAAAGTAACTGTGGTAAGGCATATCTGATGCACTGGTAATCTCAAATTTGTGTGCCTTTATCTGTACTTTACTCTGTTATTATAAAATGGGTTTGGGATATTTCTGGGCGCTCTTTTCTGTGCGTGGATGGGTCAGTGTGGCGGGCAGGGCCTGTGAAGTGGAATCGGGTTTGAGCGGAGTGTTTGTAGGTAGCCAGCTATGCAATGGCAGAGGTGAAGACTGAAAACCACAAACTGATGGTGCTCATTAAAAAAAATAAACCATGGAAATGCTTTTCCTTGCTGGTAACAGCTATATAAAAAAAAACTGAGATATAAAGATACAAACTGATGAAAAAAATGAGTGGGGGTGAGGGTGGAGGAGGGGACTTATTTGATTGTAAACAGAGGATCGTAGCAAGGCTAATATCCTGCATAGTATGCCACTAAATAAAATATACAAAATTCAATAAGGAAACTTGTTTCTAACCTGACATACATTTTTAGTTACAGCTAATCCACAGGGAGTCCATGACGGTTTAAGTAAGTTTGGTCATTGCCATTATTTCTATATTCTCCCATTCCAAATAAAAAGCATCTTCAGCAGACGAAACAGAGAACATGCCATACACACAGGCGGTTGTGAGAACTGGCGGTTGTGATACTAAGAGCGGAAATACACATGTTGACAGTTTCCAGACATGGATGTGCTTGACACTGTTTGAAATGATTCGCATTGATGATTTGCAGAATAAATACCGCCCTCTCCAAGTTCTGATGATCTTCATATGCTGCATCAAAAACATTCATTAGGATAGCAGCATCTCCCGATACCATTCTCAATGGATACTGCATTGGTTTGGTACTGATGCAATATACTGTACACCTGGAGCAATAAGATAGATAAACACAATCTCAAACACTGACCAGAACAGGACAAATTTGAATTGAGCCAGTAGCTGTTAGCATGTCTTGGGAAGAGCCATGCATTGTAAGATGGGCAGCAAATATGAAAGTGCTGTATAATTAATGTTTCTGGGCAATTCCACGGTGACTGACGTTACAACTGCTGGATATTTGGGTGGTAAAGCCCAATATAGCTACATAAAAGAGACTGATAAGAGTTATTGACGGCGTCTCATAATTTGGCTGTGTGTGTGGGCATGTGGTCAAACTATTAATTGGTTATACTATTCATTGGTTATTACAAATGTAAAACATGGTGGCAGCAGAAAGCTCTTCTACAGAAAACTCATCTGCTTTCAATTCACTTTCATTCTGTTTGCTCATGCCACGTCTTTGTCTCAGTAGGTCAGACAGGAATCACCCCACAAGGCCAGCGTGCTGGTAAGTTTAATGGGAGTTTGCCCTCTTTACCGCACACTCAAAATGGCTCCAGGTCACGGCCTCCTGTGGCTGGATGAGCTCGCCTGAGCAGTTACTCAAGTGTCCTTCTCTTTTCTCTGTTTTGCTTGCTCGTTTCAGCTTCCGCAGCTGAACAGTACATCACATCTGGTCAGGGTCCTCAAGGTGGGTATCTGAGACAGCTGATACTTTCTTGCAATTTACCTTTTTACTAAGACACCCCTGCACCCCATATCAATGAAAATACTTGCTCCTTCAAACAGGAGATGTACTGTTTAAAGGATTGTACTGGTATTACACATGTTTTGGATGAATGTCTGCCTAAGACATTCCAACATGTTTCTTAGAAGAAATACAGTGCTGTGTTGCACTAGAAGGACTGATCCCTAGGTGTACACTAACAAAAGACTATTAACAAAAATGTATGAAAATGTATAACTAGTCATTTGATGAGCACATCAACTGTTTTTGGAAGCTTTCAATTGTTGCATTAAGCACAAGTTCTAGCGCAATTTTGTTTTTCTCATGAGTGTTCATGCACCAAGACATACTCTTGGGCAATTAACTATGGTTTATTTTTTGTGTTTCAATGATTACAATGTACACTATACATGACTTCATTTTCTGCAGGTGATGAGATGATGTGTCTTCCATTTTACTTGGACAGGTTTTGACTGTTCATACGCAATGTACATTTTAAAGTGCATTTTATTTTGAAAAGCAGCACCTTTTGGGTGGCAAAACCAGATAAGTAATTGATACATCGATGCACTGAAGGACTGGTCTTGAATCTAAGCCTGACTGCACCAGTGCTGATTGTCACTGGGAGCTTCATGGCGTGATGCACAATTCGCAAGAGGTGGCTGGTTTAACTTGGTTGAAAGGATGCATTTTAATGTTAGCACTTTCCAAAAGTTATGTAAGGCGTTACAGCAATGGGGTGTGTGCTTGCGTTTGGCTAGTCCATATTGAGTTACCCCACATTAAAATGCATGAATTACCTTCACAACCTCCTGGACATTCCAGTGTATGAAGACTGATGATGATGACATACCAGCCACATAGGGCAGGTATCGTAACATATGACTCTTCAAGGTAACAGTATCATGTTTAACTGCTTATATTATGCAATTATGGATTACTTGATAAAACGTGTCCTATCACATTTGGCTTAGCGGTAGCCAAACTAATGTCGGCAAAATACAGTTGCATACCCATTATTTATTCAAATTAAATGTCAAGCGATACTGGGATTGAAACAGACCTGGGTCAAATACATTGTTGATCTTGCCTGGTCCAATTGAGCTGACCAAGAGGACCAGAAGGTGGGGTTTGCATTTTTTCAGTATATTTCCAATACACCAGTCAAGGTCTGTAAAGCGTTGAAAAGTATTTGAATCCAAAACACTTAAGTATTTGACCCAGATCTGGATTTAGCAGATTCTGGGCCTAACCATTTCTCTATTCCCCCCACCAAGGTACAGAAAATGTGGAACTGGAGGATACCTGCTGATTTTCACATCAAGCCTCGCGTGAGGATCTTACGCTACAGATTTCAGTGCATGGAACAATCTACCTGGAAGAGCAGTGACCCAGCCCACTAGCGATAGATTCACTCGTTTTACGTTTTTATTTTGACTATTTAAACAAAGATAACACTGTAAGTTTACTTTTACTATGTCTGTTAATAAACACCTGGCAATTTTATTTGAAGTTAAATGAAGGGAGATGGGAGAAATAAAGGGAAAGATGTTACAGGTTTCAGAGTGCGGCATAAAACTGAGCATCGTTACCCTGTCAAAAAATTACGTTGTACAAAAGCACAAAATTATTGAAACTTTAAGCTTTTATTTTTGCAATGTGTGCAAGTACTGTATTTCTTTGCTTAGATATATTTGAGCAATACTCTTCACCATTGTTACAAATTGTACATTGCCTTATGTATGTCATTTGAAAGTAATCTTTACATTAAAGTTACCGTCTATTTTGAACATCAAACTACATATGCTCCTTCTGTTCTACAGGCAGAAGGTATGATTTTTTGACTCACCGCCTTTTTCCTTATAAGTAATAATCTACAAACTGTTCTGTTTAAATGCAGAAACATAATTACTATATGTCATAACATTTCATGATCTCAAGAATAACTACTAACCCAACCAACTGATTCAAGTGAACTATCAATCTGAATACTACCACTTAGCTAAATTAGAATATAAACAAGGCATACACAGCACAACACTTACTTTGTAACCCCCTTTCTACATAATGAAAAAACATCATACAATTCTGCCATTTATTTACCAATAAACAGCTATATGTAATATATATCCCAGTATGTAATGAGAGCCAATATTCATTGTAACAACCAGGACATTTCCGGGATATCTGATAGTGGCGTCTTAATGGAGGAAAAAGACCATAATATGAAGTCACAACTTTTGTTTTGACATACGCTTCTTATAAAACGAGATTGGATAAATGGAGGGTAGAGGCAATGTGAAAATGCAAATATAAAGAAATATATCATTAATTTACACGCATACATCAGTTGAGCTACTGTTGTAGATAATTATTTGCAGTCCTTCAGTGCTGAACTGCTGAAAATAATATGCAGAAGAACATCACAAAGAAAGATTTAGTATTGTGCTCTCTGTAATACACCAACTACACCAGCCCTGTGGAATCTAAATGTACACCTCCTTTGCATTTGCATCACCATCTAAAACCATGTCCATTTCACATACACCCACCTAGCACTTTATTAGGAACAACTGTACACCTACTAATTTATGCAATTATCTAATCAGCTAATCATGAGGCAGCAGTCCAAAGCAGAAAATCATGCAGCTAGAGGTCAGGAGCTTCTGCTAATGTTCACATCATTCATCAGGGAAAAAATGTGATCTCAGTGATTTTGACCGTGGCATGGTGTGTGGTGTTGATTCCAGACTGGCTGGTTTGAGTATTTCTGTAACTGTTGATCTCCTTGGATTTTCACGCACAACAGTCTCTAGAATTTACTCCAGAATGGTCCAAAAAACTAAAAACATCCAGTGAGCAGCAGTTCTGCGAGCAGAAACGTGTTGTTAACAAGAGAGGTCAGTGGAGAAAGGACAGACTGGTCAAAGCTGACACAAATAGTAACGCAAATAACCACACAACCAATTACAACAGTGGTATGCAGAAGAGCATCTCTGAACACACAATGTGCTACAGCACCAGAAGACTTCAGTCTAAAAAAATAGGTACATAATACATAATAAATTGCTCAAGGAGTGTATAACAAAAGTCTAAACTAATTTCTTACCGTAGTTTGTCTCCCTATTGGCCAACCTCAAAAAATGTCTAAAGTGATCATAATCAGACAATATAGAAAAATCAAATGAAATCATATCAGTAATACACTACAATGAGACAAGCTATATTTGCAGCTATCGCATAATATGCAGTAATCTTATGGCTTTTGCACTCTCAGAAGGATATTTCAGAAACATTTTTTTCATCTTTTAAAATGCCTGGGAAGTGGGCATACACACTTTGTACAAAAACAAATATCAAAAATATTTTTGTAAAATAAAAATGAATAAAAAAAAATTGGCATGCAAATATACAAATAGCATCAGAAGAAACCACACACAACCGGTTTTGTTTTTATATTTGCCAAAGCTTGTATTTGCACATTTTAAAATAACCATGATAAATCTGTGACAAAACATGCCAAAAACAAGGTGCCATCCTGATGCACAAAATATTTTCATACAGGAATTTTCACACAGTGACATTTGTCAAACTAATAATTTTGGTTTTGAAAAGAATGTTAAAGTTCATCTAGCAGACATAGAAATAAACAACTCGGCACTCTTCAGCATAAAAAATAAAAGCTTACAAATTCAACACTTTCCGGAATTGGTAACACCCTTGCACACAGCAATGCATAGCAATGCAGTATGCCAATATATAGTTAAATGCAAACATATTGGTATAGCGAGAATTCCTGTTGTTTGGGCTCTGTACAAACTGGATTTGAAATAAAACAATGAATATCAGTATTATCAGACAATTTGAGGGTATTTTCATCCATATTGGGCAATCCATGTTGGATTGGGTTATTGGGTTCATACATAGTGCACCCATTTCAAGGAAACAAAAGTAAATGGACAATTGCTCAGCCATTTCTTGGCCAGCAGCGTGTCTTTGCATTATTAGTTAATTAGGGTTGATTCCATATGTGGAATTTGCATTCTGGCATTTGTATAATAATGTCAATGCCAGTAAAACAGACCATCACGAGGCTGAACAATGAGAATAAACTAATCAGAGACATCGGGTGTGTCAAAATTAACCGTTTGATACATTGCAAAGATGACCTGGATGACCACAGAAGACAACTGGAATGGATAACCAAAAATACTTTCAAAGGTATGTTTGCTAAAAAGTCAGTTCCAACCAAATGCCTCAAAATTCATTGGACAGTGCTACACCTCACAGCAGGACAATGACCCCAAACACTGCTGGAGCAACCAATGAGCTTCTCAGGGCCAAAGTGGAACACTCCTGGCTGGCCAAGTGAATCACTCGTACTAAATCCAACTGAACAGTGTTCCACTTGCTGAAGAAAAGACTGAAGGCAAAACAACTCTACAACAAACAAGAACTGAAAACGGCTGCAGTACAAGCCTGGGAAACCATCACCAGGGCAGCTGCCCAGCGTTGGGTGATGTCTATGGGTCACGAACTTCAGACAAATGTTTAAGATCAATAGTTTAAGATTGTGGTAGAATACATAGTGCCCCTAGATGCATCACCTGATATAGATGTAGATACCCCCAAAAGCTGACAGTCTGCCATTTCCTTTTCAAATCCAGTATGCTGGAATACAGAGTGAAACCAAAAACCGTGTAACTGAATCAAAACGTTTGTATTTAGAGTGCACACACATTATATATTTAAAAAAACCCAAAACTTTGAAATAACCTAGTAACATTTATGAAAAAGGTTTTTTTTTCCTTCAGTTAAACCTGAAATGTAAATAATGACAAAGCCCCCTTTCAGTAGAGTAAGCCATTTCCAAATGACTCGTAAAAAATACAGAGTTCTTTCTGGATCTTTATTTTTCCAAAAAACAATCCATAAAACAGAATATGCTGCCATGTATATGTTGACAGGGAAAAATGGTGGCTATTTCTTAAAGTGGCTTTTAACCATTAAAATGTATGCACCTAAGTGCATCTAAAGTGTACATACATACAGAAACCTTTCAATATCGTCTATTTTGGCCGTGTACTTTTAATCTGACTTTTTAAATCAAATGAGCCAATGCAATAAAAGGCAGATATCCTTTTATAAAAAGACAACTATTGCAATTTACACTCAAGATTACAAGCATTTAACCAAAGGTATGGTTTAGTTCAATAAAAACAAAACAAACTAAACAGAAAGAAATGGTAGCTAGACTGTAATCTTGGCAGTATTATGAATAACAAATACAAAATTCTTTACTGTATTAATGGTTCGAACACATATTTTCTTTGGGGGAAAATGTAAATCAAAGACCCATGCTCTCTTTTTGCAAGTCAACATAATTGATATTCTAAAACCAACGCACCATTTCCAGGATTCTGTATCATCTTAGGGAAACGTATAAATATTATGAGTCTAAAATTCGTATTACACAAGCTATGTACAGCACAAAGCTCAAGCCTATCTGTTAAAAATATATGATTAAAGAGCTGCTCTAAAGCCAGGAGGCAACAATACAGAACATTCCAGAAAAAAACCAGCCAAATCCTTCTGTATGGCTAATGTTTACCAGAACAGGAAAATATATTTCTGATTGTACAGCCCAGATTCAGACCAACGCCAATGCACTTCCCTCAGCTTTCAAACTGAATTTCAGAGAGATTCATTTTTAATGCGTCCTAAATCATACACATTTAGGCATTAGCTAAAAATGTTTTTGTAAAAAACAGATTGATTATGCAAGAACGACTTTTTAGTATTGCTTGAATTTATTTGATTGAGGATCAATTTAAAAGTTGCGCGTATAACCGATACAGATAAACCCACATTTTGGATATTAAGAATGTTTTGCTCAATATCCCAACCTGCTTTTACCATCAACTTGTAACAGAAAGCCGACTGCCTGAATTCTCAGTGTTCCCTCCCCTCAAAAATATGTGCAATTCACCCCGAACCGCAACACAATTTCACCCATTCATAACAACCCCAAAATAAAAGTGGAACAATAAACACAGCTGTACATCCATTGAAAAAACAAAACCAAAAAAAAACGTTAAAAGCCTGTAAGCGTTTATGATAGCTTGGGTTCTTCTGTGTCGTGTGCGTGGTATTCGCTGGACAGGAGCGAAATGGTAGGGTCCTCCGAGTCGTCGTTAAAGTAGGAGTCCCCTTCCAGTTCCAGCAGAATGGGGAGGTCTTCCCCGCTGTTGTCCACGCTGATGGGGTCTGCCAGGAGGACCTGCTGTGACGAGTACTGGACCAGCTGCTTCCCTGCCAATCAAAACCCACCCACACGTGTCAATGGCTTTTCAACAGCCATTTTGGAAGGTGCGTGGCAGCAAAGGCACCCACCAAAGCACAGGTAGCCTGCTGATCATTTCGTCTGTTTTTTAGTCCTCAGGCTGAGGAGCAGACTTTGCCCGGAAGAGTACACAGCTTGTGCAGACCTCAGAGGTACTAACTGATGCACCAATGCACTGGCAGCCAACATTTGATCCGGGCCCTTGGGATCAGACTGAAAGTGAAATGCTTTATCTGGACGTGCTACATGGTAGACCAATGTCCTATTTTCATTACAAAAATGGGACTCAGCATTCAAGTGACCTAATTATTATTATTCATTTTTTTCATGTTTTCTCCATGTACAGGGCTTTTCCTGCATTGTGAATTCTACATTGTATGTATTTCAATGAAATATACTATAAGGGGGATGAACACACATGTAGCAACCGGTAATTTAATATTAGTGGGGGGTTTTTTAGTGTTCAAAGGAACCATTTCTTCAATGTTTGGAGACAATGTCTGATGCTCGATGATGTGGAAACAAGACTTTATAATGTTAAATGAAATTTAGACTGTAGTGAGTCATACAGAAGTGGAGAAACAGTCACAGTAAACGGTCTGCACGCTGCAATATTTTGACTGATGCATGAAACAATTGTAATTATTCAAGTCAATTGTTCATATTTGGCTGGAGGTCTTATTGGCTATTCTTCTCTTTTCTGTGTGATTATTTACTGTCTAGCACCAGACGGTTAGGCCTGAACAGCAACAGCTAAGAGTACAGATGAAGTGTTAAATATTTAAAAAGACTGGTCATTGTAAAACTAGGGAGGACACTTACCAGCATCTGTTGTGTTTTCGTTTGCTTCATTTGACTTCTGGTCTTGTATGAGCAGGTCTTGGATCTTCAACAAGAAACCAAAATTAATGTACACACCTTACTCATTAATAAATGAGCTAATGGGAAATATTTACCCTGTTGGTAACTCAATACATTCCATAAATTGTTCGATAATACTTACGCTGGCGAGGCTGTTGTCCAAATCCGGTAAACTGAAATCGGAGTTCGATAACGAGGAGCTGAACACCTGTGAAAAATGACAACCGCGTCACGACAAAATACGTTGTGCAACCCATGAAAATAAACTTCTCGGCATCTGCCTGACACCAGCAAATATTAATGACAAAAACTATATTCTTCAAATGAAGACAGAATGCAACCGACTGCTGACAGATGCAGTAATTTAAATATACAAGCAACATAGACCAGGGGTGCCCAATCAAGTGACATGGAGCGCTGAGAGTATGCAGGTTTTCATTTCAAGCAATCACTACCCCAACTGATTTCACTAATTAACACACCATCAATCAGAGACTTAATTAGTGAAATCAGCTGATGTAGTAATTGGTTGGAATGAAAACCTTGGCCAATACTTAGCCCTCGATGCCACATGACAGACCGGCCATTTTATATTACATTACATTAACGGCATTTGGCAGACGCTCTTATCCAGAGCAACGTACAGTTGATTAGACTAAGCAGAAGACAATCCTCCCCTGGAGCAATGCAGGGTTAAGGGCCTTGCTCAAGGGCCCAACGACAGTGCGGATCTTATTGTGGCTACACCGGGGCTTGAACCACTGACCTTGCGGGTCCCAGTCACGTACCTTAACCACTACACTAGAGGCCGCCCAATTTAAGAAGCAAGTGGCAGTGACAGATCCAAGACATACCTGCACCAACATCAGATCATTCGGGTATCAACTTATTGCCGTCTCGGGAAATCTGGGTACTTACATCAAAAAGGTGCGAAGAATCGAAATTGATAGACTGCCCGTTTATGATTGTCTGGAGGTTTTCCAATCCGGAGTCGATGCCTTCCAAATGATCGGACAGTTCTGACCTAGAATGAAGGCCAGACAGGAGTCACAAGTGAGTACGGGGAGTCACAGGACACCGTTGGGGGACACATCAGCCATTGCGAAAATGTGTGACAGAAATGCTCCTTGTTGAAACAAGTGGGTCGCATTCAGGCAAAACAGCAGTTCCACATGTTATCGAAAAACATTGTGAGCCTGTCCCCAGACAGTTAAAGACTGTGAGCACTTCTGACTGCCGCTGAGAACTGAGAAATTCAGGACAATTTCAAGTGATTGGTTAGTCTGGATGAATGCTTTGGGGTCTCAGCCTTTCAGCAGTCCCTGTGCAGGTCTGCTTTGTTATGAAGAAGAAAATTATACAGGCAGTCCGAGTTTCCCCTCACATATTTTACTGATATGATCCATTGATCTTATCAGCTAAAGAAGATTTGGTAAAACAAAAATAAAAACATAAAGCTTAAACAGTGATGTCCCCAAACAAACCGAAGCAAGCACCAACTCTGGACTGCCGTGCCTAGCATATTAATGCCATCTTTCCTGTACTTGCTCCCAGTTTTAAATCCCATGGTCCAATTTCCACTCACTGTATCTCTTGTACAATGTTTGGAGTGTACATACTGCAATGCAAAACCCTTAACAGTTAGCAACTAGAACGTATGTGGAGACAAAACAAAATAATTTTTCTTCTATTGAGAGTAAATATCAAGAGAATGCTGGAGAACTGTCCACAAACATGCCATTTATTTAACGCTGAGGCACCGGAGGATAAGATTTCACATTTAAGACATATTGCAGCGGTTTCCATTGGACAATTCAAAACCCCACAAGCAAATGAGTTCCCGACACAGAGCCGCAACAATAGTGAATACTTTGTGACTGAATTGCCAGGCAACTTGCTGGTAACTTAAGGTAGCCCAATGTCTGATTTAGTGTCCCCTTCTCAATCGAAATTTCATCAGAGCATTATATTTGCAAAGTGGTCATAACATTTTTAAAATAATAATCTACATTCAGTGAGCACTTTATTAGGTATTTTAGACTTTTTTTTTTGACTTAAGTCTTCTGCTGCTGTAGCCTATCCACTTAGAGGTTTGACGCGTTGTGTGTTCAGAGATGCTCAGAGATGACCATTGTTGTATTGTGTGGTTACTGTCACCTTCCGGTCAGCTTCAACCAGTCTGGCCCTTCTCTAACCTCTCTCATTAACATTGCATATCTTCCCCCAGAACTGTTTTTTCTTTTTTTCATCATTCTCTGCAAACTCTAGTGATTGTTGTGAATGATTGTATATCACATTCCTTCCCCATTCTGATTTGGTCTGAAAAACAGCTGAACCTCTTGACCATGTCTGCATGCTTTTATGCATTTAGCGCTGCCACGGGATTGGCTGATTAAATATTTGCATTAACAAGCTGGTGTACAAGTCTACTACCTAATAAAGTGCACAGTGAGTGCAGTTCAAAGGCAGATGTGGTGGTCCTGAAGGGATAACAGGTCAGTGTACAAGTATCTTGAGAATATGTAGCTCCGTTAACCCTTTTAATTCCAAGCAATGTGTCTACCTCAAACCCACCTCATGCAAGACGGCAAATTACCATTTAGACCACACCACCCAATTATTCACAGCCAACAGGCAAGTGTCAAAAGCACAAACAGTAGAGCCACTTCACACTCCAAAACAATCCCGTTGCCCGGTAATTAGTACAAAGTGCACAGGGACACAGTTTGTGGGGCACAGTGTTGAGCGTTCTGGGGACAGGGCGCCATTATGAAATGCTAACCCTGGTAGTGGTCTGGGATGAGAAGAGGTGGAGGGAAGGCTTGGGCAAACATAAGAGACTTCTGACATCGGTGGAGCACTGAAAGATAGAAACACAGTAAGGCACTAGAGCAGAGGGAGACACAAGGCTCAAATGGCACAGAGCTCTAAAGCCTGGGAAAGCGGGGGGGTGGGCCCAAACTGGCTGGCTGGACAACACAAACTCACCAGGCCAGCTGGCTGCAAGTTACGTAATGGCGAGGGTCGCATTTTGATCTCTACAGAGATCTTATGAACAGGCATGACGCTGTCATGTGTGTGAGCATTGAGTTGAGAGAAGTAACCAGATGCGAAGCACAAGGAATCTACACACGTGGCACGTTGACACAATGCTAGCATGCTAAGTCCCGGTTTACCAATGCTAGCGTGCTAGGTCCTGGTTCACCAATGCGATCACGCCAGGTCCTGGTTCACCAATGCTAGCATGCTAGCTTCTGGTTTACCAATGCTAGCATGCTAGGTCCTGGTTTACCAATGCTAGCATGCTAGGTCCTGATTTACCAAGACCATTGGCACACGCAAAAGTAACAATACAACCAAAACAAATACCACGACAGGTCATTTGCCATGTTACTGGTTTTGCGTGTGCTAAACCTCGTGTGAGACACTGCAATGTCTGCGGCGCCCGGTGGTGGGCGGTAACCGGGGGAGCGGAGCCGTCACTCACTTCTCAAGGCAGGCGAGGCTGAGACACTTCTGGGCGGAGGCGGCCGGCTCGTTGTCCTGCAGGATGGAGTTGATGAAGGTGGTGGGCGACAGGGGGGTGTCGGCTGCCGTGCACAGCACTTCCTCCACCTCGGGACTTTCGGGGGGGCTTCCCGGCTCCTCCTTTATGTGCACCAGGGGGCTCCGCCTGAGGGAAGAGGGGAGGCAGACGGCGGCCATTTTAAGAAGGCACATCGATGCGCTTTCGTTTTTAGTGGAGGAAGTCAGCCACTCGAATTCAAGGAGTTTAATTCTGGACAAGGCTAACTGGGTTGAAAGAGAATGTTCAGTTACATTTTCTATCACCACTCCAAATAGACTCTAGATCTTTTTCTGTTCTCCACACTTCAAGTGTTGTAAATCCATAGGGGCTCAGAAAATGATAAAGAAATGGCCTCAAAATATCAATCCGAGGGGCCAAAAAACAATACAAATGACAAATTAGCCCTGAAAACCTACATGAACTTCCTATGCCCAGAAGGCTGGCGTTGGGGCCAGGTAAGCTGACCCTGGATCAGTTGCAGAGGGTGTACTGTGTTTGCCAGCAGCACTTGCCTGTCCTCCGTCCAATCACAGGCGACTTCGGCAGGGCTTGTCTGTGCCAGGTCCGTGACGTCAGAAATGATCGGGCCCGATTTTACGGGCGAGTCGGAGGGGAAGAGGCTCGCTCCCGTGTAAGCCGGCGACGGGGACTTCGAGGACACAAGTGAACAAAGACACAAGTGAATAAGGCCAGGTGAACAAGAACACAGGTGAACAAGGACAAGTGAACAAGGACACAGGTGAACAAGGACAAGTGAACAAGGACACAGGTGAACAAGGACACAGGTGAACAAGGACAAGTGAACAAGGACACAGGTGAACAAGGATGTGTGAACACGGACACAGGTGAACAAGGACGTGTGAACTCGCACAGAAGTAAAGAGGCTGCCACTCTGGTCTCTGACAGAACTGGAGAAACTGACAAGTACGTAACTGGTGTTTATGTACCACAGCGTATGAACAGCTACGGATCTGCATTGCTAACAGACCATCGGAATAGCCAGAAGTAGAGACAATGATTTATTTCACAGCTTGTTTCTAGGATAACAACTTGTAAACAATCTTCTTTTCCTACAAACAAATTAATTTATGTTTCCTGAAAATATTTAGTGAGTCCCATTTTCTAAAAGGTTTGTTGTTATATAAATTTGAGAAATGTAATTTATAATTAGCATGGGGAAGCTTTTCTTTCAAGGAAGCCCAGAGTAGTATCCGTAAGAACAGCTATGGTGCTGTGTTGCTCTGCGGTACTAAGATTGCGTTGCGAATAACGGGTACGTAAAAACAACAGACGAGTTGTGAAGAAGGCGTAAGACCAGTGCACTTACCGAGAACGCGGGAGAACCCTGCAGGTGTTCTAAGGAGTACTGCCGGCTGAATTTGGGCATGGAGTGGGCCGAGCTGCTGTCATTCAGCATCAGGGGGCTGTCGAAAAGCACACACAAGACACAATCATTATGCATTATACAATATTCATTCCGACCTCACAATTTGATTGGCTGACATTCAAAGGAGTGACTTCTCAGATAAGTCACTCCTAACAAAACCAAACTGTTTTGTTTAAGTTCAGTTGATTATTGCATAATTATATTATAAGCAGGTTACATCCTCGGCCATTAACCCCTTGTTTGCTTGCTTGCTAACATCAGCCCTGAAGAGATTTTCAATTGGATTAACGGCCCAGACTGTGCATGAGTACTGATGCGCTACAATCAAAAATCCATCGGTTTTAACTGCTCTGGAGCAGAGATGACAGAACTGCCCTCTTGCTCATGGGATTAAGTATGGAAGTGCCCCCCTACTGTTCAAACTAATTAATGACACAACAATAAATCATATTCATGCACAACGCATGGGGTTCATTTAAAAATTGGGCATAGAACCGCCTCCCAAGTTATGCAAGTAAGACTAAGGCACATGGACAGACTTTTATCCACAGAATATCCACAGAATTGCAGCATTCCATGAAGGGAGTTGCCAATGCAACCCCAGGTATTCAGAATGTACCATAACCCCACACCCTCAAGGGCTGGGTAACAGGTTAGAGAAAATTGGGCTGGGTAATGGGTTAGAGTGGGCTTACATTTTCCGCTTCATTCCTAGAGCTCGGTTGGACTGCACCAGGGTGATCAGAAACTGGATGAGCTGCAGAGACAAAAAAACGAGAGTGAAACGGGGCCCCCCCCGCCAAAAAAAGGCTTCAATCGCCAATAAGACAGCTGAGGCCCTAACAAGCACGACCGCTCGCCAAGAAACACAGGACAACGATGCAAGCATCGCGGTAAATAACCCTCATAATCCACCGGCTTGAATGACCGTGGCACATGTTGTCGAGTTGCCTGAACAGATGCGCTGATGCGGGAGCTCACCTTGTTGACGACTTTCTGCTGCTGGGCATGCTTCTGCCTCAAGGTGGCCACCTCCCTCCAGAGAGCCTCGTTCTCACTGAGAAGAAGGACAACGATGAAACGATGTCAAATAAAGAAAGAACATAAAGCATCAACAACAATGATGGTAGAGTGCCCAACATAATGTTTGGGACAAAGCAATGTCATGCAAATGAATGTGGTCATGTTTAGTATTTTGTTGCATATCCTTTGCTCGCCATTACTTCCTGATGTCTGTGACCTATCAACATCAGAGTCTGGATATCTTATTGTCAGGGTGTCCTACAAGCGATGTTAAAACTCTTTGCATTTGAATGAGAATTTGGTGGTGGCACTAGATTCGACTGCAATTACACTGCTGCAGTATGGAACACATTTGTTGGCTTGAAGTCATCAAGGGTCCAAGGTATCAATTGAGCCTCAAACTGCCGTGCTGCTGCCAGATATGCAGTAGATACAAAAATAATAGCTTCTCCTGACAAATTTTCAAAAACAAATATTCAGGGGAAGCAATTGTTTTCATACCTACTGCATATCTGACAGCAGCATCAAAAATCTCAAATTGTGCAGTCCAGAGGAAAATAAAGAAATGATGGGTCTTTGTCCAAAACATTATGGAGGGCACTGCATTTCAGTTCAGGAACCAGGGTCAGAAAATTAATTTGAGTGCATGAAAGGCCATTTGCTGTCAAACCCCTACAGCCTGAAGCAGAGCTAGTCACTGGCATAAACACCGTGTACAGTACAGTTACTTAGGGCCAAAACTATCCCTGGGCCACACAACTGAAGTCATCAAGTTCTTTTTCTTGGAACGCTTTAGAGCTACAACAACATTCTTGTTTAGGGCCACTAATACCCAGCAATACCCTTGGGCTGGCTATGGCCTGAAGACCTATAGCCAAGGCTTATACTAAAATGCATTCCTGTCAAGTCAAATACTCAGGGGTATTGGCTGAAATCATCCTCTGATAGAAAGGGGAAAAGACTGAAAGGCAGCTGAGCTGCAAACGTTGAAGAGAGGACCTGCATCCTCTGATCCCCACCAAGGAATTCCCACCTCCCGCTTTCACAGAATAGTAAAACGCCGGCAAAAAGATTCAAAGAACACTTTGGAGCATTTATTTTGCCAAGTTAATAGCAAGTGAAAGATCATAGCAGCCGGTATTTATTCAGGTTTTTAGTGCAACCTACAAAGGCTTCCCCCCTGCACCTGGCCCTCCTAAAATGGGTCCCTTGACTCTGTTCAAATGATTGTGTGCGGTCATTGCCCCTTCTACAGTCAAAAGGCAACATCAAATTAAACTCTTCAAAAACAAGGGTCAGAGAGGGGCTGAACAACAGATGCTTCCTTGGTATTTCATCAAAAAATGTTTGTTATTGTCAGACAGCCAAACCTCTAGTAGTAAAATTGCATCATACAAATATGCCAGAACAATTACAACACTGACAATGGTGACACACCATATAACTGAAAATTTTCCAGCAACCTACAAGCTTTCAAAGCATAAAAATAAATACAAATAATTCTCCAACAAACTTTTGTGGGATAAATAATTATGGTCGTTAAGCCAAAAATGACATCATTACCACCTGTACGATGGAAAAAGAAAGGCATAAAACAAAGAAAGACCTTGGGGAAAGAAGCAGGCTACCTCCAAGTCCTCTATTCAGCGTTACCAACCGCAAAGATCTCGACGTGTAAAATTCTTTATCTTTCTTAATGGACCTGATCGGCCCATTGCTCTGGAGCCGTATAAAAGAGTGCGTTCCCGTAAAAGCGGTCTGCACGCTATCTGGGCCCTCCCAAGAAGGCCCCCACCTGTGTGCCGGGTCTGGGCCTGCAGTTCCCCACAGGCCAAGGAGGCCGGGTTTATAGGGACAGGTGTGGATTCCAGAGGAGCGAGGCCCCTCTGAGTTGTCCCATGTGGCCCTACAAGGACATCCCTGACACGCGACTCGACGAATCGCTGGACTGAACTCCCCACTGTACACTGAACGGATACGCCTGCGCTTCTTTAAAACCTGAGATCTGAGATGATCGACTCAACCGTAGTGTGGAATGATGTGCATGTTCACGCCCACTTTTAATCAAGGAGCTCAAATCACTTCAAAGCCAATGGTTAGCTTGCATCACTCAATGGCGGTCTACATTAATTGGGCTTGTCTGGGTTTCCATGAGCCGGGAATCTCACATGAAATCAACAGCCAAAGGCTTATTGGAAATACAAAAGGACCCAACCAGTTTTGACGGAAGAAGAGCAAATGGGAACAAATAATGTTAAAACAAGACTGGTTCCTACACCCAATTGAGTGATTTCCCCTCCCAGTTAGGTCACTTTTGCATAGAGCACTTGAACATGCAGTTGACTTCTACTGAACGAGAAACCTAGTCACGGGAACTGGCCAGTACAGAAAGACAGCGCAGAATGCAGATTTCACGATGACACTGAAAAACCGCCCGTTTCAGTTAGATGCCAGATAAGATGCCGTTTCACAAGATCGTTCCTGTTTTCCAGCGATATCATGAGTGTTTGGCTGGTCTGCATGCGACTCAGAGAGCAGTGTCAATGGGGACAGAAGAGAAGGAACGTATGCTTTAAAGAAGCAGGGCTGACACCTACAATGAAGGCCCAGGGGCAGCTGGTCATTTAAACAATAGGCAAAAAAAAAGAGGTTCTTCTTTAAAATTAGTGACTGTGGAAAAAACATACCTATAACACGTCCTTAAAACAGCGCCATTTTGTGACAGGATAATGCAAAAGCTATTCAATTTGCCAGTGTACTGCAAACGTGACACTGCTTAGCTTGCATGCAAATCAGTTAAACGGTAAAAAAAAAAAAACTGTCACCAGGAGGGGTGCATTTAACATGTGCTATGTGGAAAAACGACACTGTGCAGTGTTCGAACAACTATACGTGCTCTAGTCAAGCATTCAGGACGAACTGATCTTCAGCTGGGAAGCAAACTAGGATCCAAAACATGCCTTCCCTTCGGGATAAGAGATGTAACAATGTCCCAAAATAGCACATACTTTCCAAATGCATCAGCGAACATTAGGCCTACCTTACAACACAGACAAACACCAAGATGTGTCTTATTTGATTAGAAATGTATACACGAAAGCACTGCATTCCGATGTTTGCTCTTTCAATCAGCAGGCTGTTAAAATGTGTGAGCAGATTTGTATACTGAGATCTAGGACCAGACTATGAGCCGGCCTATTGCGTATGTGTGGCAGGAATTCAGAAGCTAATCGCTGGCTTTAAATAAACTGGCTTGACTTAATGCAACAGTAACTGATTCCCGGGAGAAGCATACATACTTCTTATTCCTATTTTTGTCATGCAACCAAAGGAGCAGAAACCCGCAATGGGAAAACAAGGGAAGAATAAACATGGTCTACGTCTGTCCCACAAAGGATCATACTTAGGGGTCCCAGCCAGAAGTGATGAAAGCAGTTTGTTTTGTTTTTTTCCTTACATTCTTCCTGTTTCTTTCCAAGAGCATACTGACATCACTGCTCAAATTAGCCAGAATGCTATTGGTCAGAGTCAGAGAGCTAAATTAGCATGAGCCACCAGCCGAATGCCCCTAACTTTTATCTGAGGTTGGTGAGTCAACTCTGCCAGTCACTTTGGTAGGAAACCCCCCATCACTTGAAGGTCCAGATCTAGTTCAGGTAAAACGGTGACATTGGCTGGTGAATTTTGGGATGCACCAACCACTGTGGCCAGTGGATGATAAAGTTTGTTGCCTGCCGTGGTCACAGTCCACAGAATTCAGTGAAGTAGCTCCCTTAGATCCAAAGCCCAGAGCAATATGGCCACCAAACACATATTTTGCAAATACTACATCAATAACTATTTGCAACATTCACTCATTCACCTATTTCACAGTTAACAGGGCAGACATGATATTTGGTTAACTCCACAGCAATGATCAGCTCGACCGTATAGGAGTTGTTCCACTCTGACACTTTTCAGCAGTATTGAGGAAAGCCCATTTTACACACATTTACACCTTTGAGGACATTTGCTCATTAATGTCCTACTGACATGAACTGTAGATGTAAATGGCTCTGGGCTGTTGGCAACACAGAAAAATGTTTTACCAGAATAATCCTAAAATAGACTATTCAATACATATAATACATTTACATTTCACTATCACTTAAAATCTAAATCTAGCTTTTAAAGTATGAAATGGCTGACATCGCAGAACTTTGAGGAAGGCTTTCTTTAAAAAAAAAAAAAAAACCCTGAGAAAGCACAGGCTAAATAAGCACAGGGGGCCCTGAGCCAAGAGGAAAAAAATGATGACATTGTACCAGGGTCGCTGAAACCATCTCTTTAACTTACTGCTTCATAGCACTGATCTTGGAATCCATGGCTTCCTGCTTTCCCCTCATAAGCTGTACATCACTGAGTAGTTTGGAGACACCGTCTTGGCCGAGTTTGAGGTCCTCGTGTTTAATATTTGAGACCTGGGGGAGAATGCAATGAAACTTTAGAAATCCGATTTAAAGCTGCCTCAACGTTCCTTGAACCCAATGGAAATGATGTATTTGGTATTTCGTTGCAGCCTGAACTGGTCAGTTGGCCATAGGCACGAAACATACATGGAAAAGCCTATAAATCAATGGGAAAGGGTCTGCATTAAGGGTCAGGCAACATTAGATTACGAGCTTCTGGCTTGCCGTCTCCCATCCACCTAGCCCGGTTTGGCTGCAGTCACAGATCTCCGAGATTATCTTTTGGCAATATTTGATGCCAAAAGAGATTAAGTTACAGCAAGTGAAATTCAACCATAGGGGAAAAAATCCTAAAAACATCATATTTCATTAAATTCACCTTATTGTATTTAGCCTGTTTTTAATTTAATTTCCATTCACATTATGTCTGATTAAAAATGTTCTGTAAATGAAAATATGAATTCCCTGAATTAATTAAAGAGAATTAATGCTCAACCACATCCGTGCCTTAAGAAAATCCATTGCATTTTATGACAATATTTAGACATTTGAATCTACTGACGCCAGAAGGGAGTATTCCATCCCCACGCAGGGCTTAGGTCATACTTCTTGTTCTATTCATGAGGATGGAGGCACCCAATACAAATAAATCCATTCATAGATCAAATATGAAATCCATATGAAATTAGCTATTAACAATTATTATGGACTGTTATGGTTAACACACACCATAGGTGTGCATAATAATTCTGGTAAGTCTCAATTTTACTGTTTATGAACAAGCATCTGGATCTGGGAATTTAATACGATTATTACGAGGCTGATGTTTCCAATATAACAAATGCAAAACTGGCAAAACACTTGCTTAGATAATATGATGCATTTTAGGGACTAAATATTTTCACTAAAAATAATTTGCCTTTCCAATCCTAAACTTACTAATGTGCGCAAGGAAAAACTAGCCTGTAGCCTACTTAAGTGATCTTGACGCACAAAATAGTATTTAACCCCAGCTGGACTTTTGGTAAAGTACCATGATACACTCACCCTTTCAAGCATTAAATCAACCAACAGAGCAGAGGAAAACCTCACCTGTAAGATACATTTCTGTCAACAAGCACATTTGTGAGGGTTCGAGTGCTCAGAGCCTCTGTTGTATTTTCGGGGTGGAGCGGGGACTTCCTGTGTACTTACATTGGTGACCTTTCTCTTGATATTCTCGAGTAGGAGCTCCTGGCCTCTGATGAAGTAGGGATGCTGAAATTCTGTGTCATCTTTCTCTGGCTTCACCAAGCCGCCCTGCTCAATGTGGACCACCTTGCGGAAACCATCTGACCAAAATGATGATAGAACCGTAAAATATTCAGTTTTATATGATACGACTACTTCGAAAAAAAGAATGAGAACAGAAGCATAAATGCCTCTCACTTACACATATTAAGCTGGCGGACAAAGCTGGCCATGTTATTATGCTTGAAGTATTTTGGAAGTACTTCTTTAGAGAATCTTCCTTGGTCAAACACATGGAAGCTGTTTCCACTCTAGAAAAAAAATACAATTAGTATTAAAAACAGCTATCTAGCATACAAAACAGTGAACCATCTTAAACAACAAAGATATTTCCACAATGTTCTGTCAATATACAATAGAATGTCAATATGTAGGCAAACAATTGAAATAACGTATCTGTGTATGCTAATTGATGATGAACAGGCATAATTCATTTTATTTGAAATGTCCTAAAATGCTTTACTTTTCAACGACAAACATTGCATTTTAACATCTAGACAATACTACTTTCTGGAATTATGATTACATTTATCATGAAATCCAAACCATTGTATTGGTCGTTGCAGTTAGAAAAACCGGATCCGTTCAACGCTGCAGGCTAAGGTAAATTCTCGCTTCGAGCCACACCCCCTCCTCCAGTAACTGGAGGTCTTAGCTATACCTGTTTTTGAGTTAGGTTAGCTGGCCCATATTTATTAATAACCTGTCCGAATTAAACACTTGAAAGAACAGGGCGCAAGCACTTGCAAACAGCATTACGCCAAGAATGTATAGGTCACGCTCACCAACTTAAAATTATCTTAAATTAAAAGTGCGTAGCTTCAAAGGATTTGCATAAGTTTTACATAATAAAACGGCAGTAGATAATACTGGTTGCAATTGTCCGTGACAGAACTGCGTTAGCGTGTTGCTGTTAACTTACTTAGGCTAGCTAACTTACCGGACTCCAGCAAATGAGAGGGTCTGTCTCTGGATCTTCCACCAAAGTCCAAAGTTTCGTTAGGAATGCAGGGACATTACTTCCACTGACCAAGACCGCACCCGTAACACCACCATTGTATTCCATTTCCATAAATGGGAACAACAATAAACGTATAAAGTAACGTTAGTTCGATGTAGCCAGGGTGACATCGACCAGGGCCAACCGAGAAAAACAAACGTACTGCATGAGCAGGCTAGTCAGCTAACCAGCTCTATAGCTAGCACTGGCTAGCTAACAGGCTAACAGAACACAACAGTGCTGCGAGCTTGCTATTCCAGTCTTTGACGTCGAGAGTATTTTGGTTATTTAAATGTCGTTGTAACGACCCTTCCCTTCCCCGCCACTAAATGGCTAATGTTAGTCGATGCACTGACTTTAAACGGACTAACCCCAAGTTGAGGAAATGATCATTAAATGAACATTTCTACGAACTGCGTAGGGGCGAAATCATCATTGCATAGTCGCATGGCAGTCGCCATTTTGTGACATCATTTGCGAAAATTACAAACCATCTCAGAATCAGGGGAACAGGGATTGACATTTCCCCTGAAGCTCGCAAACTCCAGTGGTTACCGGAGGTATTGCAGGTTGTTAAGCCTCTGGTACCAAAAGGCACATTGAAGTACGGTACATTCAAAACTATGAATTTACCCTGGCGAAAGTACACTATTTTGGACAATATCTTCACACTGAGCTCTAATTAGTCTCCTGGAAGCGGTTTTCTTTCTGATACACAGAAAAAAAAAAAAAAAACTATTCATCCCTTCATGTTTAGATACCCAGTGCGCATACTCGGGTGCCAAAAAAGCAATTTAGTCAAACATGGCAGCTTCCATGAACTGGCTTCATGCGCTATTGAGCTCCCATAGGAATCTAAGCGGAAACTGTCCTCCAATTCTTATATCTCGATGGCCAGTACAATTTTAAAACTATATATTTCAAAAGTAACAATGACAGCGTGCGCATTGCTATTATTTCTAAAGTGTTACTAAAAGAACAGTAATTCTCTTCTGAACTTTGACCCTTGGTGACGTTTAAAAATAATACCAAAGATTCACTATTCACTCAAATATACATATTTTAAAAATTGCAAAACAATTTTAAGGCCTACGTTTATTATTATTATTAATTTAATTTCTCAATACTACACCCTTGAGTAACTGAATTACGAAAGCCTTGCTAATCGTTGGGAAAAAAAAAGATAAAGTCTTATCAACGATGAAATCAACGTAAAAACTACTACTACTAAAATTGAACTACAACCACAAGTCTCACCAGTTGCTATGAAACCTTGCGCCCTCATGGGAGTTGTAGTTCAATATCAATTTTGGCCTTTTACGATTAAGGTGATCTGCCGATTCCTTAATAAAATGGGTTTTTCGTTAACAAATAATAAAAATACGGAAACAGAAGTATTTAAGCTATTGTCTTCACGTCGATAAAGGACATTCATGTATCGTGTACTGTAGCTTTTTTATACTCCGTCCCGGAAATTGTTCAACACAACATAGCTTTCAACTATGAACTCTAACCTCTGTGGAACCCACATGGTCGGTTCGCAGGTTCGCAGCATGCCTGTTTCCAAAAGTGAATTGCAACAAAACGGGACAATGAGTAAAGCTAAAGGGAAAAGTGTAAAAAGAAGAAATTCTGAAGAGGACGAAGATCAGGTAGAGAGCAATGAAATGCTTATTACTGGAAATATGTTCCACTGTACAGCGTAACGGTTATTGATAACTAGCTGATCTGGATAGCTGAAGAGCAACTAACTAACTAACTGACTTGATCTCCGTTCGCTTATGATAACTGTTGCTATGTGATATGGCTATAATGCGATGTGATTATTATTATTATTTTTCCAAAATAGTTTTCTGTATATGTGCCTTGCTAACTAGATACTCCAACTCTAAGTTAGCTGTGTAACGTTAGTTAAGTAGCTCGATAAAATTCGCTGGACGACTATAACTAGCTAGCTACGACTATAACTGTTGGTTCAGCCTCTTATGGTCTTTTGTGAGTGAATCCGATATACTCCTAAGTAACCAAATGATTTTGTTTGATATGGACGTTCACCACGTTTTTTGTAATGATGAGAAAACAACAAAAGTCAGTCATTAAGCTCTCTTGTTCTCCCTATTTTTTTAACAGCTTCCTATTTTTAATACTGATGGTGAGGGCCACGGTCTGAAAGATGATGAAGAGGATGAAGACCTGTCTGACAGTGCAGAGAGTGTATTCTCAGGTCTAGAGGACTCTGGGAGTGACAGTGATGATGAAGACGATGATGAAGACGAAAGTGATGAGAAAGATGAGCACAAAGAGGCCCCTACTGCAGACAGCAGTAGCACTTCTGTAGAACTGACATCTGTAGAAAAACATCCACTGGCTCTCCCCTCCAAGACAAAGGCCAGACTTCAGGTAAACAAAAACCAGTTGAGATCTGTTGTGATTAATGGTTATTTTACTCTGAACATGAGAATATTATATTGGTAACATACCACTGTGATCATATGCTTAATATGATCATGGTGCTCTTCATCTGCTCTTTCCCTCACCCCCCTTTCTGATATCCCTATCCCTCTTGTCTAACCCAAAAAAAAAAAAAAGAATTGCACTTATGATGACTGTATGTTTAGAACAACACTTCATGTGTATTTTACTAGTTATGGATGTGATGCTTTAACTTGTGGAAGAACCTATGCACTTGTAAGTCGCTTTGGATTAAAAGCGTCTGCCAAATGACAAAAATGTTAAAAAATGTAATGCATCTCCACCCGCCTGGCTTGCCTAGTCCTGCCTTCAGCATTCATCCTACCTTCAGCATTCATCCTACCTTGAACATTCCCCATTCCAAGTTAAATGGTAAATGGCAGGCATTTATATAGCGCCTTTATCCAAAGCGCTGTACAATTGATGCTTCTCCATTCACCCATTCATACACACACTCACACACCGACAGCGATTGGCTGCCATGCAAGGCGCCGACCAGCTCGTCAGGAGCATTTGGGGGTTAGGTGTCTTGCTCAGGGACACTTAGACACAGCCTGGGCGGGGGATCGAACCGGCAACCCTCCGACACCAGACGACTGCTCTTTCTGCCCATTTACTTGTTTTTAGCAGTATCCATTTTTTCTCTTTTTTTGGCCCCTTTCCATCACAGTAACTTACTCCCAATTGTGGAGAGGTGGCTTCCACTTGCTTACAGTTAAATGCAAAAGTATTTAGACACAGGGATGCAATTATTGTTGTTTCAGCTCTGTACAGCACATTGGATTTAAAGTAAAACAAGGTTAGTGCTGGCTGCCAGCTTTAATTTGAGGATATTTACATCCATATTGGGTATAGGAATTTCCTTTTTTATATGTAGCCCCCCTTAAGGGCACCAAAAGTAATCAGACAATTCGCTGCTCAGCTGTTTCTTGACCAGTTGCGTGTTGCATCATTCAAGCAGAAGAACGCTAACAAAACATCTAGATGTGATTCTAGGTGTGGAATTTGTATTTGGAGTCTTTTGCTGTTGTTGCTTCACACAAGGACCAATTGAGTGTCAATGCCACTAAAGCAGTCCATTATGAGGCTGAACATTTTGAATGAATCTATCAGCTATCATCGGCAAGAATCACCGCGTGCGTCAGAATGGTGCTTCAGAATCACCTGTTTGGTACATTGTTTGGAAGCAAGGATGCACTGCTGAGCTCAGCGAAAGTAAGCGACTTGGCAGATGACAGAAGACTGCTGTAGTGGATGAATGAAGAATACTTTAAATTATGAAGCAAAAAAGAAGAAGCACGACGTTGCCTGGAAGAACATGCATCTTGCGCAGACTACCGAGAGGCCTGTTATTTCATGATAGCTTGTGAAAGTTATCTGCATGCGTTAGTGTGTAATCCTGCATTGTGATGTACCTCTTTGTAGTGTCTTTCATTTCTTAACATCACTCTAGAAATACTGCAAGCAATGTTCGCGCTGCACTAAATGAACTATAATAGCATTACGAACTGAGCCAGATATACAAGGTTACACTAGTGGAAGTACATGAAAACCTGTGATTATTAACAGATAATGCTAATGATCCCAAGCACCCCCCTAATATGTGAAACATGCTGGAGGTACTGTTATGGCTGGGACATAATGGCTGCCACTGGAATGGGCTCACTTGGCTTCATTGATGATGTGACTTGTGACGGAAACATCTGCTCACATCCAACCCAGTGCCTCAGAACTCATTGGACTGGACTTCACATTGCAGCAGGTCAATGAGCCCAAACATGCTGCTAAAGCAACCCAGGAGTTTCTTGCAAAAAAAATTTCTTGACTGGTGAAGTCAATCACTCGTCCTGAATCCAATTTAACGGGTTTAACTTGCCGAAAACAAGGCTGAAGGCGAAACACCAGAAACAGACAGGCTGCACTACAGGCCTAGCAGAACATCACCAGGGAAGATGCCCAGCCAGCTGCTGCAGTCCACCGTCCGAGATGTTTGTTTTTTGCGGTGCGAAACTGCACAACCTGCAAAGCTTGCACAGACCAACTGCCGGTGTCCAGTTGACTAGCTTTCGCTCGCTGTTGCACGTCACAGCCATCCAAACCCCTCCTTTGGCCCATCTGCTGCCCCACAGGGATTACTTGGAACAAGTATGGTCAAGATGCAGTTTTCACAAACCCCCTTTTGTACAGAACTATTAACTCAAGTAATACACTACATCAGTATATAGGTACAGTTGTAGTGCTTAGTGTTTGTCCACGCCATGCTATACTTCAGTAAATTCAGTTGTGGTGTTGCAATTGTAATGAAAGTTTGTTCTATTAAGAAAGGAGACTGTTATTTTTTTCAATGAGACTGCAAATTCTAGTAAGCCTCTTGCAAGTGATAATGACTTTGACTTGAGAAAACATCCCAGTCATTCACCAGTGTGTATTATGGATTTTATTTCTCCAAATGAAGGCACAATGTTTCTATTTGTCCCCACACTGTGCCTGCACCAGCTAGACGGATATTCTTCTTATTAGCTGCCTAGTTGAGATGGCGACTGTACAGTGGAAAGAAACAGCTGTTGGCTAAGTGTGCTTGAAAGGATGCACAGGGTAGTAAATTTTATGGAGGTAAATGTTGTAGTGCTAGGACAGACTTGCAGAATTGCAACACTTCTGCAAAGTATGGGGCAACCATATTGTACTTTTTCACAGTGAAAGTTGACTACATAACCAGGTTTCAAAACACTGTCTCCCCCTAGTGGCAAGGTTTATGTGTGGTATTTCACAGACTGCAGTTTGATGGAGGTGACACTCAGACACCCTTTTGAAACTGCCACTGACAGTTCTTACTTTCACAATAAGAATATAAATAAATATTTAGTACACTATACTGAGTGTACACTGCTGAAATGAAAAGGAAAAAAAACAGAACTAAAATAACAGCACTCTGTGCTCGAGCATGAACCGATTTATTTGAATGGCATTTAGTCTCACAGGAGTGTCAGTCCTACTGGAACAATTATCCGTAAATATTTTAGCAGTTACTTTCATTTAAAAACCTGTTCACAGTGGGTTTGAGCAGAAAGTCCATGGATGCAGTTCAGGTCAGGTACAACATTTTGGACGGTTTTTATCCCGGTGGTCCTCCAGTAAGTGGACTGCTGTGTAACCAAAGAGTAACAGTCAAGACGGCATTTTCGCAGAGATCAGTTCTTCAAAAAAATGCAAGGCCTGACAAATCCGGCAGGAATCCTTTTGATTGTCAGGAAGTGTTGGGTTTCATTTTGCGAAATGGGAACAGTGAGTGTGCCTGACAGATGCAAGTCCTCTGTGTGCTACTATCAGGCCTGGACCCCCCCCCCCCTCTCCTTATCGTCATTACCTCTCTGGCTGGCTGCTTCGAGATGGGGGCGGGGGGGGGGGGGGTAGAGAGGTTTGGGACAGGGCGACCTGCTCCCTGGCCCTTCCAAGGATCAAACCAGACTGCCCTCCAGACAGGCAGACGGACGCAGACAGGCAGACACCCCCGTGCTGAGACCTGGGGTTAGTCTCCCATCACCACTGGCAGGGAGCCGGAGACAGCAGCCAGGCTACTTCCGGGCTCACACGCTGATGAGGCGGCTCGTGGGTAGGGGGAGGCAGGTCGCGTAGAACTGCTTCTGCATTTAAGGGGCACGTGAAACACTGTCGTGAGTTAGGCAAAGCTCATCTGTCTTATTTTCTGTCTTATCCGTTCTTATTTTGTTGGGTGTTATCAGTTCTTGTATGTATGTATGTCTTTATGACCTTTATTTTTACTGCGGTAAATGAGGTGAAGTGCTTTACTCTGAAGGTACCACTGTGCCTCATCTGGAACTTGAACTTTTTCTGCTTCACAGTTCACTGCCCCATCGATTATACCACACCCTCCCTCACGAGTATGATGTTAAAGCCTATTTACTTGACTCATAATACAGTAATTTATGAAGAACCTATCCAATAATTCCACATCTCAGTGCTGTGCTGTAAATCATGCACCCCCTTGATTCAAACTGCGACTTAATAGCCGTCGGGAAAGGGTTAAGCGAAATCTGGCAAAATAGCATGTGTACGGTATCGAAAAAATCCTGGAACTAATTCGGAACCTTGAAATCTTTGTCTGGAATTAGACTCCGTACGGCGGGACGCATTGTTCCAGCTTCCAGCCGTCCGATCCGTTCAGCCCTCGTTTTTTATGTTGAATTCCCGAGCTCCTCTGGATGAAGTATCGGGGGTCCGTTACACTCCGGGGCAGACGCTAATGTGGCCGGCGGTGGGTTTACGGTCCCGGCGGGAAGGCCTCGCCGACCAGGCCCGAGTGGGCGGGAGAGCGAGGCTCAGCTTTCCAGGAAGGGTCCGCTCGCCGCGCACACGCGCACCCACGCAGGAAGCTTGCCCCCTCAGACACGTCTAGCCCGCTTCCCCCGCCGGTGCACGAACACTCCACCTCTGGGAGAGACGCTTTAGAGTTAGGTCCAAGCTGATCCACGCACACATCCTCATCAATGACGCTCCACAGCTCTGTTCTGCCTGTAATTGGGCCGAAGCGGGGAAGGCTTACAGGTGACCTGGGGCCCACCTTTCCTCCACTGGGCGGATTTGAAGCCGTTGGAGAGTTAAGAATTCATTTTGGGCCAGAGCACGCACGTGTGGGCGTGTGTCGATCTGTGCGGGTATGCGAGCGTGCATTAAAAAAAGATACAAGAAGGCCTGGATTTGAAGCCCCCTTTACACAGCCATAAATATCCGATTTTAAATGGCTCCATATGTGGAATAGCATCAAGCGACATAGTTTGTTGTCCTCTTAATGGGGCCAAGAGTAAAAAATTATTGACATTTATTTTTGACGTAGTCACACTCCACTTGTTTGTCTGCAGGCTTTTTTCTTCAGCTGAGCTAGACCAGATCCAGTTGCCCTTCCTTGAGTCCCACACCTCATTTCCCTGGTGGTTGTGGTCAGGCAGGCAGGGAGCCAGCCCCGGCTGGAAGTCCAGCCGGGCTGGTTTTTGATACACAGTCACTCTGTAAGACCTCTGCTTTTGGCTAGATGCACATCATCTGGACAATTCATCTGCCTTTCACCTCCTACCTCCACGAAACCCCCTTCCACATTTTCCCCTCCCTGACTTTTACAGTAAACAGATTGATCCTGTTAGCCTCCTGCTGCACTGAGCTGTAGCACTTCATAAGGTGGTCCCGCTCGTTCACCGGCGGGCCCCATAGGCTTTTCACATTACTCGCTGCAGTGCCGGGGAGCGGGTATGTCACCCCCCGTCGTCTTCAAAACACACCTCGAAAGATGAAGAAAACGAGTGCCAGCGACCACGTTCCCCCTCGAGGTTCTCGCCATTGTTCATTTTGGAGCGGGAATAGCGGGCTTTTCGCTGCCTCTTAGGCCTCCACACATTCTGAATTTTCGGAAAAGGATCAACTGCACAGCCGTCATGATGTCAATTTAACTAGGCATTGGGGAGGAAGTGTTTCAGCTTGCCTTTTTTAGTCCAAAAGATACTGTTTCCCTGAGTAGATATAAATCAGAGCAGGTTGCTTACCTGCCCAGAGGTCCTCAAAGACTTTCCTCCCTTTTCTCTAAAAGAACCTTGACAAGACTAATGGGCCACAGTAAATACCGTCTGTGACGGTCGTTTTCTGCTTTATTTGTGTTTAAATGGATGCTATTTGTGCTGAATTGTCTTTTATTGTCTCTGTAAATCACACGAAGGAAGCTTTAACGAAATAAACAGCTTCATTATAAGTCATGTGCAAACTCTCTTACATAGGGTAGAAGTGGGGTTGTCAGAGTAGAAATGAGCATATTACATACTGAAGAATTCTTCTGTTTTCGTAATTAATATCCAGTTAGTTGCTGTAGATTTCAGTTGCGTTTCGGGAAAGAAAAGAGTGTTACCGAATTTGATGGTTAAAGAAAGTTTAGCTCTTTATTTCTTAGTTACAAATCTGCGTGGTCTTACGAGCGAGTGTTGTCAATCTAACACAACTTATCACTGAGTGTCACAGTTTAAGTACAATTTCTCTACCATTGGGCTAGCCAGGATAGAAGGCTTCTTGCATGTGATAATGCACTCCTACCTCAGACTAAGTAGTATTCATACTTTACATGGTTCTATTCTGGCTAGATCAATGACTTTTCAGATATTATAATTTCTAATCATTCATGGTTTCCTTCCGATGGCTCAAGACACCGATGTCTCGAGCCATCTGTTGGCAGAAATTTACATGCGAAAAAAGGTATTCAAACTGCAGACGTTGACATGATGAACGCAGGGGCTCTTAAACACAGATTGGAAATTTTTTTACTTAAAAAGGAAACAAAAAATATACCAAAAAAAGCCAAAGTCCAAAAATACCTTTTTAAAGAAATGACCTAATAATAATAATAATAATAATAATAATAATAATAATAAACCTGTTTGTGTCCTTGCTGTTCATCACAGGGCCAGAAACAGAAATCTCCTCTGAAGGAGAAGATGAAGAAGGGGAGGGTGAGCGCGTCTGAGGATGGAGGAGGAGGAGGAGGAGTGGGGGAGAGTGGACAATCGGAGCTGGACAGTGAAGTGTCGAAGCCCGTTCCTCCGCCGAAGGACGAATATGAGCAGGATTCCTCAGACGAGGAGGTAAGGAGATGACATCATCATCCATGCACTGGGGGTGTAAACCTGGGCCGCATTACAGCAATGTGAACACTAGGGCTGATGGGGACGGTTATCACAGAGATGAGTGATTGTACTGTAACAGGGCCCTAATCCCATCCCTCATCTATCTAACTTCTGTCTCATTTGAGTGGTGCATCAGATCAGAATATACCGAATTGTCTTATGTTTAATGGAAACAACTGAGTCAAGTCGAGTTTGGTCAAGAGAAATAATCTAACTTCAGCAATGATTGACAGTGTTGTACAAAACCGTTTCTGCTGTAATTGGAAACCATAAGCAGAATGGTCAGAGATGATATTGACAGTTAATCTGCATTCAGACCATTCCTGTACAACTAGTTCCAATAGTATTACAGTTTAGCTCATTGGGGAAAACTCATTTTGGGAGAAAAAAACAAAAAAAACTCTATGCCAATGATACAATAAGGGAAAAAAATCTTAGAACAGACAGTTCAAATTCTTACTCAGTTGCTAAGTGGGGACATATTATGGATTCTTTGAAAGGTAACCAAAATTCAGTCCATTATTGATCCTATAATTTCTGGCAGAACTATTAGATTTCTGCAGGTGGGCACAGTAGTTTTCCCACTGTAACGTCGTGCTGCCAAAGTACAGGATGTTCAGCCAGCTGTGACCAAAGTTTAAGCAAGTGAAGAAATTAACAATTTAGTACATGTGAACCATAGAATACATAATATGAAAGTAATGAAAAACATACGACTTTTCAAAAAAAGGTTTTTAGCAGTTTTCATATTTTGTCCCTTAGGGATAACTTTTTTGTTACCCTCAACGTAATCTTGAAGTCCTTGTGCATTATTAATTGAAGCGACAATGTGGTTGTAATTATTTGTAATTGCTGCATATAAAAGTTTAAGACTGATTTGGTATTCGATGGGAAAATGTTAACTTGGGCCACTGTGAACCAGTGGCAAAGTTAAATTGGTGGTATACATTTTTACCCTTGTGTCCGGAGTATACAAGATTATATTTGCAACTGTTTGTTTGTAGACTGCTGCCTTCTGAGATAAATGTTTGCTGGGCTGTTATCCTATGTGATGCCCAGCATACACCCAATTACCATCTGTTTGCAAAGGGTTTTGATAGGGTCCTGTTTCACACTGGAAGATCAATAGAAGAAAGGCAGTCTTGCGAATGGATCTAATGCCTCTAACATTAACAACGACCTTAATGCTAAATTAATTTGGCCAGACTACTGTACATTCCGTCTTGCATTTGAATGGGCTTTGAACAGACCTTGGTATTGGATGATCCTCCTCTCCATTGATCTGTTTCCAGAGCTGGGCGTTGTTCAGATTGTCATCCCAAACAAATCTCTATCTGTTTGTGCTCATGCAACAAACCAGTTGTCTTGTACATTTGTCCGCATCTCCCCATCAGGGGGCAGCCTGTAGCCTAGTGGCTGAGGTTCTTGACTGGGTCCCGGAAGGTTGGTGGTTCAGGCCCCGGTATAGCTACGATAAGATCTGCACAGTTGTTCTTCTTGAACAAGACCCTTAACCCCACGTTGCTCCAGGGGGGATTGTCCCCTGCTTCGTCTAATCAACTGCAAGTTGCTTTGGATAAAGCGTCACCTAAATGGGAAGTAGGCCTGTAGAGTGGACAGATTGAAATGCAAGGGATACAACAGTAAGCTACTAAAGGGGTTTACTCAATCTTAAGAATTATCTATGTTCTACAAAATAAAAACCAGCAAAATATGAAATGAATGTCAAATACAAATAAGGAACACTGAAGTTTTCCTTTCGTAAGAACTCCTGGTCACTTTTTCTTGCATACCTTTGTTGCACCTATTCAGAGTGGAAGCTCTGATGGGGCTTTATACGGCTCGTCAATCGGAGTTAGTGTACATATATATCGAATATGATTTTGCATCATTCCTGCCAGTTTTTTGAGCTTTTGATGGAGCCTTTGGAGCCAGTTTATTCTAAACTGCACAACAATGAATGAAAAATATTCTGTTGCATAATTGTTTTAAATAATTTATGCAGTTGCATTTTGCTATATTTTGGGTCAGTCGGTATTGACATACTCTTGCGAATGGATTTGTGTCCTGAACAATGAATTCAGTACGTTTTCTGGATGCATTAGAAAACGGGATGCTGGGCTTGGAGTCTCTAGACCATCACAATTTTCCTATTTGCTTGCCTGGCATTCTTCTGCTGTTTAATTTTTATTGTCCATTAAAAGCTGTTGAACCTCACCATGCTGTGGCCTGAAATTTACCAGGCCATGCAACCGGCTGGCCATCCGAATCGGCTTCTGGCAATTGGCTGTGGACGGGGAATCCGTCGTAACACCGGTGTTGTTCCCGAGTTTGCTCCCAATGTAAACATGGATTGGCTTATGTATCCTGTCAAATGACACAGAGCACATCCCCCAGTAGCTGCTTTGCTAACATTAAGGCCTTGGTATTGTTTCAAGCTTTTCTGCTTGTAATCACAATTTTGGCCTCTTGAGTCACTGTAATGCTTCAGGTATCCACATAAGGAGCGCTGCAGCTGAAGTGTGTCGGCTTTTCTGCTGCGTTCTCATGTCAGCCACATGAGGGCTAGTGCTGCTCACGAGAGAATTCTCTCTCCCTGATGGCAGCTGGTGGCTGGAAGTCTGGCACGGTATCGGGGGAAGGTGAAGCACCCTGGAATTAAAGGTACAATAGGTCATTTTGGACTTCTAGCGGTCGAGGAATCGCAGCAACAAACACCCTCAAACCACAACACTGTTTATCCCTCCCCCTTGTCTGTGAACGCATTGACGTTGAAACCCCCCCCCCCACGCTATTGGTTGCAGCAATAAGAATCAATTTTCAACCAATGGGCTTGAGTTATTGTGCAGCTATACAATGTTTTCGTAGAGTGTCGGTCCATCAACTGTGTATGTTGAATCCCTTCAATGATAGGAAGGGATTTACACTGGTCTTGTAACAATGTTGTTGCAAAAATCTCACCTATTGTAACTTTAATGTGACCCTGGGTGGTTAAAACCTCTTCTACCTCGAGCAGTATGGAACGACCTGCATCCTTCCACCATGGATCTCCATCCCGCAAAGCCTGTGATCGGCATTGACTAAGCCTGCTGGGAATTAGGGGATTGTGGTCTATGAAAAGGGATCTGTAGTGCTGTCGTTCGTAGCCATGTCTGCTCCAGTGGTGTCGGGGGTGGGTGGCTCCTGCTTGCAGGACAGTGGTGTTTGCATCCTGATCTTCCCAACATGACCTTATGATCCAGGGCCTGTCCTCCGGGTGTTCCCTCTGCTGCCGCAGACCAGCATCCATCATGAAGGAAAGCCAAGAGGCTTCTTACTTGGAAGCAGTGAACCCACTGAACACGTTTCACATCTGCCCAACCACCAGTGTCAGAGTTCTTCTGAAAATATGTCTGCCGGGTTCTCCAAATTTGTCTGAAGGGTTTATTTTATGAAATTGTAATTTTCTTTTTCCCCGTCGGAGTGTTTATTTTTTGCTCTTGTCGCAGGAAACGGCCGGGAGCAGATGGTGGGGGGGAAACGGAAAACATTTGTCTTCAATCTCGTCGCTCTACTTAGCGTTCCTCCATTTCAACTTTCCATTCGCCGGAGTGTGCTCATTCGAAACTTTAGAGCCCGGGCTTCTACGTGTGGTCACGGTACGCTCCAGCGTATGAGTGTAGCGATGGTGGTCCGGAGCCAATTTGGCTTGTATTGAATTAGCCCCCCGCTTGCGGACAGCGCTCCGGCCTCCCAACCTCCTGCAGCCCTCGGCACAAGCTGTCCACAAATAAAAGTCCCCGAGCCCTAACCTCCCCCCCCCACCCCCCCACCAAATCCCTCTCCCGCCCGCCCTCGTAATAAAGGGCTATTTCCTGCTCGCAGGCTGAAAGGGAATATGCGAGACGGCCGTGTCTGTCCGAGGCCTCGCTGGGAGGAAGAGCTTTTTCCCCCGCAATGGTTTTTCCATGTGGAGCGCGAAATGAATGAAGACACATTGTGGAATAAAAGCGGCCCGGCTCCCGTTGGAAGCCAGCTTCCTGACTCGCGCGGTCGCCGCGGCGATGCCGTGCCGCGGCGGGAGAACTCAATTCGGTAGCAGCGGAGGGGGGGGGGGGGAGGGTGAGGAGCGAAGAGCGCACGGGGGGTGGGGGTAACGGGAGGTACGGCAATCAAAAATATTAGACGGGAGGCCAAGTTCTTTACAAGTTGGAGCGCGAGCAGACTCCCACTCCGTTTTGGAAGGCGCTTAGATTTGCGTGCGGCGCTGGATGCTGGCGTTCGAGATTAGTCATTCGCCCGTGCATTTCGACGGGCCTCTGGCACGCCTGATATGTCTGGGTGGTGAGCAGAAACTTGGATGGGATTCTTCGGGGGAAAGGCGTTAGTTAGCCTAGTCCACCAATTCCACAGCACGCACCCCTCCCCCCTTAATTTGGCAGTTTAGTTTTTTTTTCGTTCAGTCAGGGTATTTGTGCCAATGTTTCCTCATGATGTAAACCCTGCTCGAGTCCAGAGCATCGCTCTTACATACCTGTGTGGTTTTTCTTCTTTTTTTTTCTTCTCTGAGAAGGCTGGTGAAGTCAAGCTGTATTTTTAGGCTGTGTTTTCATTTCCAAAAAGCTGGAAGTCTGGGCAGTTAGAGCATGCATTTATGAGCATCGGTAGCTGGAGGGTTGAGATGATTGCATCACCTTTAGTCTCGTTTCTGATTGTGTGAAGGGATTTTTCTGTTCGGTGTAATGCCTTTTGGTCTTTACCTTTGACATGCTGCACTGCATATTTTTGTTTCCTGGGTGGTTTAATGACAATCAGCAACACTGCATGCAAAGCAGATGCTTGGAATAACTACATGTCAGTTGCCCTAGTGAAAGCACACATTTATTTTCTGAAGTAAATGGACATCAGTGTTTTCTGATTGTGACTTAAAGGTACATTTGAAGGTATAATTTGCTTTCTCTGGTTGTTTTTTTCCATTGTGTTTTTGTTGTAGTGTTCATTTCCAATTGGCTGATGTAAGATCGTCGATACTTCCATACAACATTTCTGAGGTTCATGGTGTCAAGCAAGAAAATACACTTCAGGGTGTCTCGGTGGCGCAGCCTGTTGAGCACTGACCGCATGCTCATTGCGAACCGCAACGTCGGCGGTTCGAATCCGACCGTCTGACATTTGTCGCATGTCTTCCCCTCTCTCTCGCTCCCATTCTTCCTGTCTCTCTATACTATATACTGTCCAATAAAACTGAAAAAGGCCTAAAAAATATCTTTAAAAAAGAAAAGAAAATACACTTCAGGTCCCTCAAAATCAGCTTGTACAAAATGTGTTCTATACACCTGAGCAGAAATATTTTATAGTTTTTAATTCACAATTATAAATGAAAAAATCTATTTATGTTATGCTGGTACTACTTTCTCTGTGTTCTTTGGGGACAGTTTGTTTTTGTTTGCTTGTTATATAATTGCTTACAATAAATCACAGAAGCCCTGATTCCTGCCGTTAGCCAGCTAGTCACCAAACACTTCTGTACGCCTCTAAAATATCCTTTATTGTGAAAACAGCAACTGTGACTATGACCCATGACCTGCAATACCCAAATGAAAAGGTAATCGACGTACTGTAATTTTTATTACGGTACAGTTCCACAGTTGCCTACAGAGGGCAGTGTTCAGATATAAATAGACACCGTAATTCAATTAATGCAATGGTTCATTGCCATCTAGCATCTCTGTGCACATCTGTTTCAGGATTCTTTTCCATTTCCAGTTTATTTGCTGCAAACGGTTGCTTGAACGTGATGTTGGTTGAAAATGTGAAATTCTGGATCAGGAAACTGTTGTGTAATTGCCTGGAGAGCCAGAGGGCGGAGAGTGGCATGGTGAACTGGAGTAAGTCTGGCAGCTCACTGAAGGTTGAACCCGGGAACCCTAGATGACCCCACCAGCTGAGACGCTTGACTTAGGCCCATGCTAATTGTGCAGAGGGATGTATATTACTATTCCAGATCTCTCTCTCCTCTCCCCCCTCACTCTTTCTCTCTCTTCTCACCTCTTTCTCTCTCTCTCTCTCTCTCTCACACACACACACATACACTCATACATAGTAACTGCATAACCAGCGATAGCGTCTCTGACATCCACTTTTGATTTGCACTTCTCCAACACTTGACTGGAAAATAAAATGTTGCTGGAAAAGGAAGTTTCCACTTGTCTGTCACGTCGTCTTTTTTTCCACTTGCTACAACATTTGCGGCGGGCTGCCCAAGCGTTTCCAGCTCATGGAATACATTCTATTCCCTAAATTCAAAGGGGTAAACTGGAATTAAGCCGACCCACGGACGGCACGCAAAACCTGACGCCGACGTCAAAAAAAAGTTTGATAGATGAAGCGCGTGAAGGTGCGGAGCGTGAGAAGCCCTCTCGCTGAAATCAAAGAACGGTGGAGAGAGAAGTTATCGCTGGGGCGGCGGTCTTTGGGGACATTTCCTATGCGGAGCATGGGGTCACGGGCCTCACTGTGTGTTCAGCTGAAGCTGCCGCTAATTCCTCGTAGCACTGTTTGTTGTTGAATCACACGGCCCTGGGTAACCCACACCCTTGGATACCAGACTGTTGTAGGACTGTAGTGCGCAAAGTGTAGCCCAGGACTGTCTGCATGCGGCTAAATGACACGTGAAATGGCGGGAATACTTTTCACAATCAGTAAATATTTTATTGAGGCAGAATGCTATGTAGTGAAAGTAGTTCAAATATTTTTTGTTGTGTATTGTCCTGAACATTTTATAATTGTATTTTGTAGGTTTTTCCTAATGTTTTTGCTCAAATATGCCATTTGCTGAGGAGAGTATGGCCTGCTTGAGAATACACCTTCATGGTACCTTGTTGGTAGACTTGGATGACCAAGAGTATTGGTCATCATAAAAAATAAAGAAAATGACACTGATGTATTTGTCATTTATCTTATATACATCTTGGAAGTATAAAATGTGAAGCGTGTGATATTTTGACAATATGGAAATTAATGGAATTGCACGCCGCAAGCATACAACATATATTCTACTTTACTGTACTACTCAACTGTAACTTTCTAATAATGTTGACAGCAGAGTTCGTATTGAACAAAATTAAATGACTGAAAATGTCTGTACTGTTGACTCCTGCCGGCCTGAAATATCTAGGTAACCTTGTCTGTGTGTGCCTGTGTGTGTGCCTGTGTGTGTGCCTGTGTGTGTGCCTGTGTGTGTGCCTGTGTGTGTGCCTGTGTGTGTGCCTGCCTGTGTGTGTGTGTGTGTGTGTGTGTGTGTGTGTGTGTGTGTGTGTGTGTGTGTGTGTGTGTGTGTGTGTGTGTGTGTGTGTGTGCGCGCACACAAAACATCATCATAATGTGCTGGTCGGAGGCAGTGGCACGGGTGTAGGTGCACTACTTTTGTGGTACTTTGCCTCAGGCACTGGCCACCAGTCGTGACCGTGATTTACAGTGGATCGGTCATGTTTAATTGGCCGTCTTTGGTGGTTTGGAAGGTAGCTGGGTTGATTTCTTGGCCCCACGGCTTGCTTGTTATTATCCTTCATTAAAAGGCTTGCTTAAACTCCCCCCTTCAGTCAGACTACCCCCACTGTCCCTCCCTCCCCTGCGCCTGGAGTTCCCTCCGGCTCAGGAACAAGTGGAGTTCAGCCGTTTACTTTCCCTTAGCAAGCAAAACAAACACTGTCGATAATACGATATGCAGGGTATCCCGTGTTCAGTGAGGTTAGCCTCCTGTGCCCACCCCCACCCACCCCCCATTTAAAAAAATCAGAAAAACCATGGGAAGGTGGTACACATGTCTGGAAGTGGGGGTTTCGGGATAAAATTTTGGTAATCCCAAAGTTTAATTTCATGATTGGGAAGGCTCCAGGTGCGGGGTAATGCGCACCAGATGGGATCTGCGGCGATCCCAATTTTCCAGCACTGGCTGAGGGCAATAAAAGCTGGGATTTTCACAGTTCCGCAGACACCCCTGCGCTCCCGCTCTCAGAGGGTAATGAGAGCGAGTGAGACCGCAACGTTATACTTTATGTTTTTATTAAAGGCCCAGATTGACAGCAGGGGGAGGTTTTTTCCAGTATTAAAGTCCAGGCCCGATTGATGAGGACAGAGTGCACTGGGGTCCAGCCCCCAGCTGCTGGCTGCAGTGTGGTGCTCGGGGGAGCAAGGCTTCTCTCTCCCTCTCCTACTTTCACCTCTCTTGTCCTCCTTCCCTCTCTCTGCATCATTTCTCTCCCTTTTTCCTTCCCTTTCTCTTCCTCCCTTGTGCTTCCCCTCCCTCTCTCCATCTCTCTCTCCAAGCACTGTAGCCTGCAGTCATCCGCTGGGACCTGACAAATGGAACAGAGGAGGTTAGTTTACGATAAAAACTGTGTTAGTTCACTTCCAGTCCTGAGGTAAGAGATGTTTGATGGCCTCGAGGTGAAGTGGAATAAAACGTTGTCCACGGTTGTTAGGGTGACAAGAGCACGTGTCAGTATGGAGCGTGTTTGAGTCTAAAGAGTCCCCGTTAAAAGAGCATGTGTTCTCAGCTGCACGTCACTATCAACCACACCTCGGGCCTTCACCCTCCCTGCCCGCCGTCCCTGTAGACAGGCCGTACGTGCAGTTCCTGCTGCCTGCCAGCAGGGGTCACTGTGATCCAACCGAGAAAATGAACCAATTAAAGAAACACGAGTGGAGTGGGCCTGGTCTGGGCTCTCCCAGGCTTTAAACATTTCAAGTGGAGTGGGCCTGGTCTGGGCTCTCCCAGGCTTTAAACATTTCAAACCGGATCCCGAAGATGAAAAACCAGGCAAGCAAAAAACGAGAAACCCAAAGCTGTTAACCGAGTCACTAAAGCGACCCAAACTCTCTCAGGACATGCGTAAAAGCTTCCCCCCGTGACCAGAGAGCGAGCTGACCGCAGGAGAAGGCCCGAACTTGAACTCCTCACCCCGGGCAGGCCGTAAAGAATTGGGGACTAGAAACTTCATTATGAAGCTGGAGAAACTGCAGACCAGGCCCTGACCAGCTGACCATATGAGAAGCACAGCAAAGTTCTACAGTCTAATGCGTTTCCTCACTACACCGGCCTGCCTGCACAATGAAAACTCTGGATTCTTCCCCATTTATGTTCAAATATGTATTTTAAAATGTTTTTTTTTACTGGAACTAAATTATTTTGCTTCAAAAAAGTTCTAGTCCGCCACCACCAGCCAGGTATATCCGTAATGGGGAAAGGGGGGTCTGCTACTGCATGGGATTGAAATAACCATTGCCAGCCCTCAGCGGCCACTAAAACTTCCTTTATGGAAGTCGGCGAAGCCGTTAAGAGCGTAGGAAGTTGAGTTGGTCGCGCCTTTCCCAATGCCATCAAGAGTTTTCTGGTATCTGCTTCTGATTTAAACTCGCCCCTACTGCTTTCGACATTCATAAGAGAACGTTTCTCTCTTTATTAAAGGCATAACCAGCCCTTACGTTTGCATATGGCGAGGTTTATTTCTTTTTTTTTTCCTGGGAGCCATTTGGCTGTAATTGATTTTTTAGGAAGAAAGGGGGAAGAAAAAAAAACTAAAATGATTAATATATTTTGTGTTATAGCAGACATGGTGTGGTTTTTTTTGTAGTATTTGCGCTGTTAAAACAAAGAGCAGTTGTGCTCGGCACCATTGGCTGGACGCTGCTTTCGATTCATCAAATCAGAATAGCCGGGAGAACATGGGTGGTGTTCGATTACCGGGGGGTAAAAGAGTGCTCGCAAATCGGGACCAAGCGATCAGACACTCACTCACTCGCCCGCGTCATCCTCCACAGGGGCTTCGCTGGGAAGCTGTTTTTGATTGAACTTCCACTAAATGAGTCATTTTGGTGCAATAAACCACTGCGCTCAACCATACCACAAGTTGTGCTACTTTTGAAGTACTTTAGTACATTTCAGCGTTTTGCCTTAAAGAGCGGGGCATGGTTATTGATTGTGTGTTTACATGTCTAGCAATGGGAACACGGTGACTTCAGACTTTCTCTCAACTCCGCCATTATCACCAGAGCTACTGGGTGGTTCTGCCACTCCCTGCGGGCAGTGAGACTTGTCTGCTGTTGTCTGTACACTCTTTTATATCCCCCTGAGACGATTAAGTGAGATTAAATGAGTATGTGGTCTTAATCTGAAGACCTGTATATTCTACTCTGCTGAGACCTGCACTACATGGACTTTCAACAAAAAATAAATATGCTGGAAACTATTTTCACTGCAACATGTTTTTGTTATCCAAGATGGCCGTAAAAATTTGAATGCATGCCTCGGGAAGATCTTCTCACGCGTACACGTTCCCTGGGCCATGGGTGCTCAAATCTTTTTTTTTATTTTTTTTTTATTTTTTTTTTTTTTCAAAAAAATTTTTTTTGGGGGGAATTTACTGAATAACTAGCACTACTGCTTAGCCAGAAAAGATTCCCAGGTAACGGGAGGATGGAAAACCAGCAGTTCTCAGCCCTCAAGGACCATGATTTCAGTAACAGGGCCCTTGGCTAAAGGTAGAATATTTCACATTGTTGAATACACCTAGTATTGGTAATGATGCGTTGTTTGGCACAGTAACCTTATGAAGAACGAAACTGGGTCTCATGTCATGGAGGCACACACACACTGTCTGACTGTAGAAAATGTGACAAACCGCTAACGATTTTGGTTTCATGCCAGCCAAAAATTATGTCGATCATAATTGCCTCTGTTCCTCTAATCTCGGGTGTGAGGAAATTGGGTTATTATTTCTATGGTCCGTGCTAGTGCCTCCTGCTTTCTCCGAGCGCTCTACATCGGAGACAAAGGTTTGCATTCAGTCCTCTGCCGTTCCTCTGAAATCGATATGGCGATAAAATTGACAGATCAGTAGTAAATTACGCGGAATCTTGGCCTGTCATAGCTCTGTCAGCAGGAAATCTCTTTTTAATAGTCTTTTTAAGGAGAGCGGAGTTGTGTTTTCTTAGTCGGGGAATGTTGATACAGAGGACGTGTCTGGGGGTGGTTGGAGAAATCGCGCGCCGGTTTGGCTGTGCGCACGGGGACCGGGCCGCGGGATGTGGGAGCCACACAGGTGCGTGGAGGAGGGGGGGAGGCGCGGGGGCGTTTCGGGAGGGATTGCCAAACTAGCCACCTGTCGTTCCGTAGTTTGCAGGACTTCCTTTCATCCGGTCTTCTGCACTGCTCCCCGTTGGCCCAGCGTGCGTCCTGCCAGAAGGCCTGATTGAAACCAACTGCAGGCGGGGGCAGCCCCCCGAACGCACCCCTGGGAAGCTGGTGGGAGTGGAACCGGCAGTGCGTGGGGTTTGGGGGGGCTGTTGCCCCCAGTGTAGCCGAGAGACGAGCGTCTAGACCGCTTCTCGTTCGCGTCTGTACCCTCCTACCCCTGTTAGCGGACCCGGGCGCGTTTTCACGGCAGGGACTGCAAAATCGTTTACCGCCCTCCGTCTCTTGAGCGCGACGTGGGAGGACAGCGGTAAAAGCAAACCGTCCTCGCTACGGCCCCACCGCCTTCTTCTGTTTCAACTGTCCGTCGCTTCGCTGGCCTGCTGGTCCGTGTGCCGTCTGCTCTCCCTTTAATGAAAGTCTGCATCCATTCAGTAAGACACGGGGCTGGTCTCTCCACCACTCGGACACAGAATTCTGAAACGACATCACTGGCATATATTTATTTATGGTGGAACTGGAGAACGCGACCACGGCCTAACCACTCTAATGCCTAAATGACTTTCTCTTCTGTCGTAATATAGTCCTATCCTGGAACGCTTAGGGGCATCCTTAGACATTTAATTTCCAATAAATAACGACTTCTTTGAATGATATACCGGATGTGTGTCCAGGTGGAAAAATCGTTTAAAACCGCCTAGCCAAAAACGCAAATTTCCACATGCGTACACGAAGGTTAAGCCCCGCGTACAAGATCTCTGAAATAATTTATTCATCGTGATAATGTGCTGCTGAATCCGTGACGGGCGACAGTCAGCCTGTCAAGTTTTTTATTTTTTATTTTTTTGGTCTTCTGCTTTTCATAAGCAAGTGAGGACTTGACCCTAAGATTACCTTTTTTTGAATTGTGGTTTTGCCATTTTGGAAATAATGAACACTCTTATTTTCATAGGCTCTGCTTTACTTTGCAGGACAGAGATGTTAAAAATTAAAAAAGAGGGAAAGGAGGGGGGTGGGCGGAACCTTCTGGTGTCCAGCTACGGTCCCCGTGGCATCGGGTGAGGCGCGACACCGCGCGATTCCGCCCGCAGAGCGCCGTCGCTAGCTGCTGTGTCCGTGGGGGCCCGTGGTTGGAGCCCTGGGGTCGGTCCAGCGGACTGGAAGGCCCCGGAAGGCGGCGGGACGAGGCTCGGCGGGGTGCGCTGCGGTGAGACGCCCTCGCCGGAGACCGGAGCGCGGGCCAGGAACCGAGATGATGTCATCGCCCGCGGTACCTGACAGGGGAAGGGAGAAGGGGAAATGGTCGCAGCCGCAGGGCCCGCTGTGTAATCCGGCTGGAAAAGCCCTAATAAGGAGGAAGGACTACGATCAAAGTTGAGCCTGGAGGCACAGGACTGGCTCGCTCGCTCGGTCTTTCGAGTATTGCTTTCTTTGTCGAGTGGGCGCTTCTGTCTGCTCTGTTTGGATTCCAAGTTACGCCTGCCCTCGCCGGCTGTACTGCTCCCCCCGCTCCCCCCGTCTCCCCTCCTTGTGAACGGACATCGACGGTGGTTTGGCGGTTTCCCCCCCGACGGTTGATGACCAGGAATAGCTGACAGGTGCAGGGCAGAGCAACAGTTGGCTGCGTGTTCTTGTTCAAAATATGACAGGAAATACTGTCATCGTGTGTTGTTTTTCTTGGAATAGAGATTGTAACCCCCTCCCCACTCCCACCGTAGGACCACAAACCCTAACCTAACCTTTCCCATTGAGCTCGAGTTCAGCCTTTCTCTTGAAAGTGAAGGATGCCAGTTTTATTTATATCTGCTCTGAGCTGTGAAAATACAACAGAAAACCAAGCGCCAAAACAAGACGAACAAAGCATGAAAGAGAATGGGTTGTTTACATAAATAAATCCCATAGGTTTGTAATTGAGTTGTTATAAACCGCGTATTCGTGTATTGAGACTAATTAAATTCAGAAGTCTGGCCCAGTATGAGCAGATATTTTTGTTTTTGTTTCTGACATTTTGTCTGATAAAACATTGCAACGTATATCTGTCATGTACCCCTACTAGATAGGTCAATGTTATTGCTCCTGACATTTCTTTGTGATTATAAAACATTTGCATCTTTGGTTACAATAATCAAATTCTGCTGGACACAACATTTGCATGCATTTTCTCAGCCTTGGTCAGTGTTGCATGAGGTCACACCAGCATTTACATGTCATTTGGGGTGAGATTATTTCACCATTCAGTCAGACGATGGGAGTCCCCATTCAGATTTTTCCATGGACTTAAGTAAAATTTTATGCGATTTGACTATTTGGTGGAGTGTACAGGTGAGGACTACCTAGCTCCTTTTGACCTCACTAAAATGAATTAACCTCTCCAGGTAGGTTGTGCTTGTGAGAAACATGAGCCATTGGAGAACAGCTGTGGGTTGTCCCTTCAAATTCCTTGTGTTGCGTTCAGAGGGTTTGCCTCCCTTTGGCTTTCTATGCTTTCTGCAAGAAATGTCATAAGTCATGAGTGCAGTGCAGCTTTGGTAAAGACAAGACAAGATGCAGAAAAAATAATGGTAAATGCAATTTGGGCATCTCCGATGTGAACACTTGTTGCCAGAATTCTTAAATGTGTAGCTTTTCTTGGTTTACAAAATTGGTTTTCTGTCCTACATTTGGGAAGTCATGGAAGCTAGAAAGTGAGAGCAGAAATACTTATTGAATCTGAATTTATTTGGTTCAATATTAACCTTTTTCCTCTCTAAGCACAAACCGTTTACTTTCGAGAGAAGCTGGACTGCATCAGCTTAAACAGATTTGCATCATTAAAGACGTGCTGGAACGGCCAAGGTTTCTATAGCCAAAGTACACACACAGCATGATTTACAGTCTGACCAGCCTAATTTTATATTTTTTTAAAGCTTAAATGATCCCACAATCATTTTACTAGGCTGTTTATCAAGGGCAAATGCATAATAACATCAAGAGAAATGTGAACATTATCTCTTAAATGATCTGCATCTGTTACCTCTTTAAATATGTTTATTTGCAATTAAAATGCAGTGGTTAACATTTTATGCCGACTCTCTTCCTCAGAGCTACTATAATCTTTAGTGGCGGGGGTGTAAATTTGGCCTTTTCTCCCAGGTACAGGCCTCTGGTTGGGTGTAACAGTACACATATTTGTACTCCAGACATTTTGTTCAGCTTGAGCGAACTGACCATTCAGTCTTGCAATAAAACGTGTGCAGAACTTTTTTTTTTTCGTGCGGAGCTTAAATTCACAACTTGAAGTTTCCCCCGATTACTTGGTATGAAGTGCCTTGTTTTGTTCAGCATGAAATTATGGCCAATTTGTTAGTTTACATTTTCATAATAAATGCTCAGAAATGTTATTTCGGATGTCTTCGTTTTCATTACAATGCAGTCAAAGCCGAGGAACAAAAGGAAGTGCCAATATCACAGCCCTAATATCTGGTCATGGAGGTTGTCTGTCACCGCCAGTTGTTGAGACGACAATAACAGAATTTACGTGCTGAAAGAGAATTACAATAGGCAGAGATCAGTTGATGCCTTGTGTTGTTTGCTGGCTCTGTGGCAGCCTGTTTTATGCCAGTGCAGTGTGTGTATGGGGAAGACTGAAAGAAAAAAAACCATGGCAAAGCCACAAGTTGACAACACCTGCGTTTTGCCCCTTTACCGCCACAAACGTCAGTCTGTGATTGTGACTGACTGAAATATCTTGCCAAAGTCTCCCCATCTTATCAGCGGGTTTAAAGACATTTGGTCCTGGGAGATAATGCGGGAGAAGGAAGAAGAAGAAAAGTGGTTTAAACGGTCTTATTACACTGTTGGAAGTTCACAGAATACATATTGGGCAAGATATTACCAACTGAAACCAGATGTCTGCGCTGGAGTTATATTGTGCCTTCAGACGGAGTGTCACACGCCGAGGTGCGCTGTCTGTTATGAGAACGGCAAAATTGCTTTCAGTTGTAGCCACCCTCATACCCGGTCCCAGTCGCTCACGGCAGCGTCTGGGAATCTGTTTTGTGACTAATGCTCAACGGTAAAAAATGTCAGTATTTGTTGAGGTTTCTCATTTTACTTCTGGTATTATTTTTGTATACTTCTTATATTTATGGCATTATGATGGTGTGTACTGTGCATTCATTGCGATGATGGTACTGGTGTTATCGTGGTGAAGTTATAATTGTTATGAATTCATTGCAGTGGATGATACTAAGTAGGACTGATGAGCTGAATAAGTGTGGCAGACACAGACACGTGCACACAACCACACCAAAGCGCCCTGTAGTTTGTTCCGTGTCCTGTTTTGATGGCACCTGTCGCCTGATAAGTAGCTTGTGCTTTAGCCCATGGCAGTGCGAGAGACCATCAGAAAAGTGAGCACGGCGGTCGAGCGCAGCGGGTTCTGGACGCGACAGGGGAACGGAGGACGGACGCAGCGTCCCCCGAAAGCGGGAGGATCGTCGAGCGAACAGCTCTCCCTCAGGCGCGAGTGCGGTAGGAAGCAGAGGGAGCGGGGGGGGGGAGAGATGAGAGTGAAAAGGAGAGCGAGAGAGTGAGGAATTCCAGAGGTGCGGTCGCTTCCTCCATAGCCAGACGGCCGGGTCGGGGACGGGCAGGCTGCCAGGGGGCCTACCTGCGGATCCCATCTGCCCCTCAGCGGCGTGCAGCTGGCCGTTTAGAGTGCCGCCTGAGTCAGGGCAGGCCTGTCACTGTCAGCGGTCTTTTAATGGGGCACTTTGTGCAGTCAGCCCCACTGCTCACCACCCCCACCCCCGATTGACCACCTGTAAGAGGCAGAGGCTGCGCGAGACCGGCAGTTGGTTTTCAAACCCTGTGCAAGTTTGTGACTTGATGTGATGAGATGGTTTTTCCAGGTGGATTTCAAGGAAGATAGAAAGTATGAAAACGTACACATAGCTTGATGATTAGCGTAATGGCAGACATTCAAAATGGCCTAATCCTATATTTGCAAATATGCATTTAGTTAAAAAGACAACAGTCTGGGGAAACTTTGCAAGGTAAAAATGGCCTGGAATGTGATTTTCCCCTCTCTTTACTTGTAGCCTAATTTTACATAATTGAATTGCACATTCAAAGATGAAGAATCATGTATTTTATTTAGCATACGATTTTGAATTAATATTTCAAATGCAGACATTTTTGCGACTACGAATGGAGTCGTGCATTTTACATTACGAAATTAAGAATATTCCCAGTTTTTTTAATTCACAGATATTCTGAATATGCTCTGTGAGGAAAGATGGTGACTGAAATGGACTTTACTATTCCACAGTGAAGGAATTATATTGCACATACTAAAATGAATTAGGTTATATTTAATATGATACCTGATATGCTTGCTGTTGTAAGTGACTGAATTTGGTTTATACAACGATCTATAATGGTGGTGATTTAATAGTGATTTAATAGATTTTGTTCCAGTATGTTGTACCCAAAGACGCTTATTTCCAGGGTAAAATGCTGTATTATCAAGCCTTTACACCACTTACAGATTCTCCCCGTTTTAAAGTGAGTACCAACCCTGGGAAGTTGTTGTTTGCAAACAACTTTTAGATTAGTTTAAATTTAAATGTGATAAATACAACAAGGCTGCATTATTAATGTGCCATAAATCCAGTTTATAGTCCAGCGACAGAGCGTTTCTGCTATGGATGCTGCTGGTCGTAGCAATGTTTGGTTTATACTCTGGGCGACTGGAGTACATTTATGCTTTTTGCTAAGGACAATGACCACAGTCTGTCAGGTGACAATAAAACTTTCATAAACAATCTGCGTGTCTTTCACTGGACTATAAACTGGCCTCAAGAATTAAGTTATCTCTCTCTCTATCAGTATTTATGTAAGCATAAAATAAAATGGTTTGATGAATATTAATCCAAATTTAAAGAAGTCTGCGATCAGTGAAATATGAAATATTTATATTCCTTTATTGAGATTAATATAAATAAAACTAAACCTAAAATAATTACCTGGAGAAAAGGCTCTGAATTCTAAATTGCTTCAGAAGTATAATTTGGCCTTGATGCTGGACATAACAAACACTGGAGGATCTGCCACCACTGTAAATCCACAAAGTTCTTTGCTCTCGGTAGACGTGTAGTCTGTTTAGTTTAACAGCTAGTTTTAGTTCAACCTCTGGGCAGACTCCTTTATATGAATTAAATGGGATTTGTTCAGTAAAGGTAAAACTCCTCATCAGGAGGAACTCCCAGTTATTGATTTGGTTATGACTTTTGGTTATGATTGGACAAGCGTGCTATACAATATTAGGAGCTCTTAATGAGCTCTGTGTCAAGCTGAAGGTTCAATTTAATTGTTCAGTTTTGTTAAAAAGTTTTCAGGGGAGGAAATCGTGTTCTGGTTTTGTGTCACTGGTATTTGGTTCTGTTGCATGTTCTGTCTTTCTTGAGTGAATTGGCATGTTTTGTTTGGTCCTGTTGTGGTTTCCTCTTATTTACTGATGGACATAGCAGATGTGCTTATCTCCTAAAATTTGCCCAAATGTTTTTTCCAGGTTTAAAAAAAATGAAATGTTTAAAGAACTTCAGAAAGCATTTACACGGCCGGATTTTCACTGGTGCAGTTGAGGTAAAGGAGCTGGCTTGAGGTTATTGCAACAAAGTTACTCAAAGCGGAAGTCAAATCTAAAAGCCTCAGGGCCTGAGGCTCGCTGAACGCAATTGCAAAAATTCTGATCGTCGTCTTGATTTCTGATCAACGTCATGATATCTTAGCCGCAGCTGTAATTTACTTTGAGACAGTGCGCTTTCAGTACTGTGTGTACCGATTAACTGGAGGGCGAGCTCACTCTCTCTCTGAGCTTGCGTGATTCGTAACATGCGCCTGTTTCAACAGTCTCGTCAAACTTTCTAAGGAGAGCTGAGGAGCAAGGCATCCATCTTTAAAGCGGGCTTGCATTAATAAAATAGGCTTGCTTTTTATTTAGACACTACACCAGACAACCCATAAATATGTCACTGGTCTGAAGTTGAGCATTGAGATGCGATGGAAACATAGGTTTTTGCGGATCTCCAGGGATAGGTCAGAAGGATTTTGATCCCAATCTGTCATGGCTCTGTTTCTCATTTGAGGGAACATAGCAGGAGCACTGCTGAGATCTCTGTGGTAGCTTGAGTGGACTTGCATTATATATGTGTTACTTAAAGATTTACATCAACAGGATCAAATTTTAAAATCTATAGCCATACCTACACAGTCAAGTACACACGGACACACACACACGTGTACACATGTGTGCACACACAAATAATTAGATAAATTAAAAAGGATAGTATTTTCCTGGACTGGACACTGTTCAAAAGCAATCCCCAACTCACAGAACCTGAAACATTTTCACTGTACATATGTATTTTTTTCAGTAAGATTTATTTATTATTTAATACTCAAGAACAATTAAAACAGGGAATAACCAATGTGCTTGAAACTAGGGTGTTTGTGAACATATTTTATTTTGTCCAATATAAATGCAGCATTTTATTTCAAACCAAATATTCACCATTCGATACAGAACGCCACGGACACGTTAAACCCAGCAGGTAGTGGTGAGAAACTCAGCCCCGTGTGTGAAACTCTCTGGACGAAAGGGCGCAGAGCACGACACTAACGTGTGTGAAATGCGTGCCGTGACTGAGGCACAAGAACAGCTGGACCCCCTCCCTCCCTCCCTCCCTCCCTCACAGGCAGGAAACAAGCCACGGTGCCCTCGCTGATGTAAATTTTCTCCTCAGACAGATGCTCTTTTTTTTTTTCTTTTTTTTTTTTGGTGGAGTACCAGAGACGTGGGTGTGTACACACCAGGCACGCGAACGCTACGAAGTCGTCTGACGGCGCGTCGTCCCTCCGAGGCGTCTGTCCGTTGTTCCGCGTCGCCTCGCTCCGTCCGTCCATCCGCATTTCATTTCGGAACGTCGTACGCTCAAAAGCAGGACTTTTTTCGTCATTAAGGGATTATTCTGTTTGGCGTGTCTTTAATGATGCATGAGTGTACCAAGTTTAGAATGGAAACAGAACCCCTTGTCAGACGCACTGGCAGTCCAGGAATCCCAGTGTCTGTCCAATCTGAGAATTCCACTGGCAGCCGAGCCGTCACGTCCCAGATTTTTTACACATTTAAATATATATATTTATTTATATTTGCATATATACAACTGATACATGTCTGGAGTTTGTTTTCATAACAGGTCCGTGCTGTTTGCGTTGCATAGTTCTGTCTTATTTTGCGATTCCGTTCCTGTTGGTATTAACTTCTTAGAGCTGTTTTTCTTTCTCTGTCTTTGCTCTGAAAGAGAGAAAAAAAGGTAGTTTTTTTTTTTCATTAGTGCAAATAGCCACACAGCAAAAATACATTTTAAAAATAAGAACCTGGATGAATCAACCATTTTTTTCCAAAAGTGAAATCTCATCCAAATACAGATGGCGTTTAAAGAATATTTCCGTATTGATATTCAGGGAAAAAATGAAATCGGAGATGGTGTGATTTGCCAAAGATGGTCATTCGTTTATCAAAAAGACACACGACCCCTTTGACTGGGAGACAAATCGGCTCACGGAGCAGGGCTGCATTTCCTTGACATCCTAGTTTTCTTGCGCTGAAGGGGGCCTCGGAAAGCAGTTCATATTTTCTGTTCTCACCTTCCCCTGTTTTCGGGCGCACCTGGCTTAAATTACTCTCTGGCCACGGTGAGAACGCGAGTCTCTGGAATGTCATTGTTTCCTCCCGTATAACATCTGATGTTGGCTGGTGCTCGTAGTCAAAACACGCCACTTAAACAGTAAGTGAAATTAAATCTCGTTTAAAAACATATTAAAACTTTCTCCTTTTTTTCCTTTTTCTGTGCCACTTTTAAGTGGCACTCAGAAACCTGCAAATCGCTTGACCCAAACTAACAGGATTTTGTGTAACGTTTATCTTTCATATCCTGTGTTTGGTATAATAATATTTTTTTCATCTTCACCAGTCGAACACCTTCACCTTATTCGAAAACCTTATTAGACCTTATTAGTGAATTGGAAGGAGATTAAGCACTTGCCATATTTTCTTTAGTTTAAGTCTGAGGGGATTTCTTTCATAAGTAGGCAAAACTTTTCCCCCCCACCAGAGATGTTACAGTCATCATCACAGAATATTAAATTACCATGTATAGAATAGAAGCAAGTTTTTTTTTTTTTTCCCCTCTCCATCCTAGTTGTCACCTAAGACTTTCAACACAAATATTTTGTTTGGTCCTGGCCTGACAGGTAATGTTGGCAGATTGGTAAATGGTTACAATGGCAGGACTTGTCAGCTGCTCCTTGTGTGTGTGTGTGTATGAGGTAAGAGGGGGATATGAGTTTCCAGTCCTGTAACTCTACCCCAGCCGATGACACGTCTGTTTGGGTTATTGAAAGCAGCTTCTCTCTCCCAGCCCGAAACTGCACGTATCACACCCCTAACCGTGCCGATTAGTTCTGATAATGTTATTCATATGAAGGGGATTACTTGAAATTTTATCATAGAACTGGCATGGTCTCAGTGTTCGCCAGTGTTATTTTAAGAAAGGTCATAATGACATAACTAGTGTTATTATAATATTTGTGTTTATTTATTTAGCTGCATTTAAGGGTTGCAAATATCATTTACTTGACTAAAATAAATCCTCTAAATGGCTACTGATATGACGCTGATATAGTATGGTATGTTTATACATTTAATTTGCTCAGTGCATTCATGGAACAGCACATAATTACTATGATGGGACTCATAATGACAGCTGCAGTAAATAACTGTAAACCAGTGCATTTAAATCTGTGCCACATGGATTTTCTTTCATTTCTGAGATTCTAAAAACACAGGTCTAGCCCATATATACTTCTATTTTTACTTGCTTTCTTAAAACTGCATTTATCTTCTTCCAGCCTGGGTCTTTTGTCCTACATTTTGTGCAATATTTCTAGCTGTTCCTATTGGTGTAACGCCTAATTTGTTCACAGTTGCAATGATTGACTCCTGTCGCCCGGTGGATCAGCCTGATATAACAGCCTCCATATGTCGATAATGAAAGCACTCACGCTGCTAATTACAGACAGTACGAGGCGTAGTTTGAGCAAACGGCTTTGGGACTTGGAATCACTCCTTACCCAATTAGTAATTTACCCGGTTACCACAGCGGGGAAAGTAATATGTCAAGTCATTTTCACCGCACAGAAGTAGTTTCCCTCATGCTCGTGCTGAACATTTACATTTGGCATGTCTGTCCCTGTGTGTATGCTTGTGTAATCCCCCGTCATTCTTCTGATGCCAGACCATCGCCTGTTAAATATATTAGAGCGAGAGAATGCACCTTTTTCCTGATGCAAGGCAATCTAGCATTCTGCATTTTTAGAGGCTGCATGCTTTTATTTAAAATCCCGACCTGGACAAAAATAGAGCCATACAACTTGGCCTTACAGAAGTCTCTGGGCTACAAGGTGTTATTTGATTGCATCTTACCGCTGCCTCGCGGTCAGTTTTATTGTACATCCTCTCCAAACGAGCAAAAGCTGGAAGGCCTTGGTGGAAAAGTGCGGTTTTTAAAGCCCAAAATATTAAACCAGAGTATGAATTTGTTTATGTAGAGAAACGGAGGCCTCTGCTACTCTGTTCAAGATGGATGCAAATCTTTGCCAGATGTGTAAAACCGTACACTGGAGAAGGTATGGGGTTTGACAAGACGACCCACAAATGAGGGGAGTGGGTCGAGATGCGGGCACTCCTGCCTGGGCCAGCCCGGCCTCCCAAATCCGATGAGTGCTCCGACTTAGGCACCTTTGATGTTATCTTAACGTCTGACAGGCAGTGAACAGTAATATTAATGCTTCATGAGGTTAAGATTATGGTAATAGTTGCCTTTTTTTTTTTTTTTTAAGTGTCAGGGTGACGTGCAGACAAGCGCCAGTTCCAGTCGTCAGTTTTCATCTCTGTGTGGTTTTGATTTTTGGGACTCCCCCTATCCTCAATGACCCTTTTGCCCCGACAGCGTTGGAATACGGAAATATATTTTTTGGCGCCTCTTAGCTATACGTTTGATATTTGAAATCCTTCAATGCGTTTCCTTTTTATTTCGCTTACTTCTTACTCCCCTTTTTCAAAACAATAAAGAAACGATCTTGGCTGAATAGGGCTTTCATGGGGTAATGAGCTCTAAATATGGGTAAGGAGTGAGTGTGGTTTAAAGTGAGTGGTTTTAGCTCTTAAACCCAACTTCAAAAGAAAAAGGCCAATCTGTTTCGAATATCAGCCCAACCAAAAATTGTATAGACAAGGCTTTAATATTGCATAAAACACTTAAAGCACTATTATCTCATTTGCTGGTTTACTCTGCCCAAAAGAGAGAGAATTGCTTCCAGCCATGAGAATATTGTCCATTAGGATTTATTGTTAATTATATGACCTGAAGTTGCATTATTTCCCTAATAAGCATCGAGTATGCTAAAACAGCGCACTAAGAGCTCAACGTGAAACAATTTAATAAAGCAGGCTAATTAAAACAATTCATATAGAGATTTTTGAAAATGGACAAAACTGGAATATCATTTTATATATCAATATATCAGTTTCGCTCCAATACTTCACAAGCCAAAGAGTATGTGCCGTTTTCGAGAAGCGGTGTGTGAAATGATAGAGCGTGTCCATTCAGTTGTGGCCCTGTGTACAGTAGTTTCTGGAATGTTCCGCATGGGTTGTTGGCTCCCTGGGCACAGGAAGGCCTGTGTAAAAATTATTAGAATTTATGCAGATCACAAATGACCTACTTAAACTATAAGCAAAGCAGTGTGACTCTCTGGAGCACAGGTGTCAGTCTTTTAAAATGGTGTGAAACTGATTACCAGAAATATTCATTTCTGTCGACGTGACTGTGCCTCGTGGACTGATGGCTCAAACACCACAGATATTTTGGCATGAAAGCTGTATTTCATCATGACCATCTACATTTTGCAACTTCCTTTGCTAAAGTTCGTCTTGACTGTGTTGTAATTATATAAGTATTAGGCAGGTACACATATAATGTGTCGAATTTGCAATTTAGCATTGCTGCTACCTCGGCTATCAATTTCGGAGAGCACAGACAAGCAAGTCAGATGCTGTTTATCACACGATAAGTTACAAGCGGGCTGTAATCCCAGCAGACTGAAGGCCTACCAGCTCTGGGTGACACTAGAGCCAACTGCATTGCCTCGCAGGGCTGCTGGCTGTGTTCATCACAAGCAGGGACCACATTTAAAACCAGACTCTGGGGCTCTTCCATGCACTAGAACAGTGCTTTAAGAAGATGTGCCACCTGGCAAGCCCCTTGCTTTAATGTTTATTCGATCTACATATCTGTACACCTTTCAGTTGTTTTTCAAATATTTGCATTTGCTAATTTCATACAGCCTATGTTCACTTAATAGAACAAATACCCTGTTAGTGAAATTAAACAAAATGGAGCCTGTTTTACTTCCAGCTTCTGTAGAAATGAGAATTTGACATTGACTAAATACTTATTAATACATAGATGTAATTGAAATGTGTGTGCATTTTTACACATTCAGATATCGTGCCAATACCATACTACTTCTTCAAACTGGAGGAAAAGCATGTTTCTAATGTGTAGCATGTTGAAATTTAGCTGTGCTTTAAAGTGACGTAAATAATTGAACATCGACTTTGTTTCATTGAAATAATGATGTTCTGACGTCCAAGATACACATGCTTAAATCAGATATTTAGGTTGAGAAATACCTTATGTTCTAATGCAGTTCAGCTGCCAAGAATATGAAGCAGATTTTAGCATGTGGTGAGTTTACTTTGACAGCATTATTACTTAAAAATCAAGGAAGCCTCTGGATTTAGGATGAAATCTCCTGGGACGTCACACTGGTAGTCTTGGGAAAACTGCAGATGACCAGGATCGACCTTCTGCATCCAGCTTTTTAGCTTTGTGTCCTGTGATTTAAATCATGCCAGCATGCTTCTTGGTGTCACTTCAGAGGAAATTCAATGCACATTTCTGCTCGATATTTTGAGTCTCCGTTTGATTGACTTTTACTACGGAAATGCTTTCTGGAAGCGTTTTAAGTTCCGTTGGATAAAATAGGCTTTGTGGTCGTGATTTAACCAGAAATGGTATGGAGCAGAAACTGGAGTGTATGGTATATTTCAAATTTGAAAACCCTTGGCGTGTGAGTCTAAATTACAGTTCCCTCCTTCCCTCTGGCATTTGTGCTCTCTTATGCCTGAGCGTGATACTGTGTTTTATTTTTAATGTTGTGCGGTGTTAGTTTTACAATCTTTGGTCAAGTGTTTACAGAAGAGTACAAGTATGGTACCGAAGTTTGTCTTCTGTGAAGTACTATGCCCTGGCAAGCAGAAGTATTTTGTCCTTCAGTGCGAAGCTGCTTATGAAGCAAAGCATGACCCCATTCTTCTGCCCATCTCGAGGGCTGACCCCAAAGACCCCACTTGCCCCTCACGCCGGGGGAAACAGGTGTCCATGCTGCTTTGCAGCTCGTACATTTACCGCCTGCAGGTGCATACAAAGTGCCGTCTGAGCTGAAAGCTCTGCGGTTAAAAGTCAAAAGACTGTGAATTATTGATAATGTGGTAACTTGGTTGCATTCATTTATGAAAGACAGATTTGAGACGAGAGCTTCCAGAGAAGCATTACCTGAGGTACCAGGCACAAATTATATAAAACATTACTTTCAAATCTTTCAAATGATTTGTTTTGATTCATAAATTGGATCTTGAATTAAATAAATTGAATTGCACAGTAATCAACACACACCTTTTCAGGGTTTTAATAGAAAGAAGTCATGTTAAATCTTCTCCTGAGGCATTTTTTGTGTAGACATGTCGTGTGCATGGGACCCTAGGATGGGACCGGACCGCTTAGCCGTCAAAGTAGCAAATGGATAAGTGGGATTATCAGTGCCCTTGACCTCAAGTCACTTCAATGGCTTGGAAACACAAAGTGGCTGAACCCTGGTTGGGTTGGTAATGCTGAAGGAGCGGTAGTGGTAAAGCAGCACTCACCATCCTCCTCTGGTTGCTGAGGCAGAAGGTGCAGATCTGCTTGGGCTGGGAGCTGTCGGAGTCCCGGCCCGGCGAGCTGTGGTGGTAGAAGGACGAGGTGGTGTGGCAGGGCTGCCCGTCTCCGCAGGCCTCGCCCACCAGCAGGACGTTGCCCAGGTGGGAGATGTAGCTGGAGGCCAGGCGCAGGGTCTCGATCTTGGACAGCTTCCTGTCGGCGGGCTCGGTGGGGATGAGCGTCCTCAGGGCGGTGAAGGCCGTGTTGACGCTGTTGGTCCGGTCCCGCTCGCGGGCGTTGGCCGCGTTCCGCTGCCGGCCCATGCCCATGGGGGGCAGCAGCGTCTCCAGCAGCTTCCGCTTGCGGCCCTCCTTGACGTCGTAGCCCGAGCCGTCCAGGCGGAAGGACTTCTCGTCCGACCCCGAGCTCTCGCTGCCGTTCTCCTCGTCCTCGGACAGCATGCTGATGTCGGAGTACAGGAACCTGCTAGGGGCCGGCCGCACCATGGCGAAAGACATCTTTTTCCCCCCTTCTCCGTCCCTTCTTCTTTTGTCTGGTTAACGTTTGTAAAAAGAAAAGGCAACTGTGGAGCCACTACTTCTCTGGCGTGCGCATGTGTGTTGGAGTGAGCAGCCGTTAATACTCCAGTACCTTTCGCTTATCCTGAGGACTTCAGTACAGTCTGACCGCTCATGGTTCTCACGTAAAGTTCCTGTGTGGTTTCCCCTTCTGTGGAAAAGAAAAAAAGAAAAAACACTCCCGGTGGCGGCTGGCTCTTTGTCAGAACGCCCGCGTCTCCGCTCCTATCGAACGTGTCTCTCCTGCTACGCAGATGCACGTGTGATTTCTGTCTGAGTGTTTCAGCATGGTTTGGGCTTTATAGCCGGTGGGAGTGTCTGGTGCGTTTCTCCCCCCTTCGCTGCGTATGCAAATCCCAGGGCTGGCCGTCTGAGCCAGAGTGGATCTGCTCTGTTACTACTGATACACTTTTAACCCTCTAAATGCTGCCTGTGCTCGGGTAATGCGTATAGCCTCTTATTTTATTTATTCATTTCTCCTTTATTTAACCATTGAGATGGTTATCTCTGGCCAAGGGAGGAGCAAGCAGAGACTACAACATGAAATTCAAAACAATACAAAAGAACAACACAAATGACACATTTGTACAAGCCTCTGTGATTAAGTGTGTAAGGAGACTGTCTGCTGTTAGTGCCTTCACAATGTTCTTTACATTTTAGAAACTGGGCCCGCTGCTGTTCTGATTAAGAAGGGAATATACACGCATGCACTAGGCACAGCCACACACGTACACACATGCCTGCGCACGGACACAAAGTCTCAGATGCAGTGCTCACTAATCTTCATTTGAGTTCCATCAAATGTTTGACATTTAAGGTTGAATATCACCGGTGCAAAGGATTAACTATTGTTTTGATGTGTATGTAAGCGTTAACTCACAAAAAAAAAAATCAGTGTCAAAATACATGTGTGGTTAAATGATACAGAAAACGTGTTGTCAAGTTTTGCGTTGTCTTTCACCGAGGCAGTTTTAATAAAAATCTTGTGCTGCAGTAAGATTGGCTTTGCGGGCTTAGGTCATCCGCAGACAGCCAGGCAGATGTTCCCTCAGTAGCTCGGTCGACGTGATAACAGATGGAAATGCGAGATGGAAATCGCTCTGCTGCGCTTTCTGCCATTAACCCTCGAGCTTGGTCATGCTGTTCAAACCAAAATTTAACAAAATAACGCAAACCGTGCTCCCTGCTGGGAAGTATGTCATCTGCACCTGTTCAAACCTTGAATCATTTGTAAGGCAAAATGAAATGGCTTTCCTTTAATGTCCCCCCTTCATTTACCTGGCGGTTTTATTGTGTTACACTGTGCCAGGTGGAATGGTGGAAAGAACTGATGGTTGTACTTCAAACCCTAGATGGGACTACTGACATTGATTGACAGTTTATACCTAAACATCCCTATCTATTTTAAGTTTCCCGGCTCATCATTGTATTCGAGATGGGTATGGGTATGCATGTATTTCTGTTTGTCAATCTGTGTAATACCTGTATAATAGCTTATGCTAAACAAATTAATAATCTATTGTAAATCTGGGGTTGACATTAATCAGTCCTAAAGAATTTAACATAATCAAAAGGTCATTTGAAGGAGTGCACTATATCTGTTCTGGTCAATCGGATGGTTATTACTAATTTTCTATGTATTTATTAAGTAAGATGAAAGTAATAGTAAGTTTGGTCACATGGAAAATATTTGTTACTAGCTTTTTTTCCCCCCAGAAACTTATTAGACAGATTTTTAACTTATAAGGTCAGTGCTAGTCTGACAATTTAATGATGTGGTCATGTGCAGTCTGGCTCTTGCTATTTCTTCACAAATGACAACTTCTCCTTCTCTGAAGTAGTGATAATGGCATTTGAGGAACCTAAACCCAAATCTGTAATGGAGATGTTGTAAAACCACTTAAATATATATGTCTATTTCTTCTGGCTCATTGATATTAATGATGGAAGCCGATGGATCATATTTGCATTTTTGCCCAGTCCCGGACCTCGTTACCCAAAATCGAGCAGTACCCAGGATGAGATTTATAAAGTGTCAGGCAGGGTCTACCTTCCTTCTGTACCTTCCACTGTATTGGCCAACACTGAATATTATTTATTTTTGCATTTTTCCATTGGCAGTATAGCAGTCAACTTTATATCTCTCCTCCAGTACCTCTCTTAAAAACAGAAAACTCCAGTATGTGCTTCAATTGAATTTGTTTTTATACTAACTGGACATACATGCATTTATCATAGTTTTTAAGGCTGTTTCTGAAACTCTGAGCTGTAACTATTTTGAAACCTTAATATTCAACAAAAGTATGAAAAAAGCTTGAGCACAACAGTCTGCATTCGGGGCAAATTACATTGCAGATGGCTTTATTCATGGCTAGACTGAAAGGCAACCAAAACGTTTTTTTGTGTTTGGTGAGCAGTCCTTTATATTAAAAAAAGTTAATAAAAAGGCATAGAGAAAAAGAGTCGTATTATATTGGGTGCCAAGTCATTATTTTTGTTTAAATACAATAGCTTTGCGATGTTTTCCTCATGTAGAAACATGTTTGATTATCTTGTTCCAACGGAAGAATATTAATTTTTTTCACCTACGTAACTGAAAGAAAGTTGTCTGGCTTATCCCTGTGAAACCAATTTTAAGACCGAATTGCTTTAACATTTGTAGTCGGTATAGTGCTCTCTGTTCATCGAAAGTATTATACAGAAATGTCAACCCTCTATAATTCCAGATATATTTTTGCCACTTTATAATGTTAGAATGTTTTTTGACTTTCTGAATTCTGATTATATTAATTATTGTTCAAGAAGTCAATGAATACATTTATTTAGGGAATATTCGTGTTTTTGTGTTTGGCAAAGCACTTGTTTCCGAAATATTCAGTGCAGTCCATAAGTATTTGGACAGTGACTTTTTTTTTGGTCTTGGCTCTGTACTCCAGCACATTGAATTTGATATAAAACAATGACTGATTATTATTATTTATTTTTTAGTGCATTTGAGGTCTGTTGTTGAGGTTCCAAAGAAGTGTCAATGTCAGTAAAGCAGACTGTCATTAGGCTGAGAAATTAGAATAAATCAATCAGAGACAGCCAAAATTTTAATTTTGTAATTGTAAAGAGCATTGTTAAGAAGAACAAATGCAAGAACACTCAGCAATGGCAAACAACCTGTTGGACCACGGAAGACCAGTGTGGTGGATGATTGTCGATTCCTTCAAGTGGTCAAGAAAAATCCTTTTGTAGCTGTTGAACAGATTAAGAACACTCTCCAGGATGTAGGCGTTGATGTGTCAAAGACGACCATCAAGAGAAGACTACGCCAGCATAACCTCAGAGGGTTCACCACAAGATTCAAGACCCTGGCAAGCCTCAAGAATAGAATGGCCAGGTTACAGTTTGCAAAAAACGTAGTTTAAAAGACCTGTAGAGTTCTGGAACCAGGTCCTAGGACTGATGAGATGAAGATGAACCTGTTCCAGAGTGATATAAAGAGGAACGTGAGGAAAAAAGGAACTCATTAAGCTCATGATACAAAGCATACCACCTCATCTGTCAAACATGGTGGAGGTATTGTTGCGGCTTGGGCATGTATGGCTGCCACTGGAACTGGCTCACTTGTGTTCATTGATGATTTTACTACTGATGGCAGTAGTAGAATGAATCCCAAAGTGTACAGAAATATCAAATAATTTACAGTGCACTCTGTGAGTTAGTAGAATCTTTGTCTGGTTGTGTTTTGAAACAAATTCATTTTCTTTTCTAGTCTTTAGGAATATATGTGCGAGTACCCTGGTATTCTTGTGGCGGGGGCCCCACAACTTTTATTTTATATGAAAAGCAATTTATCACTGTGTAGCCTGGTAGTGGGGACTCCATAATAGATTTCTGTGGAGTTGTGACAGTGTTTAAATTTTAGTGTATTGACAAAAGTAATTTCAATGACTTCTTTACCTGAATTGTAGTAACTACAAACAGTACCAACAGTGTACCAACTTTGTGTGAATCTTAGCACATTGTCTGATGTGCTGGGTGAAAACTCCATAGTAAGAATGATCTATTCTCTACACCCTCTATCTATATACTGTAACAAGAATTGTTTTTATTTATCTTTTAATTCTTAAACTGTCTGTGTCTCAAAGTTACCTGGCTATTTTCTTCCTTTCGATGATTGCAACGCCCAAAATTACTTGTGACTTGATCGATACGGTTCTACAGAAGTAATTTTCAGGGTTGAGATTTAGTGGAGTTGAGATATTTGGTGGGGGTGATTACAGGGGGTAGAACTGCAGCTTTCATTAGGCGTATTTCAACCCCCTTCAGTCCACCCTTCAGCTGTTACCTGTTGGTACCTCGTAAAGCCTGACGTCTCAAGTAATAAACGGCAATGCCCGTTATCTTCCTGTCATCCAAGGGCACCCCACCACCATCGCCACGTCAGTACAGTCCAGCATCTGACTGTAATTATTCCCTATTACTTCCTTCTCAGTGGACTGACACTTCATCCCTACACCCATCGGTAGAAGGCTCCTGCTGAATTCTTTTCACGCCCGCTTCCCCAGACATGCACGTACGTGTACATGGCGGTTGACATGTTCCGGCGTGGGCGCGCGACAGGCCTGTCAAAGTTGGGAAATCGGGCCCAGCAGCGGGACACAACTGGAGCTGTCGCATTGTCTGCTGTCCAGCCTTGGGTGTGGGGGGGATCTGGGGGGTTGAGCGAGCACCGGCGTAGTCTGGAAGTCCCGGAGAGCGGTATGCATCACGTCGCCCGCTCGCTGCTTCACGACCCCTCGTACAGCCCAGGCACGCCAGCTGCAGATAGTAAAGCTGGCCACGGAGTGGGCATATGGGTGGGTGGGAGAAATAACCTGCTAGGCTCACGAGAGCCGGTGCCTTCGATTAATTTATTCACCTACTGAAGGAGGAAGGAGGAGGGGCTTCACAAAAGGAAAAAACGCAATTAGATCGGCTTTTTGTTCTCTACTGAAACTGCCCTTACTCCAAGTTTTCCATCATTAAAGTGTTCTTGCCCGTTCTTTATTGCGTGTTTTCTCTTGGGTACATTTACAGTACATTAAGCATATAAACAGGCCTGCAATACAAAGAGCGCTGAAGCAATGCTGCTTTTGACTTCATTGTTTTATTCAAAAATGCAGTAAGAGGGAGGAAAAAAAACTAAGCAACAAAGCCCCTTTCTCCTGGAGTCGTATGTCAGCTTGCCACTCAGAGGATTTAATATCATCAAAAGGTTAAGTTTGTTGCATTTTGAATGTAATTTTGAATATTAGAGGAATATGTCTACTCCTTTTCCAAATCAATTCAAATGCAGAATGAAAATGGCTCAGTTGAGCCAAGGGTTGCTATAAATACAGCGAAAAGGGTGATCATCACCAACCTGAATCAGCAGTTGGCCTGCAGAGACACCTCTTCTGCATTTTTTAAAGATTTATCTGCCGGCTAGCGGGTCTGCTTGGAAGTGTTCCTCCAAAAGCACTGTGAGGTTTTGTCAGATTAGAATGTGAAAAGTTTCTACTCTCAAGTTTAATTAAGGTTAGGCTAAATATTGTCTTTTGGCGGTTTCTTGCTTTGGATGGGATTATAACGGTTCCGAAAGTAAAGATACCACAGAGGATATTAAAATATATTCCATGAAGGACCACTAAATAGCTTCAAACAATATGTCAGGGTACTGGAATAGAAGTAAAAATATCTAAGTTTGGCTAAAAATTGCCTAATATTGCCTGATATTTGCAAGACTACCATATTAGGCTTTCTGTGAAATAGATTTGTAGTGATGTAATGAAAGCGAAAGCCTCAGCGATGGAATGCGCTATACGTCTCTATTTTGTATTATTCATACGGCATTCTCGGTTTTGGACACCATTTTGTAGTCATTTTCCAATTTCTTCCAACCGACTCCCGCTTCTCTGCCAGGTTCTTCCTTGTTAGCGGTCACTGCCTGTAACACTGTCGGCAACAGGCTGTGCGCAGCCACCACGCAATGAACCCACAAGGCATTGGCCAGCACGCGTGCCTTCCATTCACAGTCATATCACCCCGTCAAGGATGATTCATGACGGAAAAGGCCAACAGGAATCGGATTGCAAGGATTTGGTCAGGAATTCCGCATTTGGGTCGAGATTACTGGGGATTATGAATGATCACATTAGAGGGAGCGCAAACGTACATTTACTTACAATTGCGGGGAGCTGAGTGAGTTAACGGATTTGCGGATGCCTTGGTGTTCGAAAGCACACGAGCGAAATACGAACCGCAAGCGTGCGGGTGGCTGGAGATTCCCTACACAGTCGACATTTTGAAAATGTTCACGGGTCGACCCTGATCCACCCTCGCAGTTCTCATTTAGTGTGATCCATTCCTGCTGCTTGGCTGGTTAGTTTTTAAGTATAAGCTTTTGCCTCGAGTGGGGTTACAAACACCATGTCAGCATATCAAATTCTGTATTTTTTGGAATAGTCAGTACTTGCTAGATGCAGACTGATCCATATCTGTGATGATTACGTTTGTGGATGAAAGAAAATGTTTAATTTGGAAATGTAAATCCTCATTTAGGAATGAATGCTTTGCTGTCCGTGACTTGAATGTTGAAAGGCGATCAGCGAGATAAGGTTTAATCCATGAAAAAAATAAAATAAATGACATAGCCTTGTGAGAAAAAGCAATAAAACTTTTCATTTTGAGCTTGCCGGTGCGTGTTAAGCAGTAAAAGTGAAGTTTGCATTCGAAGTGGCAAAAGTGTCAGATGTTCATCATTAAGAAAAGAAAAGTCATACAGTGTATGGAGTGAGCGCGGGGATTGATCCAGTTTCATTTTAGCATGTGCACAGGGTGGCAGCTTCTGATCAAAAGACCCACAAACCTGGAAACTGGTGACGCGGGATGATGTTACTCTTATGATATACATAAAGACGTTTCTGACGGTTTATGTTCCATGATAAAATGGTGGTAAAAAAAGACTAAAACAAAAATCCTCAAACCAGTAAAAACCTTACTTTCTCCCTTTATTCACGGAAAAGAAAAGGGCTTGAAATATGCGGTCTTTCGTTGTTTTGAGTTGGAAAGTTTCCTAATGTGCCATCAATTCAGTTAGTGTCTGTGCTAGGCTGCTGATAGTGAGTGTTGTGTTCAAAGATGTGGGTAAGCTATACATGTTTAAATGTTTATTTTATTACGTAATCACATTTTTCCAACACCATTGCTGTCAAAATTATTGCACCATTAACAATTACTGTAACTAAAATCTAGTGAAGTGAAGTTGTCAATATAATACGAGTTAATCTTGGTCTAAAGGAAACTTCCTGTTTCACTAAAAATGAGGTAACAAGCTTGCTAAATGCCTCTGTCATCCATCAACATGGGAAAAGCCAAAGAACTGCCAATTTTGGAAAACTGGACATTAAATTAGCCTGACATTGACTTTTTGTGAATGAATTTTACTACTAACTAATGTAGGCTATTAGTTACATGAATATGTATACAATCGCTAACCATAGGATGAAGTTATAATTAGTTAACTACAATTCAGTTCATGTATTTGTTAGGGCTTTCAGTCCAATATGAATTGGCATAAACTAATGTAGTTAACATGAATTACTGTATAATATAGAAATACTTTAAAGCATAGAAATACTTTAAAGCTGTATTTCTCAGTAGCTAGTTGGCAACTACATTACTTAATGGCATTTTATGTATTGTAAAGTGTTACCTATTTTTCTGTGTAAATATCAGATTAATTGTTTTGTATCTTATGAGCCTGAGCTTTCCCTGTTATTTGAATGATCCACACCGGTCACTGGAACTGTAGTGAGGGTGGATTGGAGGTAAAGTAGGGGTCCCCTTTTCCTTTGGGGTGGGGCTCCACCTTCAGAGACGGGGGTAATGACGGATGGGCATTGGGTGCGTGTGATGTACAGGTGCTGTAACACAACCCCCCCCCCCCAACCCACATCCAGAGATCCCCCAAGCAAACAGACCGTCCATAAACGTCTGGAATATCAAACACGCTTTGCTAATATACCTCTGTGCATGTACAGGGACTCAGAACCGCAAACCTGTGCAAAAAAAACCACCTCCGCCACCAGCTGCTGAAAGCATTATCTGTGTCTGGTACTGATTTCTGCGCTTTCATAATACTTGGGCTGTTTTAATGTGTTAATTCAGGATATCGGCCATTTTGACAAACTGTTGGGAAAATATGGATTGTAGCTCCTTTTTCTGGTCGTCAGTCATAAATAATCATATGATTGTCCTCTGCTGTTGAGAGTTAAGAGTGCTTACTGCCAAAGGGAATAATGTTAACTGGGGATTGACCAGTGCACATAGACACGTGCACACAGGCCCATGTAGCCTACACTTTCATGGACACGAATGCACACACACACACACACACACACACGTTGTAACAACATTAGTGGATTAGACTTGCCTGGGGATGTGTAGGTGTTTTTAAAATGAGGGCCCATGTAAATTGAATCACTTTTCTGTCACATAAGTCTACCAGTGTTTTCTTGTAATTTTTCACTGCAATAATACAATGTTTACAGAACAGGTCATTACGACCAAAAATAATATTTTATTCTACTGTAGAATTGGCAAACCATGAATACAACTTACAAAATGAGCACTTAAAAAAAATAAAAAAATAAATAAAAAATAAAATAAAAAAATTCCAAAAATGACCAAACACATTACCTGGTTACCAATGTACTGTATATTATTGTCATTATTGCATGTCTCTGGTCCCTGGGATAGCAGAACTGGCATTATTTAACAATTTAAGAGCAGAATACATGCTGCTTCCCAGCGGAAGATGGTAGTTCCATCCTTGTGATGGTTTAACATGCTGTGGAAACACCGAGCCGCTGTCTCCAGGGCAGGATGGCGAACATCCGAAAGGCTCCAGGGGACGCCCTTCCTCCCGGTCCACTTCTCTCCCTGAGCCGTGTCTCTCCCGCCAGAGCCCGATCCCAGACTGCATCCATTTTCCAGCCAAGAGTCTTCGTCGCAGCCGCTTCCCGCAGCAGGGATTTCGCTAGCACCGCGACGCCTCGCGTTTCAAAGTAAACAGAAAAATAAAACGGGGTTCAGATAAATGAAGGCAAGAGGCGATTTATTTGCCTGGAGAGCCCGCAAATCCCCTGAGCGCCACTAGTACTGCGGATGTTTTTGGGGAAGCCGGTCTCCAGAAGCCCTTTTCCTTCCAGAGGAGCCCAGTGGCTAAGAGCACTGCGCTTCCAGTAATGCACATCCCAGTCCAAAAACAACTTCCAGACGAGCGCTCCCAAGTGACAGCAGGTGGAGGGTGGTTTTGGGAGGGGTTAAGCTGTGAGGGCACTGGGGAGGAACCTACCTCACGTCAGGTGAAACGAGGTCCGAGGTAAACGCGCTGCAGGGAGGTACGGGGAAGTGAAACGCACTCCTCTATCCCTCCCCTGATCTCCTGTTCCACCCTGTCATCGCTTTTCGAGCCAAAATGTCTGCGTGTGAGTTACCAGCACCTGGACTGGGTGAGTTATCGTCAAAGCCTGTCCTTCAAGCTCGGGCTTGGAAAAAAAACAAGGCACGATTCAAATTACGGAACGTTCCAGAACATTTCAAATGTTATGTTCATTAATTTTGACTAAACAGATTATTCTTATAAACAGAAGGTTAAGGTTTTCTGGTGGGTACTGACTTCAGGACAGTTTGAAGTGTGTTCCGCACAAGTAGACGTGGTGTTCCTGGTTGACTGGGGACACTTAGTCATGCCCTAAGACTGAAGCTGAATCACTCAGTCTCGTGAATGTGGGGGAAAACGACAGTTTCCCCAGTTTAACTGGAAATGTCTGGAGTTCAGTAAAGCTTTTCCCTTTTGGTGCCACACATGCTTGATGACATGAAAACCCTTCCTTGACATTTTTGAGTCTTCAAAATGACGATGCAGACAATTTATTGTACTGTATATCTGTTTGCACACAAACAACCACGTAGTCTAGGTAACCGCGTACTGCACCCATGCAGTAGATAGAAAATATATGTTTATATGTCCACACAATGCAGAATTCATTTATATTTTGAAAGTCCCCTTGTTTTCATAGTGAGTAGAGCGGGTACTAGGTTCACAGTTGAAAGCTCGCTCAAGGGCATTGATGTACTGGGTATCAGTGCTGTAGTCTGCTTCCCCCTCTGTCTAGACAGGCTTGGGTTATGGTGCTTATTTAAATAAGTGGGTGAGCGCTTTTTTCAAAGAGGGAATAATAGGTACATTAGTGACGTAATTCCTGTCTGACAAACTGGGAACAAAAACTCAAGAATACATGGAAATGTTATCCTCTCCAGTACTGTTGAATTCAAATCAAAGTTCTTCACTTGCCATACAAAAAACAGAGGTTGTAAGTAGCCTCATTAAACTGTCTGTGAGGAAATTTGCCAGCATGTCCATGGCTTTCAGTGATTTTAAATGTAAATGAACGTAGTTTGCCCAAGTCTTTCTTTGCCCATGTTTTAATTTCTTCTCTGGGTGGTCAGTGTAAAAAAAAAAAAAATTATTCATGTTTTTACTTCAATTTCCAAACATAAGCTTATATTACGTTTGACTATTTTACTTGTAGAGCTTGAAATGGTTAAACTGGTAGCTGTTGTGACCGACACTAACCAAACAGCAGTTGTCGTGCTAGCCAATGGCATACCATTTTTGGTCAAAATCTGCATTTTACACGAATTCACTTGCATTCTGAGGCAGAAAATGAACAGTGATACAAATTTTAAAGGCCAGCAATGACAAACATGAAGAACTTGTTATCGCTCAACACAGCACCTGAGCACATGATTGTAGCAACTTTGCCAAAATGGTCATGAAAAACGAATTCCAGCTTATCCGGAGAAGGTCATTCGGAAGGCACTTTTTACAGAGGACAACCTTACCGCAGTAATGCTAGCCTTCTTTTTCTTTTTTTTTTCTTTTTTACCCTGCAGAGTAACTTTTTGTGATGTTCCAGTTTTTAGTAGCAGTTTGTCTGGTTTGCAGTCTCAGAAAATGACATGTTAGTGCCATCTGATTTTCCACCTGAACATTCTTAGTTTTAGTTCTAATTCTCAGTTTCATTTCGAAACTGAAATTGCTGTCATGTGTTGGTACTTAGTTTCACAAGCTGCCTTTTCACATGTTTTTGGTCTCTTACAATTGAGCAGAGAGCTGTGTTTGCAACAACAAAATACAAAAGCTAAAATACATTCTCTAATGGAAAGGCCTGCCTGGAATGGTAGAAAGCTTGTTTTTATTCTTCTTTAAATGGAGTGCATTTTGTGGTTAAATGAGATTGTATGGAATTCCTATTATCATGATGCATTCATTTTTAAATTCCTATTTGAATCATATAATCCCAAAAAAATTATATGACTAGTTTCTTTCTACTGAATTGGTTGCATGAAGACAGCAGGTCTCACTCTTCATTTTCAGAAGACTTTTATATGTACAGCAGATTAACATCAAACTGAAAGAAAAGCCCAATATAAACATTTCATGTCATCCAGATCCAAGCTTTTCATCCACATGATAACTCATACATTGATCCCATTTCGACACAAACAGGCAAGCGAGTCATATGACCTCCACTCCACCTTTCATTGGCAGATAAAAAGATGGAACTCCTCTCACACACACACACACACACACACACACACACACACACACACACACACACAGATGCTCCAGTTCCCCAGCCCAGCGCTTAGCCAAGGGTCCTCAGCTGAGAAACCCAATCATCATTTACTCATCAGCTGCCCAAGGCTGACGTTCACATTTTCCTTTAACTTTTGGCACCAGACATCGTTTTTTTTTTTCTCCCTCTCAGCTCCGTTTTTTTTTTTTTTTGTTGAATTTTAGATTTTTATTTATTTATTTATTTTTGGGTCTGGAGTTTTTTGGTCACGCTCTCCACCGTACTCGAATAAAACGGGACACCATCTAGTTTGGGTCTGTGCTAACCTTGAGGCCCTGGATTGGCCTGGAAGGGCGTGGGGGGGATGGGAAGCTCGGCGGCGATGTCCCCGCGGGCAACGCCACAAGTCCTGTCGACTGCAGCAGCGAGCGATTTCATAACCCCTCGCTCTCTCCCGCAGGATGCCTAATTGCCTTTTTTTTGTCAAAGCCTTTTTTTCATAATAAAAGATGAAGTCACACTCTTCTTAAATTCCATGCTGCAATCCTTCTGTTATCCGGCAGCCAAGGAATTCCACCGACCGAGGGGTCAGCAGTGCCGAGCAGCGGAAAGAGTGAGCCACGCGCCTGTCTGAAAGACAGACTCCGGGAATTATTCGCCAACCGCAGCTATTCCGACTGCACACCAGCTTATTTTTTTTGACGTCCATTCCAAGGCAGCGTTATAGCAAACCTATTAGCGCTCAAGATCTTAAAATAATTTCTGATTTTTCTGTGTTTTGATATGTTTATTTAGCTTTTTTTTTTTCTATGACATGTCAGTACCCCAATTTTGACTGAACGATGCGTCATGCCCTCATTCCTGCTGGCCGAGGCTCGACTGGCCCAACCTCGATTAAATGAGTGACTGCCTGGAGTCATTTTTTTACAGGCCTGGCTCCTTATTCGAGAACCCATTTCCTCACCACACTCAAGCTTTCAGTTTGTCAAGTTGTGAAAATCGTTACATATTTTATATATTATGTATTGATTTGTTGAACCAGCTGTTTTATTTTTGTCTATAAAAGTTGAAGGTGAGGGAAGCGCAGTTATAGGATGGCTTCTGTCTTCATTCATCAGCTCCTCACCCAGCTCACTGTGAAGGCCACTTGCAGAATATGGTTGGACCGGAGCAGACGGCCGCGTTGAGCGACACAGCCTCTGAAGCCAAGCTTTTGTGCTTTCTGGCTGTCACGATTCATAAACCCTTGGAGTGAAAATGGAGGAACCTTGACTGTGTGGCATGTCTTTGAGGCAAGGTGACCACGCCGTCATGGTTTTTCCATTTTCCACCTGCTTAAGCACAGCAAAAGTCATGAAAGCAGATGAACTGAGTACTGCTTTGTTCTGAACCACTGCTTGCATGCTGAGATTTTTATATGACCGTCTGTTTCTATTCAGGAGATTTTAATATATATGATAAAGTAAAATTATTTTGAAGTCATATCTAATGTTCATAAAAAAGTAAGAAGACGTGTTAAGATGAGAAACACCCCCCACCCATATTGGCTCATTGTTTTGCCTACGGTCTGGAGTCTTTTGCACAGTCTTTCCATGTCTGCGATCTGGGCCGGAGACTAATTACCAAATGGACGGCTTTCTGTACCAACTGAAAACATAGTTTCATCATAGTCGTCTTTGTTTTGTCTCCCCAGAAGCTCTTGTCATGACATAGCTCTTTGTAAAACATAAACCATATGAGAAAAATGCTTACTATAGGGCACGGAGTTGATTAATGATTAATGGAGGTCTTTGAACACTTTCCACAGTGGAGACCATAGTGAGCAAACTAGGCTTGCAAGTAATTCTGTTTTACAGTGAGGAACTGGAAAGCCCTATTGGATTTTTGTTCCTGGAGCCTAGTGCTTTGCTCAACAGTGTTTGAGGTCTCCAGAGGTTTGGAGGGCCCAACCGTCTTAAGATCTTGCAGCGTAGCATGTCGGCTACAAAAAGGGTGAAATATTCGAGGTGAATCGGGGTCACAGCCCAGCCTGTTTGATGCCCTCACCCCACAATGCAGCAACCGGAGGAGTGCACCCCCAAGGGGGAAACCCTTCTCCTTACACTCATAAAGCTCTCCTTCAGGGATATGCCAGAACAGGTTCTTGCAAGTCTGTTTCAGTTCCAAAATCACAAAAGGAGATTGGTAAGACAGGAAATTGAGTTGTCACTCCGTCCCATGGAACTCCTGAAAGATGGCGATGTGTGTATGTCTTCTTTAGAACTATTCTCTCTAAATGTGGAAATGTGGGCTTGTTCATTTTTACAGGCTTAGTAGTAAAAACTCTAACGTAAAGGGATTTCCCAACCGTGGATGGACATGAAACTCCCAGTTGAATGATCACCTAATGTAGCAATCGCATTTAAAATTGTTGGTACATTAAATAGGGCAAGGGTGCAAGACTGTACATAACAATTTTAGAATCCTCCGATCTGAAAGAGCATTGCATTAGGAATCCTCCAATCACAGAGCTCAATTTCCTGTTGGTCCTCCATTTTGTCATGGTAAATTTAGGTTAGCCCAGTCAAGATGTTCCAGAACCCTCAGCTATTCTCTTGTTTCTACCATTACTCTGGCCCTCATGTGTCACTATAGTAACAGCTACTACAGTAATGCCAAACTAAGTGAACTTGCCAATACAATACAAGTTAATTTCAAGGAACTTTAGAATATTTTGAATACTCTGTCATTCTGTAACAAGCTTGCAAAATCCTTTTGTTAACCATCAGCATGGGAAAACCCAAAGAAGTGTCAATTCAGAATATACAGATGTTAAATGTCCATCACAAATTGGGTAATGGATACAAAAACATTAATGGTTAAACATACCACTTTGCTCTGTAAGTGCAATAATAAAAAGGCGTAAACCGTATGTAGTGGTTGCAAACTTACCAGGAAGGGAATGCAAGTGCATATCATGGACAGTAAGGAGGATGGTGAGGGAGGAGATAAGTCACCCAAGTATCGCAGTTTAAGAATTGCAGAGATTGGTTGTCTTGGGGTCACCATGTCTAAATAAAAAACATGGCACCTCCTTACCAGAAAACATCCCAGCGCAAGATGCCTGTGCCGGGGGGAATACATTTCCCAGAGGGCCGAGCTGAGGAAGCTCAGACACAGGCATCCATACATTTTTCCTAAGGTTGGGTTTCCAGACAGGAAATGTCAAATTAGCGCTTGAGTTTCATTATTCATGGTGTCCTTTGACCGTTTGGAGCTGACACTACCTTCCCCGACTACAGCCCAGGCAGTGGGGCTGCTGGGGCGACCCCGCCCACGAGCTGTCTGTGAGCTCAGACTAATCAGACGACACAAAGGAGAAACACTGCCTTTTCAGCATCGCCCCTCCTAACCTGCACACTATTAAGGCAGAAGACTGCATTCCTAGAGCGGGTTACAGAGGGTCAAACAATGTGGTCACTCAGTTTTTCACTCTGGAATTAATTACGATTTCCCTCACCTACACATACAAAATACCTTTTTTGAATTAGCCTAGCCAGTAACTTCAGTTGGTCTATATCGGTTTGCTGCTTTGTTTGTAACAGAATTGATGTTTTGATCATTAGCACAATTCTCAAGATGAGTATAGCATACTATTTTTGGTTTTGTTTTCTGTACCTTTGGCCGGCCCACTAACACTTGACTCTTGGAACAGTTTGCCAAACAGAAATCCTGACCTCAACATTTATGTGGAAAAAAAAAGACTCCTCTAACCAATCCAGAGTCGTGTTTAGGGGTAGAATCAGACTACACCCCGGTCTGTGCCAATTTAAAAAGGCGTGACTGCTCAACCCAATCCTCTCTAATTGGACGTGGTAGGGGTGGTTTTATTGAAATCATTCACAGGTGCTGTCTGGAGTTTTAACGGGAGGGCACCACTTCTGAGAGGTTTAAAATAGTGTGTGTGTTTCTTTAAGGACAAAGAAGCATCTTATTTTCAAAATGTAGTAACTTATGTAGTTTATATGGCCATTTGGTAATATAAAACAAGTGCGCAAACACCCAGCTGAGAAACCAGCATGGAATGAAGCGAGCTATTTGTCATGGCAACACGGCAAGGCTGGGTTCCTCGGCTGTGGAGCCGGTCATGTACCTGAGTGTCAACGCTGGCCTTAACTCCTAATCCAGGCTCTGAGATGGGCGAAAGGAGAGTGCGATGAGTGAAAAAGTGTTTGCAGCCAAGGTTAAGACAGAAGGGAAGGGGGGGGTTAAACCACGGATGACACCCACATTACTCTGGAAAGAGAAGCACGGTGCTAGGGTTTTAGTGATGCTTCAGTGCTGGATTGCCCCCATGTACTAGAAAAAGCACTGAAGCCTTCATTAACCTTGCCTGTGTTCCTTTTTTTATATATAGGATATTCGCAACACTGTTGGCAACATTCCAATGGAGTGGTACAACGACTACCCCCATATTGGCTATGACCTGGATGGAAAGAAGATCTTCAAGCCAATCAGAAACAAGGATGAGCTGGATGAGTTTTTGGACAAGATGGAGAACCCTGATTACTGGTGAGACGTTAATGGATCAACTACTTGAATGAGAATATAGGGCAATATGTAGGTGGTACCCCAACTGACAAGAGAGACTAGGGTGTGGTCTCTGTCTCTCTCTTGTCCTCCTCTTTCATCCTGTTTTTGGGAATACATTTGTTACCTCATATTTTATCTCTCCCCACCATCACTCTGTTGTACCCTCTCTCACTCATTTTATCGCACAACCTTTCACTCTGTCTCTCTCTGTCACCAGGCGCACCGTCCATGATAAGATGACCGGTGCTGATATCCGACTCTCAGACGACCAGGTCGACCTTGTCCACCGCCTCCAACAGGGCCAGTTTGGGGACGTCAACTTTAACGAATACGAGGTAAACGTCTGCCAGACCCCTTCCCCCACCCTGTGTGTCTGGCCACTTCGTTCAGTTCTCAACCTTAGTGTTCAGCAGCCGTCAAAACAAGGCTACGACCAGAAATCAGAGTATGACCAAGGCTTTCCTCACCAAATTGTCTTCTCCATGTATATTCACTCATAGCCCTGTCTCAGTCTGTGTTCCCATCATACAAATGGGTCAAAGGCTCAGACAAGGACATTTACTTATTTTAGTGGTAGCTAATTCCTGTTTTGTTTTCGTTTTTGTTGCAACTGAACCGTGTTACAGATCTGGTTTACAAGCAGATGTAGTAGTGTCTAGTTTGTGTCATTCACATCATCACGGGCATAATGGTGAGGCCTTCATTAACACTTATGTTAGTAAAAGTAGTAAAATGCCTGTTCTCCAGACTTACCAGAAGTATGAGTCATCCTCCAGAAAGGACAGTCGCTGCTAAAAACAAAAAGTTAAATCACCAGCTTTTTACTTCATTTGCACAATTAAAGAACAGACTAGTGTTAATTAAAACTGTTAAGCACTTGTTGTAAATGTTTAGTGTAGCTGTTTTGTCTGAGAGTTTTTTGACAGTGAAAGCTCTTTTCCATCCTGCATCAGTTCAGAATTAGCCTTGTGCACTTCGTTATCCTCCATCTTCACACAACGGTCGGTTTGCTTGTCCCTCATTCACCCCCACCAGCCTTCTGTGGACTTTTTCACTCACGAAACGATGATCCACCCCGTGACCAACCGACCGCAAGACAAGCGCAGCTTCATTCCTTCCCTAATCGAAAAGGAGAAGGTGAGGCCCTCCCCTTTCAGGCCTGGTCTGGCTCTTTTGGAAGCCTCTCCCCAGGAAAATGTCTATTACACACATGTCTATTACACAGTCTTTTACACATTCAGTGCAGTCAAAAGCCAGTAAGTAAGCTAGCAATAGCTAGCAGCAGTAATATTATTGCTTGCCAGCATTAGGTAGTTAGCTAGCTAGCTTGCTACTCATATACTACAGTAAGATGGCTAGATAGCTTTCTGGCTACCTAGCTGCTACTGGTTTTGGGTATTGGCCCAATACCTCACAGTTGTACATTTCTGCCTGACTAGAACAGGTAGTAATGCAGTAGTATGTATTATTTAGCAGATAAAGCCTAACACCTTTAGGAATCCAGCAAGCAGACTCTGAGGCCTCACCCCAGGGGTGTACACATCATGCCTGGTGACTTTTTAAGCAAATGTTGCTGTTTTTAAAAGGTAGGGGAATTCAAATCAGCTGTAGTGGTTCTTCCCTTGCATATTTTTGTATATTTTTGTATATTTGTAAGTCGGTAGAAAGATCAGGCAAGATTTTCTCAAGCTACCTCAACTCTTAAAAAAGGTTTGTAGCAGTTGTAGACATGAATTTTCCAGTGAAGTGTGCAATTTGGGATTTGGAAAAGGCTTTGCCTTGGGCAGATGGACACTTTCCTGGATGTTTTTTATGAATTTTGATCGTGTAGAAAATTGATATTTATCGTCGCTGTAAATAAGGCTGGAATGATACAAAATTTTCATCTTTCGAACAATTTACCCCTAACCACTCCCATATGTGTAGCATTAGATATAATGATTCCCACATAGTTCTCAAAGTGGAAACGGAGGTGAAATTCTGTAGTAATGGGTCTCCGAAATGGAAAGCTTAAAGTAATTGGACCTCCGATTGAAAGTGAAATTGCAGCATTACTCCCCTCCCACAGTGGCTCAGGAATCGTGTTTTGGGATATCACTCCAATTTTCTCATTATGTTTTTCCCTTCTATAAAACGAAACATTTATTGGGATTGTTGGTGCGTATAAGTGTGTTGCTTTGGTTTCTTTGCGGTAGTCTGGTAGCGCTGTTTTATTCAGCATGGCGGAAATCTGTGGTTTAAATGTTACGATAATGCACGTGGCATTCTGCTTGAGTAATGTACGATGCTGCTACACGGCCCTCTGTACGACAGGTGTCCAAGCTGGTCCACGCTATAAAGATGGGCTGGATTAAGCCTCGCAAGCCCAAGGAAACGGCCCCGCAGTACTACGACCTGTGGGCCAAGGAGGACCCCAACGCCATCTTAGGGAGGCACAAGATGCACGTTCCGGCACCCAAGATAAGGCTCCCTGGACACGAGGAGTCCTACAACCCTCCCCCGGAGTACCTGTTAACGGAGGAGGAGGTACGGCTCTGCCCCTCACTGTCCAATTACATTTTTCAGGGTCCAGTGCTTTTTCATAATGCTCATTTTGTACCTAAAGTTTTAAATTGCTGGACATCTTGTATGGTGTTTCTGTGAGAATATGAAAATATACTCGGGTTGGTACTGTATTTGGTTGGATGTTCCAGGCAACCTTCCATGGATTTGACTGTGAAACAACCTTTTGACGTTGTTGGAAAACAGAAACGTTTTCATCTTGAGTGGGGAGATAAACGTGAAGGGACGCCTGTGAGGCAAAGTGGGGAATAATTTTGTCGGTTGACGGCCCGAGATGCCTTTTAAATTACAATGGAAACCGGAGAGGAGAGTTTGGCTCGTGCGGTCGCCAGTTAGCCGTTTGCTAAACTCGTTTTCCCCCCCCTCAGAAACTGGCGTGGGAGCAGCAGGACCCTCAAGACCGGAAGCTGGCCTTCATCCCGCAGAAACACTCCTGCCTCCGCGCCGTGCCGGCCTTCTCCCGCTTCATCCACGAGAGGTTCGAGCGCTGCCTGGACCTCTACCTCTGCCCCCGGCAGCGCAAGATGAGGGTACGCTTCCCCCCTGCGTTCCCACGGGCTCTACCGTTTCTCGCCGGGCCTTCGGTCCACAGTGCCGTAAACGCCGTACCGTTCCGGTCTCCTGCCTGGACCCCCTTCCAACCGCTCCCCCTCTCGCTCCGTTTCAGGTGAACGTGGATCCCGAAGACCTGATTCCAAAGCTGCCCAAACCAAAAGACCTGCAGCCTTTCCCCACCACGCAGTCCCTGGTAAGTCCACCTCTCCTCTGGAGGCACACAGCCATTTTGATTTGCTGTGAAACCAGCTGTAACCGGTTTTAATGAAGAGTGAAAAATTGTAATCTGTGAAATTCTGGGATGCAATTAAGGAGAGTAAGCTTTGCAGCACAAGTTGTCACAGCAGGAAGATGAGTGAAAAGGAGGCAAATTATTTAATCTCTTTCATGGTACTATTACCTTTGCTGCTATTATTATAATTGTATTATTATTATATATATATTAATATTTGTGTTAGTATTATGAATTATTATTATTAATATATATACTTACTACCCAGCACCCCCTTTTGCTAGTGTCATGCCTATTGTTATTGTTGTTGATGATGTGATGATGATGATAATGTTGTATGCGTATATGCATGTGTATACTTTTGCAAATAAAAAAAGTGAGGCAAATTGACCAGATACTGCAAACTTGTTTTGCTGGGTTACTGCACAATGCTCCCATTTTAGGAGCATTTGCTTGTGAAATTTGATGTGTGCTAACTAGACAAATAATTGGGGTACACATCTACTAATTGGGATGCATTAGTTTGCTCCTACATTTTTCAACTGAGGAGCCCATGTGCTCCTTGAAAATTGTTTCAGCATAGAGCCCTATGTTAGGAGGTGGACACTGAGGAAGAAGACCAAAAAATTTGACAGCAGTGAAATTAGTTTAAAGGTAATTATCTTTGTTTGGAAAAACGGGAACCAAAATTTTACCTCATTCGAGGATGAGAGCTATTAGAGCTAAGCAGACATTCAAATGAGAGTGGGCTATCGTGTGTGGTGTATCAGCTGTTATAAGCCCTGAAGAAGAGCAATGGGTTCCATGTGTTGCTGCTGAAATCCTGTAATAAGAGCTGGTAAGGCTGGGTGAGGATGGCTCTTAAACCCTGTGTCTGGACACCGAAGAGTGTGTGTGTGTGTGTCTCAGGAAATGTGTGCAGCTCCCCCTCCCAACAAAGACACACACACTCCCTTCTTCACTCATTTCCTGTCCCCCTCTTTCTCTCTCACTCCCTCGCCTCACTCCTTCCCTTGCTCTCACTCTCTTTTTCTCATTTACTCTCTCATGTCTCACCTGTAATTAATGGCGTGACGTCTCTCTCTCTGCAGGTCTACCGCGGTCACTCCAGCTTGGTGCGCTGTATTAGCGTGTCCCCCACTGGGCAGTGGCTGGCTTCGGGTAAGTGCCCCAGTTCCTCCTCTTTGATGTGGAGACAGGCCCTGTTGCCGTTTCATTTATTTAGAGCTCTGGGCTCCTCAATAGATCATTTCTTGTGGTCGCTCATAATATAAACAGTAGCTAACTGGAAGCTTATATCATCCCCAGAGCACCAGCCGTGATGTCACGGTTTTGGCTTCAATTCTCCTATCAGGACCAAAAAAACAAGAAATACATTTTGGGGGACAGGACAGCAAGCAGAGGCGCGTTGTGGGAAAAATCATTAGCTTGCTTAGCACACTTTCGAGAGAATACATCAATCAAAGATGGTTTATCGGTGTCTCATTTCTCTCAAATATAGATGCCGTGGTCTCTTTCTTTTATAGTTTTTGGCAGGATGGCTTAGTGGGATCCACATCAGGAAATATGAAAATGCTTAATGCAGGTTATAAAAATTCAATTGGTCTACAAAATCACCCTGAATTTGGCTTTAGATTTTAAAATAAATCATCTAAGGATGCAGCATTTTTGTGCTTTCCAGTGATTTTGAAGAAGCATGTGACCTGTACCATTAGCTCTTAAAGAGACAAGATACTTGGAAGACTATTGGGGTTATTGTCCATGATATTAAAAGTATGTCTTTTCATATAAAAACCCTCCTCTTTAAAATATACAGATGTTCTCTTTTCTCATTTAAAATCTAGACTGTTATGATTTTGAATGCACTGAATGGTTAAAGGCAAACTTTCTGTGCTCTGTAAATCTTGATGGGCGAATCATAATGTTTGTGAGATAGCCGTCTTCCGTGAGACCGCCGATATTTCCCCAATGAAAGTTGGTATTTTGTCCAGAGCACAACCCACATGATTGTCATTATTCAGTGCCCTTTGGATGAATATGAGCACATTGACTCAGTGTTTTAATTTCTTTTTATGCCAAAAAAACCTCAAATGATTTTGTTCATTTAGCAGTTTGAAACATGTCGTTCCAAAGTGGCTACTGGTTCCCAGCCAGTTTCCTGTCTGCCACAGCTGCCTGTCTGGCCCTGCCACTTTATTTCTCGGGGATGACATTTGATATGACTGCGGAGGGCAACCGGAGCATCAACAACAAGCACAACTGATATTCCTATGACAGTTTTTAACATGTTAGCAGAGATCAAATTATCCTTACTCGAAAAAAAAAACTACAAAAGGCAGTGGTCGGGGTCTTTTGAGACGCTAGCAGCAATTTAGGAACAGTATCTGAAGCCTTCCTTTACAAAGAACTTCATAAATCTGAGACGCAAAACCACAACAGTCACTGCCACTCTTTTGTCTTGCTATAAAATATATTAAACTACTAATAAAATGTTCTTTCCCACAGTAAAGAAAGCGCTTGACAATTTTTATTTGAAATAATAAATTACTCTCCTCCCCCAGACCCCATGCCACCCCAATTTGTTTTCCTATTGTGTGAAGTTTTGAAATAACTAATTGTCAGTTGAGCCTCAAGTTTCGTAAGATGCATGAAACCTCTGAGTCACTCCAGTCTGAATTAGTAGTACGGTAACAGCTGCCTGTTGTGCCAACAGGCCACTGATTCTTTTGCTGTATAATTCACTATAATGTTGCTAAAACCAAATTTGGAAAATGTTGTCATGATGATAAAAAGCCAAAGCCTGTAAAACCGTAAACAATTTCAGTATGATGTGTTTGTAACGGGGAACGTCAACAGCGCCATGAAGTAATTTGTCATGGTTTTGGGCCTGTAATCGCAATGATGGCATGCCTCACGTGCTTATAACTGTAATCTGCCGGTTTGGCTTCAGTCTGTAGCAGTCCGAGTGTGGTATTATTTGACTCGTGTGGCAGAATGGACAAGCTGTATATTCATAATGGACACGCATACACACACTGCCTTGTGCGCGTGTGTGAGAATGCACTCATGCAAATGCAAACACTCACTCACACACACACACATAAGCAGGGAGGAATAAACAGAATCACATTTATGTGCCAGCTCGCATTCCAGAATAATTATGTGGATGAAATTAGATGTGCTGTGGCATTTCATTCTAGTGGCTCTCGTGTGACCCCTGAGACAAAGCGGGCAGTCACGGCACAGCGTAATGATGCGATTCGTCAACAGCGGTTGGCTACTGGATGTGAGCTGCTTGCGAGAATTTCTTTGTTTGTTTTTCTCCCTAACTGGGAACTTAACCCTTTGCGGTCTTATACCCTCTATTACTTGCCAACCAATCCTGGGTGCTGTTATCTTGACCTGGCTCAAGGAGCAAGGTTCAACCGTTTTGGCTCAAATGATCTATTCCGCGAAGTAACGTATAGGTCAAGCAGAACAAAAGCCGTCCCTCGTTCTTTTGCCAGAGACATGCGCCTTGCTCTGGGAATGTCCCTAGCTAGTCCGTTCAACCCTGCTGAATTTAGACAGCCGGAAAACACAAGTGTTGCTTAGGAACACAACTGCTAATTAACTGGCCGACGTAACGTGATATGAAGGGTCACCAGTTTGCTGCCCAGGGACACAGTGGTGTACTTTAGGAAAGGAATTGGAAATTCTCCTGGAAAGAAAGAGGGGAAGTCTCCTAAATTTTCTGTAGTGTTATCAGCATCTATGATGTTTGGTGTTTTATCAGAAGATCTGTCCAACCAAAATTGTAGTTCTGTCTGTGGTAGTGTTTATTTACTTTTTGTGTCCAACCCTTATTTGCGTTACTGGGTGTGAACCGAACACTCCACAGAGAAAGGGCTAGCTGAATTCTGTCATAATACACAGAATATGTCAAAATCTAGGTTGTTTTATTTGTGTTGTGGTTAGTTTGCCTCTGTCCCTACCTCCTCTTGCAATACTGATACACCTACAGAGCTTCCTGAATCCTGGCACAATGCTGTTTTGGTTACTGATATTCCTTGTATTTTGTCAGTTCAGGAAGTGCTGTATGTGTTGTTCCGTTTACTCTCCATGTTTATCCCCTGTGTCTATTTATGTTGATAGTAGTGCTGCTTGTTGACATCTTGTTTAATTTCTCTGGACAGAGGCCAGAAGAGCTTGCCGTTCCTGATAGACTGTAAAAGGCAAGATAGAAAATAAACAGCGGAAAAAAAATCTTTACAACTCGAAACCACTGCACGCTTGATGAAAGATCATAAATTTTAATTTTTTCCCCCTGCATTTAAAAAAAATAATAGTTTCCAGAGGCCGTGCCTTGAATTTATGTCCGCGAGCTGTCACGCCGACAGTTTTTAAGGAGCAAAAGGGAGATGCCTTGGGCCCGGACCTCCCCAGACACGCAGCGAACGCGAGGCGACTTCTGTTCCACACGGGCCCAGGCTTTTTCCAAACCGCCGGCTCTGTTCGGCCCGTTGCACTGGCCCGTCCCGGTCCGTTTCCACAGGCGACCGCAGCTATGTGTGCCAGCCGGGACTCGCAAACCGCCAACAGGACATAGGCTTAGGAACCGTTCCTCTTTCTATATCTGTCCCCGAAGCGCTTAATACTTAAAAAGTGATTATGGTTTTCGAGTTGTTACGCTCCACCCTCCAGCGCCGCTGGTACCAGAACGCCAACGTTTCCATGTTGTTTTTCTTTGTTTTATGAGGCGTGCAGGTACAGAAATAAAATCCTTTTTTACAAGCGTTGCTGTGCTTCCGAGAAGTAGCAGTGTTGATATCAGGAGCCTTTCTTTCTGTTACGCTGGGTAGTTCTGTTCCTCATTGGCCAAGAGAAACATAGAACAGAGTTTGGACTTCATTAGGAAGGGAATTTGGATTTCCATGACATTTTAATCAGTTTAAGCGCTTGGAAATCGTCCTCAGACGGATTGGAAGATGAAGTGTTAAATGTGCTGCAGTATTAAGCAGATCAAACACAGACCCTTATATTTAGAAGTTAGCGCTGCAAGTTGTATTTTGACAATGAAAAAATAAAGCCATCTGCGGGCATCTACTGAGCATACTTCAATTTGCTTTTTCAGGACCATTTACTTTGTGATGCATCGAATTAGTGTTTTCCCTGGATTATATTTCTAAATACTCCATGAACTTTTCCAGAGATGCTGACGGTATTCACAAGTTCCAGTTAAACACACATGTTAACTGATAATTGTCAGGTGAAGTACTGATCATTTGAAGTATAAAAGCCCAGCAGGCCGTTTAAAAAGTAATATGAAGTTGTGTGGGATATTAAGCAGGTGGATACCCTGAATATTTTATTTCCCCATTAATCAACTGTACAGTGCAGAGACCTGAAAGTTTGCACGTCTACCCTATGCCAAAATGCTCATACCACCCCCACCCCTCTGCAGATCATCTATGGATGTAGCGACGACATCCAATTCAGATTGCCAGGCAAAAGAAAAGGATTTCATAAAGCAGTCTTTTCTCAATTTACATTTTAAATCATTTAGTCCTTTCCTTTAGCTGGCTTTCTTGAGCACCCTGAGTTAAAATGCTGTAAAATACAGTATTGCTTGATGCAGATGGATACTTTAGACACATATAGATCTTATAAGCATAAGCCCTATTTTTCTGTGCTTTTTGGGCAATTGGAATGCTTTGAACTTTCCAGCCAGGGAATATGTTTAAGCTCAGATAATACACATTTGCTCCTCCAAAAAATGCAGACTGCCTGGAAAAAGTATAATCTCCCAGTCCCTGTGCCTCCAGTTACGGACATCACGTTCGTAGTCCCCAACGCGGTCCTCGGTAAAATCATATCCTGCCCTCCGTTTGCCAAACAGATTGATGAGGTGAACGTTATAAACGCAATATCAGAAACGATACCCCATGCGCCCACATTCGGCATGGTTCATATGGTGTTTTGGACTCTTTCTAAGGCCTGTTATAGTACTCTCTCTTGCATTCTGATCCATTTCCTCATCCTCTGTCCTCTCCTATTCCCTCATCAGGCCCTGCAACAGTACATAGCGGGCCGCATACCGTCCGCATATTTTACTCTCAAATCTAGAGTAGTCTAAAGTGGATATCTTCTGTAATGCAATGCTAGACAAGTGGGTTCCAGAATGGCTCAGAAAAGAACTGCTGAAAACCTAGAGCGTGTGTGAATAATACTACTGAATTAACTGGGTTAATTTTGTCTAGTGAAGTTCACCTTTATTCCCACTTCCTGCTGGAGTGATCATATGTCTAAGACTGAGGTGTATTCAGTCTCGTCCTGAAAAGTTTAATTTGTATTATTTTTCTTGTCCAGCTGGATAATTCTGAAATGACTTTGGCTGTACCTCCTAGCTGTGGAAGTGGTAGTCATGTGGAGGGAGATGAATAGCTTTGGTTTCCCTGCTCCGTACCCAGGAGTTGTTGATGTAAGGTAATCCCCCGGTCGCTGAGTTTTTGCTCCTGTGACCCCAGGCTCTGACGACTGCACCGTTCGCCTCTGGGAGGTCGGCACGGCCCGCTGCATGAAGACCATCGAGGTGGCCGGAGCCGTGAAGAGCATCGCCTGGAACCCCAACCCTGCCGTCTGCCTGGTGGCAGTCTGCTTGTAAGACCCGTCAAAAAACTCTCCACACTGCAAAAATCTGACTTAAATTCAAGTTAAAATGTTGTTTCTATTACTTTTTGCTAAATAGGAGAAAAACATTTCCAATGGGGTGAGACATTTTTTGACTTAAGATTTGACAATGGGGTGGGATTTCCGGTTATCAAGCATCAAACTTTAAATCCAGGTAATATTTCCGAATCAAGGGGGGAATTTTCATTCCAAGACAGAAATACTTGTTAAGACAGGTGGCAAGCCTAGGGCAGTGGTACCCTGAACTGTTCCTGGAGATCTACCGTCCCGTAGGTTTTCATTTCAAACCTGATTTGGCACATCTTGATTGTACTAATCAGCAGCTGAACGAGTTATCTGACTGTTGAATGAGGTGTGCATTGTTATGGTTGGAGTGAACCAAAAAAAAAAAAAATCCATCACTGTTTTTCTTTTCTCCTGGGTTCACAATTATTGCTACTGATTCACCAGGCTGTCTCAGACTCCTAGGTAAAGGTAGGGGTGGAAAATCGGCAGTTCTTGGCCCTGGAGGACCATGATTTGAGGATGATCATGATCATGATCTAGAGAATGGTAGGTCTCCAGGAAGAGGTTTGTCCTAAGGGGTTTGTCTGTGTGTCTTCACAGTAATCAGACCGTGTTGGTGTTGAACCCGGGCTTGGGAGACAAGCTGACCTGTAGCTCCACCGATCAGCTGATCTCCTCCTACGTGGAGCCAGAGGAGGAGAAGACGCAGTCCGTCCAGTGGGTGGCCGCTGAGGGGAGGGACCAGGAGAAGGGTGTCCGCCTCACCATCAACCATCCTAAGGTGCTCAATGCAAACATAATGTGTGCTTTCCACCCATTGGCCTATGTGCGTCATGTGACACATCAGTCAATTACTGACAGATCACATACCGAATCCGAGACGAGCAACATCTTCTCATCCAGGGCTATAAAATCCACTAGGCATTCAAAACTAGACTTTCCATACAGTTTTTATGGTTAGCACTGCACGCTAACTACCAGTACCTCCTCATGCAAGACAGCATTAAGATTTTTTTCCGTCTCGACCCACTTTATATCCTATGAGCAGAAGTTTGGCTGTTTGGCAGAGCTTGGAAAATTGTAGTCGGTTGCATTTTCATATGGAAATAAATACGGGGAACTGTAGCATTCCAATTAAAAAGGAAGGGGAAAATATAGGAAAATGTGGCTTCTAACCCATTGAGCATTACGCTCCCATTCACAACCTGGAAGTAATCATGATATTAAGCAGCCATCATCCCGCGTTTTCCCTCCGTGGAGCGAATTGGAGCCGTCAGTGGTTTAATACACCGCACGTGCATGGCGAAGAGCGCATGACTTATGAAAATGATAAATGAAGACGATAAGTGATATCTCCTTGCAGAGTGTAATAAAATCATTTTCTCCTCTCGCCCCTCTAGGCTGTCAGGCAGGTGACCTGGCACGGAAAAGGGGACTACCTGGCCAGCGTAATGCCGGACAACAGCAGCCTGCAGGTGCTCATACACCAGATAAGCAAGCGGCGCTCCCAGAACCCCTTCAACAAGAACAAGGGCCTGGTGCAGTGCGTATCCTTCCACCCCATCCGGCCCTACTTCTTCGTGGCCACACAGCGCTCCGTCAGAGTCTACAACCTCATCAAGCAGGAGCTCACCAAGAAACTCATGGCTAACTGCAAGTGGGTTTCCAGCATGGCCATCCACCCTGGAGGTTAGTAATATTTTTGGTTTTATTTTCTCAGTTATTATTGTGCTATTATATAAATCTAGTTCTGTTTCTGAATTACTAATGCTGGGTAATTCTGTGAAAAATCTACCAGAGGTGTGGGAGTTGACCACTCCAATTTTGCTCAAACATCCAAAACATTAACCTCATTGGATTTGTCATTCTAGAGATATTGTCTCTGGAAAACAAAAAGGGCGGGCTGTTGTGGTAAGCCATCAAATTGGAATGGATGGAAAAAAGAATTGCCACGCGGTACAATTTAGCATTTCTGAATGACCATAACTTTTTTTGGAGCAGTATTATGAAAATCATAATTTGTTCATAATCTGAAACTAGACAGAAAATTGTCAGGCTACACGTTTTCTCCTGCTTTAATGCCAATGATATGATGATCCAAAATAGACACAAACGCCAATTTCCACTTGTGAGTGACTTTTTTGGTACCAACCCCCCTTCTTTAAGAGCCAATATCTCTAGAATGGCAAATCCAATTAGGCTCATGTTTTGGATGTACTTTATTGAATATATAAAGAACACTTACACAAAGTTTGAGTGGACTTGGAGAGATCATCTGTGCACTCAGTGAGCATTTTATTAGGTAGACCTGTACACCAGCTTGTTAATGCAAATATTTAATCAGCTGATCATGTGGGAGCAACATAAAAGCATGCATACGTGGTCAAGAGGTTCAACTCTTTTTCAGACCAAATGTCAGAATGGGGAAGAAATGTGATTTTGACTGTGGAATGATTGTTGGCACCAGACAGGGTAGGGTGGTTTGAGTATCTCAGAAACTGCTGATCTCCTGTGATTCTCAGACACTGCAATCTCAAGAGTTTGCAGAGAATCGTGCGAAAAAGAAAAAACATCCAGTCAGCAGCAGTTCTGTGGTCAGAAACGCCTTGTTAATAATAGAGGTCTGAGGAGAATGGCAAGATTGGTCAAAGTTGACAGGAAGGTGACAATAACGCAAATAACCACACATTACAACAGTGGTATGCAGAAGAGCATCTCTGAACACACAACGCGTAAAACCTCTAAGTGGAGAGGCTGCAGCAGCAGAAGACAAATAAGTCTAATAAATAACAAATTAAGTGCTCACTGAGTGTATGTAGCCGTTTCTGGATTATGTCCCTTGACAGATAATTTACAAATTGACTGTCAATAATTAATCCTTGTCTTTGTGTACCACCATTTAGAAAGTTGTCACACAGTTTTTCACAGACAGATGAATGCAATAATCAGACCGTATTTAAGAGCAGCACAACTATTAGGGATAAATGAAGAACAGAAGTTAAAGGGTTCCACTGAACTCAGTTTGATTTAGGTCAAGGTAGATTTTCTCAGGTTATTTCTGCATAGCAAGCCACCAGACTCCTGCATATTACCAGTTATCAGTGAGAAATAATCTTCTGACTGCCACTAGCTCGCCCGTGGTGCATTGTGCGGTCTGTCGTGTGGAAAATGGGGACAGGTGCACCAGACGAGCGTGCTTCAGTTTAGTGCTCCGTTTTCCAAATGCCAAAAAACAGAAGTCAAAAATAAGAGGGGGGTTAAAAAAAAAAAGCTTTTATAAGCACATTTAATTCAATGTCACATTGTCAGTGGAGGGTTTTCTGTTAAGCTTTGGGTTCAGTGTGGCTAGATTATCTCTGACACACATCTGCACGCCGGAGGCCCGCTCCAACCAGCCTGACTTGGCGATTTCCACAGGCGACAACGTGATCTGCGGCAGCTACGACAGCAGGCTGGCCTGGTTTGACTTGGACCTCTCCACAAAGCCCTACAAAGTCCTCCGGTGAGCAAGCCGTCCAAATATAAAGCACATTTTAATTGCTGAGCCCAGGCGAAGGATTAGTAATGCGAGGCCTGTCTTTTGTTGGTCCTGACTCATTCTGTCGTTCCCCGAACTGGCCAGGCACCACAAGAAGGCCCTGAGAGGGGTGGCCTTCCACAGGCGCTATCCGCTCTTCGCCTCCGGGTCCGACGACGGCAGCGTGATCGTCTGCCACGGCATGGTCTACAAGTGAGTCTCTCGCTCTTTCAACTGATGTTCACCTGACGTTCACCTGACGTTCACCTGACGTTCACTTGACGTTCACCTGACGTTCGACTGACGTTCACCCGACGTTGAACTGACGTTGAACTGACGTTCTCCTGACGTTCTCCTGACGTTCACCTGACGTTCACCTGACGTTCACCTGACGTTCACCCGACGTTCACCCGACGTTCACCTGACGTTCTCCTGACGTTCAACTGACACGTGTTCAACAAGGGAAACGTTCCCAGGGAACTACGTTCGCTGTGAACAGTTACTACTGAGTGATTTTAAATGAACAGTCTATGTAGTTTCCACCTGTTTTATCGTTTCACTTAACATAATTTAATGGCTCGGCTGAGCATTGCTCACCTTTTCCTACCCGCAAGTGTACCTACGGCCTAGTTTGCCTAAAAGCTAAATGGTATCTTACACCATATTAAGCCTGGTCTTGAAAACCCCAAGTTTTTCTCAATCCACTACATGTACTTGGCAAGCTGTTCCACACATTGACCACTCGCTGTGTGAAAAAATACTTCCTAGTACCTATACGGAATTTCTCCTTTGCCAATTTCCATTTGTTTATCCATTTGGTTACGGATTTTTAAACATGCTGGTGAAATTCAGTGAAGACTAGTCATTGGAAGATTTGTTATATTTTGTGTTTGTCTGAACTGCCTCGCTTTTTGTTGAGGTACACAGTTCATTAACAATGGGAAATGAAGCAACAGCAGGTGTACAGTTCTTGACCTCTGACATCTTGGTCTGTCTGTCCATACAGCGATCTGCTCCAGAACCCTCTCATCGTCCCTGTGAAAGTGCTAAAGGGCCATGCAATCACCAGCGACCTGGGTGTCCTCGACGTCACCTTCCACCCCACCCAGCCCTGGGTCTTCTCCTCTGGAGCCGATGCCACCATTCGCCTCTACTCCTAGACCTCCTCATCGGTGGTCCACACCAGGGGGCGCCACTCACCGATTCTGTCACACTTTGGGCCTGGAATGAACAGTCTCACTCAGGAAGTTATATCTTTCTGTAGTGTGGACCTACTCAAGCTGCTGTAACCAAGTCCAGCTGAGAAGGGCGTGATAGATTTTCTGAAGAGCGTCCCCCATTCGGATTAGATTAGTGTCTTGTGTTCTGAGCGATGATGTAAAAGATGTTCTGCTAACTTGTGTTAAGGGAGTTCAGCTCTCCAGTGACAGGAGAGCAAATTGATAAATTGGCTGTTGTATTACTCGTTTATTCCTGATTTTAAAGTCACAGAACCAATTGTTGCCTGAGTGGAGAGAGAAAAAAGTTTGGTTCCATACACCGACCCAAGTCTGGACTAGGCTAGCCTGTTCCAGTTCTCTGAAATATACTGCTGCCATTGCTGTGAGCCTAGCACATAAAGTCTAACCACAAATGCATGGATTTCGAGACTCCTTATGAAAAGTAAGATGTTCAGAGAAAGGCTTGCCAATGGAAACAACCATTGAGACCATAGCTGTTGTGCCCCTTGACAAGTCCTTCCCAGCAAATAAATGTGCAAGTTCTCCCCTTTAATTTAAAAACGGGAAAGACATATCAATTTGTTCCGCTGGGCTGGTGTCGGTGTTGTTACGGAGTTGGTGATAGATTGTTTTTACTCGCAGAATATACACCGGACCTTTCCTGTTTCTAAAAAAAAAAAAAAATTGAATTATGCTTTTTAATTAAAAATGGTGTTCCCTGAAGCCTCCGACGTCTTTATTTTTTTTGTTTGCGTGTCGCCGCAGGTCACCGCGGGTGAACTCGCGTTAAGAAATATATGCAAGCGGGGATGTGGGAATACGGCTTATTTCCTTTTCCTCCAGCCGACCCCAGAAGCGAGCGCTTAAAAAAGCAGCGTATTATATATCGTGTTTAGCCAAGGCCGTGCACCTGCGACTCCCTCCCCTGCACTGTCAGTCTCCGCAGAACAAATAACACTTCTGCTTTCTGGAGAAGCGGGGAAGGGGTTCTGGGTTTGCGCTGGCCGGGGGGAACGGACCTCTGCCACACACGGCTTCTTAATCTCCGCCCGCCACGCTTCTGCCACTCCACGTTCACTGCGGTTTATCGCGGAGTGTCAGTAATCAAGGCTAAATGCTAAACTTGCCTTGACCGTTACTGAGAGTCTGTCAGTTTGTTTGGCCAGCTTCCAGTTCACATTTGTTTGAATATGTGTATTCATGCTTGTTATTAGTGGAATGTGGGGTAATGCTTTAATTTACTATGAAGTAGTAAAGTATTAACTTGCTGTAAAAAGTACTGTATTAAGTAATTAACAGGCTGTAGAATGAAGTGTTACCAAATGTGGCTCTGTTGTTGAGGTCCCTATTGCGAGTGAGGAAATGCTTAGTTTGCGTGACCCGTACTTGCGGCAGTAACTCAGGAAAGTTTGAGCGGTATAAACACAAGAGAAGGAGGAGTTTGAGCGCAGTTGTCTTTGTTTGCAGTAACTTTACAACAATGGATGAAAGTACAAGTAGTAAAGCGACCAAAATAAGGAAACCACCCCGACAATCCGAAGAAGGAAAACGTGTGAGAAGGCTGTATGTCTTGGGGAACTGGGAATTGAAGTGTAGTGAATCATACATAGCCACTTTAAGAAGGGAAGTGCATTGATACAGTATCATTTGCAGGGCAATTGAGTGTTGAAAGGACTACGCCCCATAAAAAGTATTGACGTGTCTCTGCACTACAGAATGTGCTCCTTTCTTGAAGTTCTTAAAAAAGCTTGGGACGGCTCCCTTTACCACATTTATCAATTAACACGGGCAGTAGCCGGAGAAACCGCTCAATTGACTGCAGCTGTCCCCCTCTTTGATGTTTCATTTTTCCCAACTCGCTTGTGTCTGAATATTGGAGAGGAAAACAGACACGCATAAAATTATTTTTAATCAATGCTATGGGATCTCCTACTGCCCTGTTCTTTCACTTCGGAAAACCTTTTAAAACCATTACATTGCCTACAGGCATTGAATGTTGTATTTTTGGGTGATCTGTCAGACCGGCAATCTCCAGAGCAACCTGGGAATATCTTGCAAGCGATCCAATCCTGACTTATGCAGGGAATAAGTGCAGGGAAGTTGAGGTTTTGTTCGCCCGCTGATGGGACACAAACAAAAACAATGTGAAACTTCCCTTGTGGGAAGTGTTATTCTAAACTTCAAACTGATTCCTTATTGATTCCCGCCATGGAGAACAAGCTGTTTAAGTTCTTAGTTTAACAGGGACATTGCTCATTAATAAGATTTTTTATAAACGTGCCAGTGTTAGTCAGGAAGGCTCGTTTTCATCCATCTTCCCTGGACTTGGCTGTGGGAGGAGACTAAAGCACCTGGAGGAGACCCCCACAAACACGAGGAGAACATCCACACAGAGATGATCCAGTCAGGCTAAAACTCAAACCACCTCCCGGTCGCAACCGCACTAAACACTGCCCCACTGTGATGCCCACGATGAGCTTTCAGATTTAGTCTCAGGTCTCAAATATGAATGTTTAAGGAAATCTAAAATCTGTCCAGTTCAATATCTGTCAAGTATTACCGTATTCCATAACATGTAAAATACATTTCATTTAGTAGTACATGTATACAAAAGTGTAATAATAAAAAATTATATTGTGGATTTCCAAATGCATTCTGCAGTAGCTCTAAAACTCACATTAAACTTTTTGCACACTGTTGCAAAAATACAAACGTTTTCACTGTAATTATGGGTTATTGAGCATAGATTGATGGATAAAAATGGCAATTTCATCCATTTAAAATGAAACGCAAAGTGTGCAAACAATGGAGACAATATTTGTTAAAGGTACAATAGGTAAGATTTTTGTGTTAAAACATTGTTACAAGACCATTGTACATCACTTCCTATCATTGAAAAAGGCTCACTGACATGTTGGCGCACCCTCTGCCTGTGTTTAAATTTGGGTTTCAAAATATGCAGTTTACAGAGAAGGGGAAGGATAAACCATGTTCTGGTTTGAGCGTGTATGTTGCTGCAATTCCTCTCTTGACCGTTAGAAGCCTGAAATTACCTATTGTACCTTTAAGTCTAAATCTTTTTTTTTTTCTGTATTGCTTTAAAATCCCAATAATGTCCCAGATCAATATGTCGTGGTGGGACATATGCATTCATGTGCATGCTACTGTGTTCTGATACATACAGATAGTGAGTTACAGTAATTGTGTTTCATCAAATATATTTATAACACTAATACAATTACAACGGTTTAGTTTGAGTTTGCAATACAATGGGACCCACATTTTTGTCTTGGATTTGAGTTATCAAAAGAGTAGTGATGGTCTTTATGCACCACTACGTTCAAAAAGAAGTGAACCAGGCGAGAACAATTTAAAAGACTGAGGTGAATTTGTGATCATGGGTGATTTTTATACAGTAGCTGCACTTGTTTTGAAGCACTTGTTCACAGATCCTCTGGTTGTGAGCTTCAATAATAGTTGCCCCAATAATTCAAGATGAACTACTGCACAGCTTCTCAGGGTAAAGGGCAAATGGCTGTATCAGAAACCAAGAGGTACAGTATTTAGGTTTGGCAGCTGTAAATGCTTCTCTAAACAGACTATCAAAACACGTGTTAATGACTCGAACAGAATCAAAAATATGAACTGCCAAAAATATTCATTGCAATGCCACATTTCTGATTTATGATCTGGAGTGTCCTTGGGCTAGCTACATTAGGAGGACAAAGCACAAGCCAAGAGACTATCAGAACATAAATATTCAATTAAAACAGCCAATGAGGATTATCCAAAAGCTAAACATAAGGCAGTCCATAGGCAAGGAAGCAGCTGTCCAATCAGTGAGAGGTTGTGACAGTGAAGAGTTTGCTGTAACAAGGAACGTAATTTTTTTATTTAAAAACTGCAATCCAGTCTTGAATAACTGAATTATCTCCTTTTTCTTTGAATCTGATCAGTAATGACTGCATTTTGATGTATAATTTAAGTATCTTTCATTGTGTATTTGTGTCTCCCCATAACCATTATTGTTGATAATGTTTTGCTCCACCACCAAAGTGTTTGCGCCCCCCTCTATTTGGCATTCCACAATATCACGTGTCTAGTAGTCTAACTGTAGCCTTAGTAATGATGCAGTGCAGTGCATCTCATCGCCAAATACAGAAAATCCTACATCATTTTCATTCATTGGACGTAGTGTTTTCCATAATATACAATAACAGCTCACGTTTCTACTTTTGTGGGGACCTTACAATTTCACCCTTCTAGTGAAGGCTAGAGGGGTGAAAGGTTTTTTTTTTTGGGTTTTTTTCCCAAACCTGTTTTTGTCACTTTTGTGTTTTGAATTACTACTATGCCACCTGCTGCCAGACCCTAGCAGTACTGCAGCTGAAGCTTGTACACTTCCCCAGTGTCCTCATCTGCAAGCCTGTGACACAGTGTGTTACGCAGTCTGCACAGTACTTGCAGTACCTTTTGCATTAGGTGGAACTAATGTAACTAACCTGAGAGACTGGCTGACTTAAAAGCCCAACGGTGTCTCACTGTTGCCTGATGCAATTGAACCAACCAAGAGGGATTGCACTTTTTGAGAGTATTTCATAGATTCCAAAACACCACACAAATTCAGCCTAGAAAAGTATTAGAATCCAAAATGTATTTGACACAGGCCTGCTCACCATTGCCTCTGCTCACCACTGCCCCTTTCTGCACATATCCATGACTTACAAACCACGATTACCTGCTTTTCAGAGCAATGTTTTCAGAGCTCCCATTTTCTCTCATGTTGGCAGCCTTTTCTTCACATTTCGGTTTAATTTAGTCACAGAACTTATAAAACATCGCTGTACAACATCGGTATCGCTTTTACAGTTGCTCTTAACCCACCTCTGCTGGTTTTTGGATTATCTCACACCAACACAGTCCGTCTCTGAAGGGAAAAGGGCTTCTGGAAGAGTTTGGTCGGCTGTTGTTGTGCGTCTAGCCCACAACACCAAGCTGCGTGTACCTGTGGTTTTCCTCTCAGTGAAACTCAATAATACTCCCATTGCATCATATTGAACAGTTTAAACGAAATGGAAGCAGCGTTGGCGGACTCTCAGGGTTTCCATCCTTTTTTTTTCTTTTTTTCGGGGGCGCACGGTCAAAACAAACAGCAAATATGCGCTTTATAAAAACTGGGCTCATCAACGGCCACATTCCACACTAAATGGAAAAAAATGAGAGCCATGCTACCCTAACTTCTATTATAAAGCATTCCAAAGAGTAGGTTTAGCAGTTGCCCTACATATAGGCACTTTGTTTTGTCCTGTGGATCAGTGATGATGAACACCTTCAACCTTTCCCACCTGTGTCTGTGCTGCATGGTGTTGCATTCCATCAGTGGCAAACATTATTCAGAAGAAATGTGTAGTTCCTGAGTCATAACAGAGAGGTTCCACATGCATTGGTCATATTGCTTTCCGACGTGACACATGGGTTAGAAACATGGTGTAAAAATGTTTTTGGTTTCACATTGGCTGAAATGGTTAATGATTTCTTCCATTGTGGTAAGCTCCCCTCTTGAAACAACATAGACGAATCACAGCCTAATCATGCCTTCAGCTCACTCATTACATTGTGGGCAAGTGTGTGATGCTTCTAGGTCTATTTAAATGCTATTCAATCACTGATGGCCAATGGGAACTAAGATTGGAAGCTTTGCGCTAATTTAAATGTCCTTGTAATTTCCTTCATTAATTACCAAAGGCCAAAATCTTTTTCATTGCCACAATTTTGTAAAGACTTACTTTATCAGACGCTGCCTTTCCTATTCAAACAGCTACACATCAGTGTTGAATAAACCACATTATGTTCTGTATCTGCATTGCATATTTTCCCCTTGCATACATGATGGTTAGCCAGTGGATTCCGGTATGTCTTGCTCAGATTTAATTTGTTACTTCATCCTTCCAGGAGAGGGCTAGATTTTGAATTCCCCCCACTTTACACATTATTAAGTGGTAAATGTGGGGATCTTTAGTGCACAGCCTACTACTAGTGTACATTATTAAGCAATGGTAAGCCCCAGTAGCCTAATTAAATTTAGGTGCCTTTTTGAAAACCATTGACACATTTGAAAGCATTCTTTTTCACCTTTTGAATAAATTGTATTGGGACTGATGGATGTCTGTCATATGTATTAGTGGTATCACAGACCTTGGCTACAGTGAAGGAGGTGAGTGTCTATATGAGCACAATAAATAATATAGTGAAAATAAATTATGTACAATGGGAGCCTCACCACTAACGGCAGATGGCTTAGGAAGACCTTTTCAAAAGTTGGGTCATGCAAGACAGTAGTGGCCAGACTCGTTATTGACATTGCAACCATATATGAATATTTTCCCTGCACATGGTATTCTGTGGACAGTTTTAAAAGGATTTTCCGAAATTGAGACCAGAGTTAACCGATGAGGTTTTCCTGTCAAATTCTGGAAGATGCCGTCTTGAAGCAAATTCTTGGTTTGTGACTGATTTTTGTTGTGATGTGGAGGAGCTTTACTGTTTGACTCTGTCGTGATGAAATAAATCTCTCTGGCTTTGCTAAGCCGGGTTGTCTGGTGGAGAATCGCACGCTGTTGTGCCGTGTATGTAAGAACAAAGCTATGAAATCATCCCTTTTCCTCTCCTGTGAGCTGCTGTTGGAGCAATAACCTCCCTAGCGCATCAGTGTTAGTCCTGCTTAAGTCCCGCTCTGCCTTACGTGCGGTTGCAGAACTCTGGTGTGCTCTCCCATCTCCTGTCACTCCAGATGGACCGACATTTGAGTCATCCCCGGCAACCATGGAGGGTGGCTTTGTGTATGTACTTTGCGTCTGTGTGGTTGTCATGTAATTAAGCACAGTAATTAGCCAGAGAGCTCACACAGAGTGGACTCACTCAAAGAAGTACTTTTCGGGGTTTCCCACAAAAATAACCGCAATGACCACAGACTCAGATTCAGAACTCACACACCACCCACAAAATAATGTTCCTAAATTGGGTTATTTCATGGCACTTCTGCATTTTGAGACCTTAGAATTACAAGGTTAGATGAGTCAAACATGTGATAAGTACATTGTTTATAGGGCAATAAATATATTGGAATTTTTTCAAAAATATACTGTTTAAACGTTTTTAAAAAATGCTGTATTAAAACGATTGTTTCTGCTTGGAGCCCATTCCCTTTTGTATCTTCAAAGCTCAATATCTCAAAATTACACACTTTCATTTTTTATTTTATTTAAGAAATTCAGTTGAAGTTTTTGTTATGTCAACTGATTTTGGGAGTATATTTTTACATGCAGTATATACAAAGTATAAGCATTGTGTATGTAACTATGATATTCACAACATAAGCCAGTTTCCAAATGCGCATAAATATTTCCCATTGATTTCTTTTGCCCTGGTGTCAACACAATCAATTGATCAACAACAATATACTCATTGGATAAATAATCAGTTTGTTATAAGAGTCTTGCTGGCTCATTAACAAACTTCACTATACTGAGTTATCAGTATAAGCTGTTCTTGCACATTGCAGGTCTCCAAATGCAATCATCAATAAAAAAACATTGTGTTCCCAAGTTCAGTGCAGTGTATGCATTCTTTTGCTAAAGCACCTCAATCTTGTTTCATATGTCCCTTCCCTGTCCTGACAATAGAACCCTTCTTCCAATTTGAAGACTTTGGCAGATGTAAAAACGAAACATTCCATGTCATTTTTTTTACATACACCGAATGCAGAAACAGCCCTGCATATGCTATTTAAGCGTCTTTCAACAAACCAGAAAATGTGATGCTCCTTGACCTCAATTTGCGAGACCTGTAAATCCTAACGCCAGAGTTTACCGTCTTTTTAATTGGAAGGAAAACAGTACTGTGAACTTTTGGCAGTTGGCTTAATTCAGATCTGTTACAAATTACCCTTAAGTAAGGGTCCTTTTTTTTGCTCCACATGTGCCTACAACCTACAATGACATCATGGCTCTTTAGGCTTGCAGACAGTGGTAGAAGTAAACCACAGTGAAATTGAGTTGCCTGTGCTAATTTAAAAAAGAAGGCTGGTCTCTGGTTACTTTAAACACCACATTTGATATGGCTCTGACTTTGAAGAAAGCCCAGGCAAATAATATTTTTTCTTTATTCCCTCCATATGCTAGCAATGAGCATAAGCTGTCTTGACAACAATCTTTTATAAACCGTGCATACAGTATATAGCACACTTTTGTGACTGCACACTGCCATATTGTTGACAAAGACAAAGCAGTATTACACTGGATTCCCATGTGTTTTAGGTGTTTATTTTTACTTTTTTTTTTTTTTTACTTAAACTTAAGTTATAAATGCATGCTGTCATTTAAATTAGTTAAAAAGTACATAAATTAACAAAATGTTTGAATAACATAATATTTAGAATACTTGCTTTGATATTTCAAGGAAATGGAAAGTTGACTTTAGATTGAACAGAGGTCCCCGTGTGTGGCTCCGCTTAAAATGAAAGAAATGCAGTAAAACCTGTAGAAACTCATTAGACTGAATATGAAAAATGTACAGCTAAAATAAGCAATTGGTGGATTTTTTTAAATTAAGCAAATGATTACTTCAGTATTATTGAATATGCTACTTTTTTTCTTCTTTTTTTTTTTTGCTGAACTTATTTCCCCACATATACAGTGGCTTCAGAAAGTATTGAGACCCCCTCACCTTCTGCGCACTTTGTTGTGTTGGACACTTAATTTTTAATGTATAAAATAACAATTTGTGCCCATAAATCTACAGTCAATAATTCATAATGAGCAAAAATATGTTTTTTGGTTTGTTTTTTTTTTTGCACATTTCCAAAATCTCTCGTTTACGTAAATATTCAGACCCTTTGCTGTGGAACTCCAAATTGTGATCAGGTGCATCCTGTTTGCTTTAATTATTATTTCTATATAAGGTCCCACACTACAAAAACCAAGCCATGAAGTCGAACTATCTGTAGACCTCCACGATAAAATTGCACTGAATTATAGATCAGGGCAGGGGTATAAAACCATTTCTAAAGCTTTGAGTGTTCTCAGGAGCACAGTGGCCTCAATAATAATGAAATGGAAGAAGTTTGGAACTGCCAGGACTCTTCCTAGAGTTGGCCGTCTGGCCAAACTGTCAGAGAGGTGACCAAGTATCCAACGGTCACTCTAACAGAGCTTCAGATGTCCTCTGCAGAGATGATAGAACATGCTGGAAGGACAGCCATCTCAGTAGCACTCCATCTATTAGGCATTTATGGTAGAGTGGCTCCAGACAACAGTTGAACCCTTTGGGCAGAACTCCAAGCACTGTTTGACGAGCACCAGGCACTGGTCATCATCTGGCTAATACCATCCCTACAGTGAAGCATGGTGGTGTGGGGGCGCTTCTTAGCGGTAGGGACACAAGGAGACTGGTCAGAATTGAATGAAGGATGAATGCAGCCAAATACAGAGAGATCCTTGAGTCAGGCACAAACCAAAAACCTGCTCCAGAATGCATGCAACCTCAGACTGGGGCAACTGTTCATCTTTCAGCATGACAATGATCCAAAGCATTCAGCCAGGACAATGCTGGAGTGGCTTCAGGACAAGTCTCAGACTGTCGTCAAGTTGCCCAGCCAAAGCCCTGACTTAAACTCCATAGAACATCTGTGGAGAAACCTGAAGTTGGCAGTTCATAGACACTTCCCATCCAATCTGACGGAGCTTGAGAGGATATCTGCCAGGAAGAATGGGATAAACTGCCCAAATCCAGGTGTGCAAAGCTTGTAGAGACTTACTGAGGAAGCTGACTCAAAACTGTTGCTGCCAAAGGGGCTGAATTAAGGGTCTGAATATTTGAGCGGTTTCAGTTTTTCATTTTCACTTTTCACTATGTCATTATGGATTATTGAGTGTAGATTGATGGATGAAAATGGCAATTTTATTCAGTTAAAATTAAATTTATAACACTAACAGTGTGCAAAAAGTGAAGGGGTCTGAATACTTTCTGAAGCCACTGTATGTTTATACTTTGAGGTATTTTTCATGGATTATATGCAGTGATGTTAGTTTCACCATGTATAATTGTAGCACTTTTCATACATAGTCCTCCCATTTCAGGGAACTATAATGTTTGCGACATAAATGCCATGTAAATGTTTAGTATTTTGTCACATGCTTTGCATGCAATGACTGGTTGAAGTCTGTGACTTAGAGACATCACCAGGTGTTGAAGCATCTTCTCTGGTGATGTTCTATCAGGCCTTCACTGCAGCTATCTTCAGTTCCTGCTTGTTTTGGTGACTAGTTGCCTTATGTTTTCTCTTCAGTTTATGAATTGCATGTTCAATTGGATTCAGATGAAGAGAATGACTTAGCCAGTCAAATGTTTCTAGTTCTTGGCTTTACAAAACTCCTTTGATCCTTTAGCGGTATGTTTTGAAATCATTGCGCCTCATGCAAAAACCACTTGTATGAACAGATTTGTTCTTAAATTGATTATACGAGCTTGGCGCATTCACCAATTTTCTCATATTAAGAAATCTTTTTTTAGGTAGGAACAAAATGTACGAGTGGCCCGACCTCTCATACCAATGATGTAAACAACGCATTTTCTATAGAGAGGCTTGCACTTCATGTCAGCACAGCTCGTCTGGCTCACAGAACTCAGACCAAACTTTCAAACTAGGTGTTGCAGATCAAATATGAATCAAGATTCAGCAACTGCATTGATTAGTTGTCACATCTAATATTTTCAGAAATGTATTTAAGTGGACTGTAAAGACTTACTTTACGGGAAAGGAGGAATAATGGTCTGCCATATTGTTGTGTTTTGCCAAAACTAATGAACAGCAGTCTATCAGGTGCCGACTAGACAATGTACCTTGTTCTTGTTAATCCCGTTGGCCATCCAACTGATGGAACCCACCTATAGTACTGTATACTTATAAAGGACATCTTCATTTAGGACACTTTTCTGAAGTTAGGAGCGTTTGTTGAATCTGATGGGGCACACTTGTATGAGCCCTTTGTATGGAAAAAAGCAAGATAAATTTACGATGAGAATATGAAAACGTTCGTGCATGAGGTCCATTTCCTTGCTGTAGGATGAAGAGTTTGGAGGCATTTGCTTGAACTTGAGCGTAAGATGCTTCTCTTTATGAGATAAGATGCTTCATTGGGCCGTTCTTTTTGGCCTCCAGACTATGAATAAGAAGGGCTGTAATTTATATCTAGTGAAACCAAAATAAATAATAAAAGCTGCACTTTACAAACTATATCTTTGTCCCAAATATTATGGAGCTCACTGCAAATACAGTATATAATATAAGAACTGTAAATAGATTCAATGCGCAGTACTAGGTTTAAAATGTGAAATGTGCTGGCGTCTCGGCCAGAAGTGATAAAAATGCTTCTGCACCCACTTCTGGGCACGCGTCCTCCATTACTGCTCTCATTCTTAAATAAATTGACATTGGCTTGTCTCTAAAAACAGGATGTGGTGAGGCTTGCCGGCAGATGACCAGCTTTCGCCGGGGCTGTGGAACACTGTTTCCAGCGGTAATGGTCTGCTCGCATTATTAGCCGTCTCTTCAGTCGGGCCACAAAGGAAGCCTTGCGTATGCACCCGGCTGCTGTGTGTTTCTGTCACATGCAGCAAGGGGTCTCACGGCCGCGGTTGTGTTTGTTTCACGCTGGTAAACCCGTGGGGCTGTCACTGTTACGGGGACAGACTCTGAGAATGTAGCCAAGGCCGGCTTCAACGCCGGGACGGTTCCCTTCAGCTCGAAACCAACTGTTCTCGACACCGAGCCGCTGTGTCTCACGTAGCTGGCTCTGGTGAATTTGTGTATATTCTCATGCTAATTCACCCAGCCGTGCTGAAGACCAGATGCATTTTTTGGCAGGGACCTGGATGTATCTAATTAGTGGATAGACGAAGCGGGATGGATCTAAAGCTCTGTCATGGCATTGTTAGCCGCAATGCTTTGTGTTTCCTAAAAAAAAAAGACTGCTGGTCTGTTCAGCATCCTGATTGTTTATTGAAATGATGACCTTTGATAATAAATTCCCACAAGAGCCCTGCAAGCACAGCAGTGCAGTGCCCTTCACATAATTTGGTTCTCACAGATCAAGGCTAAGTGTCAGAATTGGATGAAAGGCAAGCTGAGAGGCACTTGCTGCTGTGACTTTTTGCCTGGCTTTCATCTCAATAGCAAGTCGAAGCAAACATGAAATGAAACAGCAATTCTTCTAAGCGCATAAACTATAAATGTGGGATGTTTGTGCGTGTCTACGGAAGGAGATGGATTGTGTTATTGAACCGACCTGTGAATGATCTAACGATAGTAAACGACCTTGTTCGCACTCTTTGCTTCTGAAATCCTAATTTAAGACTCATTTAACTCACTGAGGACTACTCATCAACAATCGACGCTCAATCTTGTGTCCCAGTTCAAACAGAACAGTTAAGCTCTCTCCCCATGAAATCCCTCCATTGTCAAATTTCTCCCCATTTCCTTCATCCCTCTGTAGTCCTCCGCTGTCCCAAAATCAAGAGTGAGACCCCTGATTTATTTCCTCAAAACCTTCCTGCTGCAGCCCTCTGCTAATCCCCACCCCAGCTGTGGGGTCCCCACCGGCCCGTAAATCTGAGCTACTAAATCCGTACCTGGACAGTACTCAGAAAGTGTACTCTGTCCAGGAAGCTGAAGGAGGGGGGAGGGGGTGGGGCAATCCGATCTCCAAGCTAGCCTTCAACCATGTCACGCGGCAATATCCCTGCTTTTCTTCAACAGACAGCACCATTCGTTTCAAAGAAGCTGGAGCTGTTAACTATGTCCCTGTGTTGAGTGTGTTTTCTTGTTTGTTTCTTCATTGTGGGTGCTAAGAGTCGGTGTGGATAATTCCCAGTTTGCACTGCTCTTGCCATTGTGAGGTGTTCAGTTTTTTTGTTCCTGTGTTTCTCCGGAGAGAAAAGCCCAGCATCTCTCCCTCCCTCCCCGCCAGGGACAGAGTCAGGCTGGGTTTACTGCTTCGGGGCTCTGTGGTGGGTCACTGTAAAGGAGTCCAACGTGTGCCGGAACTGCTGGAACGTGCCAATATTAAAATAAGATGGGGACCTCTCTATGGATTTTTCCCATCAACCAGCACGCTAGCGTGCCCTTTTTTGCAATTAATTGTGCTACGGGTTACCGTTTGGTGAGGTTTCCAAGACTCATTTGAGGACTGTTCACTCATCTGTTGTGTATTACTCCTCTGTGGAACATACACTTTGCCCTCGCTGTTTAATTTCAGGCTAGCAATAATTATAGGGCTGAGACTGGGCCTGCTCCGTTCATTCATATTCATTCATTCGGTGAACGAACTGAAACCCCCCTTCTCTGATACAATTGCATCTGCTGCTTGGTGTCGGTCCCAGGTCCCTTGACTTCAGGCCATGCCTACAACAGCTGCCCCCAAGGTGGTCAAATAGATGTAATGGCTTCCATCTTGGAGGATCCCACAATGCCCTACTGTGTCCTTAGACTTTTGTTTCATAATGAATGTACCATGGGAACATAAATATAACGATTATTCATCTGATTAGGTCTATTATATGTTTGTAATGTTTAGTTAATATTTTACAGCTTCCATCTTGGGTATTTGTTTTCCTCAATTAACAATGTTCTTAAATGGAAGAAACCTTTGTCTTGCCAACCTATGGACCTTCTAATATTTTCATCAAATCCCTCCTCACCTACTTAAAATGAGATTATCAGAAACGTCCCACACACAGTCTCCCTCACTCACCCACTTCCTGCTCGCACACAAAAGAAAAGCTGAGAGCATAAATTATTGGGATTGTTTAAGAAACCAACAATTATATCAATTTACAACAGCCATAAACCTTCAGGAAATCTAACACCTGATGTATGCTAAGCGAAACCCAATTCATATCGAGTGCAATGCAATCAATCTCGCCACCTTCGGAGTAGGACTAGACTGTGCTGAAATGGATTGTAGCCGGGGTCTCTCGGGGGACCAGTTACAGTAAGTATCACACTCCGAGTGGGCTCCACCGGTCCAAGGCCGCACGCTAAATGCAAGGCAGATGCTGTCTGCGAGTGCGGGAGATGCTTGTCACTGCAGGGTTGCGGCGCTCTCCTAAATACGCAACGCGCCACTTCCAGTTGACCCGCTTAAATTATGTGTTTTGGGCTGTCACAAACCGGCCGCATATGGAGAAAGGGAAAGAGTAGATGGGTTCTGTACTTCATAAAATAAGACGTTTTTGTATGCGATATGAAACCGGACCCGTTCGGCCTGGGCCTCTTGTGTGGCTTTGTCCTGTGTGAGTCTTATGTGTTGAGCGAGGTCCCATATGAAGGGAATAAGACCTCTGCTGACATTTGGAGAACACCTCGCCCCATACAGAAAAGACATGTATTGCAATATATTTCGCAAAATGTGTTGAAGGAGCCTCCTGGGTGTCGTATCCAATTTAGGTACTTTTACTCGGTGCAGGATTTCGTCCAATCAGAGCTTTCCCAGTGCCTTAATTGTCCCTGGCAGTGCTCAAGTAGGGAGGAAGGGCTTGTGTCTGCAGCAGACACTGGCTGACCCTGGAAAACACTGGCAGTCACTGGCAGACCCTAGCAGACCCTGGCAGTCACTGGTAGACCCTGGCAGACCCTGGTAGTCACTGGTAGACCTTGCCTCATCGCTCAATGGCTGCTCCTCTTGTTAATTAATCAGGCATCCATGACAGGTGTCAGCTGTGTTAACAGTGCAGTAGCTGGATTGTGAAGAGGTAGGACTATCTACGTGGTTTGCAGGTGTTCTACAAATACAGTATATGCACTATCATTATACATGTCCCAATGGCGTCAACTCCCACTGCCCAGCACTGATTTTATTTTATTTTATTAATTTTTTTGCACCATTCTTTGCAAACTGTTGAGACTAGTGTGCATGAAAATCACAGGAGATCAGCAGTTTCTGAGATACTCAAACCACCCTGCCTGCCACTAACAACCAAGGTCAAAGTCACTTAGATCACATTTTTTAGATCAGCCTTGTTTTTCATTTAAAATGATCAAAAAGTGCTATGCAAATCAAATGGAAGTAGAAGGTTCTTCTTGAGAAAGCGGAATTTCTGATTTGTTGTATGTCAGTCTATTCCATCAAAAATATGTGCAGCTGCACTTTGGAATCATTTCCTTTAGAAAATAGCATATCATAGCACCCACAGCCAGTGGGATACCAGGCCCGGCAGAGACTGGCAGTGCTTACACACTGAACTCCAATTCAGGTCTACAGCTGTCTTCACAGCCAGTACCCAATGTTTAGTCTCTTATGAGGAATGAAAAAGCCAATAACTACTGGGAGGTTAGCCCAGGGAAATACTGTCATAACCACAGAGTAGTTCACAGGCTCGCACCTTCTCATGATGCTTCAGTTGTGCTGTTGTCATTCAAAATGAAGAGCAAGGCCAGTCTATCACATGGTATAGACTGGTAAATTTGGACCAGTACAGTTTGAATGTTCTCCCTGTGCCTGCGTGTTTCCTCCGGGTACGCCAATTTCTTCCTACAATCCAAAGATATGTAGGTTAGGCTACTTGAGGGAGGGGGGGAGGTGGTATGTATGGCTAGGTATTAGTGCTATGTAGCCCATTTTGAAATTGGTCCCAAAATTAACAGTCCTGTCTTTTTGTGCACAAAGATAGGCTGCTAAACCAGTACACATGTTTGCTCTTGAGAAACCATCATAGAAAAACATTTTTGAGGAAGGGGACATTTGAGTTACAGTATTTGCCGATTGAATTGCTAGCCAAACATTATCACACGTTGTACCTATGCTGTACATTTGTCACTGACACACTGATAACCCAGCCTAAAATACACTCAGCACCGGACAACACCGGCGTAACATAGAGTCCAAGCGCTGGGGTGGTCCACTGCACTGAATAAAACTTTATTGAGTCAAATTTACTGATTTACAAACTTCCAGAGGTCAGTTGGATGAGAGGGGAACGGGAGAACTCGTATTTTAAGCGTTGAATATACTTGGGAGAAGTCAGATTGCAGTTAACAGCTGTTAAAACACAAAAATATTTTGCCGCGGTCAACAAGAGGCAGTCCAAATAGGCTGTAAAATAATGCAATAAAATGCAACCAAACTGTGCTCCCCTTGCGCTTGGAGAGAGCCAGAGATAACCATGGTGCAGTGCTGTCTGGCATGGTGACTGAGCGCTCGTGCTCTGATTTATTTGGGGGGGTGGGGTGTTGCCATGTGATACGCTGGATTTTGGTCATAAAAGGGAACAGTCGCACACCTGCGGGGCCATCAGGTTTTCCTCATTTAAATATTAGCCTGAGGTATCTGTCACGTAAAACATAGAGCCAATGTACCACTCTGAGATTGGGACAGTAAGGTAATGATTAACCCTTTAAAACTCTGTGCACATTACAATTTGTTTGTCCTTTTTTTTTTCAAATGGGTTGACATTTTTCACCACATGAGGGTATTATTCCATCTGATTGGATGTTCAACAGCCAATTAGGCAACAGTTTAGTCCTGCTGCTTTCTTTTTTTTTATGAAGAGAGGCATGGCAGCACCATGCACAAAACACAAAAGGGATATTTTTCACTCACTTTTTCATATTTAGTGATATTTCACACATGATTTTTATTTTTTGGTTTTTATATAATATTGATATATATAAATAGTGCATCAGAACATAAGAAACACTCGATAGTTGTATTTTTCCCATAATTCAGGTCTGAAGGGGTTAAGAAACTGGGTTGATTCAGCAAGTAGTCACACCATATGGAGATGTTTTATCCATAACACGTAAATAACACCTAAGGGTGTCTGTTTGCAAATCGTTGTAGATAAAGAGGGGAGAGAACATGCAGGTGTTGTGCCCTGTGTTGGTATTTGAGAGTAAATTGCAGTCACACTGCAAGACTTTTTATTTCTCTGACTGCCGCTTGGTGTCAGGCCTCTTGGGTTCAGAACAATTTTGTGGGCTACTGAAAGGTGGGCTGGTGCAGTGGCATGTTTAGTCACTTCTGGGGTTTCTCTCTCACAGAAGCACGCTGTCAGTCAGGGGGCTTGTGTAGCTGATGACTGTGCCATTTCCAGGTTTTGGTAATGAAAGGTATGTGAATGATGACTTGATGGGGATCAAGTCGGGGGAAACTGCATTACCATTTTCACCAGTGGTTTGAAGGAAGAACAAAAACCTTGTGGACATTTATTTAAAACACGTCCCGGTTTTACTTATTTTATGTAAGTTGTTATCCTTCCTGGTTTATTTTGCCCTGCCATATGAAATGCAGGAGATTGTTTTTGATGGCATGTGTCCATTTGGTTTTCAAGTGCTTCCCAGTTAATAGTCTTACCACCTGCTATGCCCCTGTCTTTTCGTCAGGACTTTGAGAAGGCCCCATGTTCCATAACTGCTCAGAAGTTCAGTATTTCAGACTGAGAACACTCCAAACAAGGTATGCTGTCCTGTAAAAACAGAGGTGTTAATGACATACAGCACTTACAACCAATACTATATGAAATGTACCTTATCTGGTGTTCGGCTGTTCGTTGTATGACCTTTTTTGTACATTGCTTCTTAATATATGAAAAAGTGTCTGCTAAATAAAATGTAATGTAAAAAGTTTTTAATGACATCAATGTTGGCTTGTTTGTATTTTGTTTGTTTGTTGTTCGGATATGAAGGAACTGAATTGTGAAAGACCTCCGCTGTCTCCGGTACCATGATAGAGGATGACTTTTATAGGAGCTGTTTTTGTATTTCAGTAACTGTTCTTGAAGAGGAAAGGTCCACCATATTTAAAGATATAAATACATTTAGGCTATTGAAAAAAAAAAATCTGGGGAAAAAAAATCATTTGGAAAAATTGACAATTCCAAGCAATTCGCAGCAAGTCTGTGGTCGCTTGATAACTTGATGACTGGGACACTGTAAACCAAGATAATTATAATAATTCAGAATCGGCTCTATGTTCGCAGTAGGTTTTTATGTCTCCAGAGTCTTAACATGGGGTAATTTGTCTGACCTGAGAGCTAAAAGTCACGGTTCCTCCGTCATCTAAATAGAGGGATGACTTCTTCGTAGTGTAGGCTACCTGCTCCGTGTCCGAGGCGGAGTGGAGAAAATGCACGTGATGAGAATTCCCCTTTAGCGGCCTGCAGTTCCCTGGGTGCGAGTCCATTCACCGGCTTTCCGCCAGCTGTCCAGGCTCACGGCAGCGGCCTGATGTATGCCTCTCCGCGAAATTGCCTCGTTTGAAATGTCTCGGTGTGAACGATATCTTGGTTTTTTAATGAGGGAACAGCTGAGGAAACCGGCCCCCGTCTCTCGCCCACAGGAAGACTGCTGATTGCGCTTGGCTGAGAGGTAGGGTAAAGGGGAAGGGCAAGTGTTGTAGTCTGAGCCGGGCTGCCGAAAAACCAGACGAGTCTTACCGTTTCGTCAAAACCGGCTGGCCGGCGCAACATGTTCAAATAGTCGTTCATAGGCGTAGCCTACTCACATCATCACCGCCATCACAATGGTAATGGAAAACTTAACACAAAATCAATTTTGCGATTATTAAATAACACAGTGGCTCACGCAAGTGAGTAATGTGAGTTGTTCATTAAAATGCAACCCTACATCTTTTTTCTTTTCTTTTTTTCAGGTGCACAAATGTCATCATTTGCACATCATTTGTCACCAAATGTACACACCAGTTTATCTAGGGAAGATTTCTCACCTGAAATGCAGTCCTCTCACAGCAAGAGGTTGATAGAGCTTTCTTATCAGTCAATTATCACATTGCCTCTCCCAAAAAAACGACATCAATTGGCACTTCAGTATACACCCAGCAGTACACTCTCAGAATCCTTTATCATAGATGTGAAGTGTAATAGCTCCCAGACTAAGAACCATTTTGCCTGACAAAGAATTCTTGAACTGGATATGGTTCTTCTATAGAATTGCAGGGTTCCTTCTGGAACCATTTTTGGATGGGTAATATGCAAAAATGCTAAAATTGTAATGTAATGTAAATGTCTGTGACCATATAAAGTAGCTGGCTTGATCAGCTCTTTATCTTATCTTTATGCCAGTAAACAGTGTGTGGCACATACTGTTCTGTACTTCTGCTGAAGGGAATATCTTACATACCGTTTTAAAAATGCACATAATATAGTATTGTCAACTTTTTTTCAGTCCAGTGTTTCTACTCATACATTAATCTGTAAAATCTCAGATATGTTTATTTCAGACCAGGATTTATGTTTATCTCTGCAATTGTCTATTGTTCCTTTTTCTGGCTGTATACATTTTTTGCAATTGACTCCATTGGTGTGCAGAAGGGGACTGTTGCACCTGGTCTCTGAAATATTTTTTTATGTTTGACATTCTGTCCATATACCATTCCTTCCTGTCATCTCGTGTAGCCTATTACGTCAACTAATTGCTTATGAGGGTACAAATTGCTCACTAATTGTATAATTAGTCAGATGATTGTGATAATCCATTTCCTACAGTGACCCCATGGGGATTTAGACGGTAATGCAAGCTGAAACCATTTTGTGTCATGTTCCCATCCTAAGAACAAACTGTGCTCTTTGCAGGGGATTTTCCCCCAAACATTACTTGCTGCCTTTTTATATGTGAAGTCAGAAAGTGACTTGCTGGTATTTTTGGAAGTTTGCCTGTATACGATGCTATTGTTCATTTCAGATGGCCATCAAACTAAATATCCTCACTATAGCCTTAAAGTGTTTCCCACCTGTAGCGAGTGCTGGATTTGGTTACAGCTAAGCTGCCAGTTAATTGTCTGACCACCAATGTAGGTGCACAATCACCAAGTACTGTATTCGCGTTTTTGTTTCTTTTGTTTTTTTTCCCTAAAGATATCATCGCAACTCAGAAATTCCTTCAGCAACTTTTGAATTTAGACTTTGTAGGCATTCTAGACAAGTCCATAGAAGATTAACAGTTAATTATAACAGCTCATTGAAATCTGGTAATATTTCACTTTTATAATTAGCAGTGAGTAATACCACAAAAATGATCAACCAAGACCAATCATTTGACAATACGCTGGACATGTTTTTACCTCAGAGGAAGTAGTTCCTCCCTGTGGCTGGAGGCTCCTGGGCTAACAGTCATCAGTGAAAAATATGCCTCTCTACTGTAGTACAGTAATATAAAATATGCTCTCCTGTGAAATTTGCAAACTGTGTAATTGTGGCCTGTGGCCTGAGCGTGGTTAAACTGTCACTGATTCATTCGCAATGTATGATTGTCCTAATAACAGAATAACTTAACAAATTGTCATGTGGGGAGGCATTAGATGAAGAAAAGCGAATAGCAAATATTGACTTACTTTTTTTTTTGTGGGGCTGAAACACCTACACTGGAGCCAACCGCAGTGGCACTAGCGACCAACAGAAAGGCTAGGAAATGAGCTTCAAAAAGGTTTTGGCTGATTGGCGTGGGCAAGCAGAAGAAAATGTACACTGCACATGCGTTAGGTGCAGTGACCCTTGCATTGGTGGATGTAGCACAGAAGCGATTTGTTTTGTCGTTGCCTTATCATACAGCAGTGCCTCCTCAGCAGTCTGCCTCCAGCTGTGTATGACGTAGGCCTACACTCATAGCATGCGATAACTGTGAAGCTCAGCTGGTGGACTGCTGAGTGAAAATAATTCATGTCTGGGAGCATGAATTTCAAATTTTAAAGGAGCACGTGCATGTCTGTACACCCACTCCTGACAGACTGAGGATTTTGCAGCAACGAGGCACTCCTCAAAATACAAATGGTCTGTAAGTATTTGGACAGTGATATAATTTATGTTTTTCTCTACTCTAGCAAATTGGGTTTGAAATCACAGTCTGCGCATTAAACTCATTTTCACGGTCACCTTTAATTTGATGGTATTTATAGTGCAGTTCATAAGTATTTGTACAGTGACACATCTTTTTGTTGATTTTGTTCTGTACTCCAGCAAGCAAACAGTTGAAGTAAAATAATCACTATGTGGTTAAAATGCATACTGTTCTAATTTGTTTTTACATCCATATAACTGAATTACAGCCCTTTTTATACATAGTCCGCCTGAATTTTAGGAGACCAAAAGTAATTGGAGAAATTAAAACAATTAAATCTTTGCAGATGCTTCTGTACTCTTCAGCATTCATTGGGCTTGTTGAAATAAAAATTTGATACATGGTTTGGAAGTGAGAATACACTTCCATGATTGACCATGGAAGACCACTGTAGTGGACGAGAGAATACATTCAATTGTGAAGAAAACCCCCTTTCAGCTGTCAAAGGAATCAAGAACACTCTCCAGGATGTAGGCATATATGTGTGTCAAAGACTCCCACGAAGAGAAGACTACACCAGCATAACCCCAGTGGATTCACTGCAAGATGCAAAACACTGGTAAGCCTCAAAAACAGAATGACTTCTGGAACAAAGTTTTACGGGCAGTTGAGGTGAGTACTTAAAGTGATGAAAAGAGGAAAATACGGAGAAAAAAAAGGTTAGTGCTCATGATCCAAAGCACCCCCTCATCTGTGGAACATGGTGGAGGTAGTGTTATAACTTTGGCATGTACGGCTGCCACAGGAACTGGCTCACTTGTCTTCACTGATGACTGCTGATGGCAGCAGCAGGATGAGTAGGACAAAAGGAAAAAAGAAACATTTAAAAATTGATTATAAAAAACAGGTCTCTCCTATAAGAAGATCCAAAGTAAACAGCTGTCACACCAATATAAGGTGCCAAACCCCAATTTCCAGTCTCTGTGTGCCAAAGAAAGTAGGGGAACTGGGAAAGGGGACAGTGCGTTATGTAGCTGCCACACTCATCCTCCAGTCACCTTATAGTCTCGATGACCTCACTGCAGTATATTGCCATTGACCCAGAGAGACTAATGCACATGATTTTTTACATTGTTTTGTTTTATTAAGTTATTCAATAAAACTAACAGGATACATTACTCCTTTGCAAATCCACCTCTCAAATCAGTTTTTCTTCAATTTTCAGAAAAGATATGGAAAAGTTGTGGGTAATGTCTGAATAAATTTCATTCAATATTATATACTGTATATCTGTACATAGCTTATTGGAAGCAAATGTTTCATTTCCACTGGTTTCCACATGGGGGAGATGTAATACCCTGTAGATGGCAATGTGTATATCTTCTGTTTTGCTTTCTTTTCTGCTTTCATTATGCAATGTCTCTCTGTAGTACACATATTATTCAAATAAGACAGTTGGTGCTGGTGCACATAATATAAGATATGCAGTAAAAAAGAATTGCCTGTATTCAACAACAGGCTTATTGCATTTTCTCTACATAATCATATAAAAAAGTATGAAATGGAACAAGTTTGGAAATCCAAGTATTCATTTTATATAAAATAAGCCCATGCAGGCACAGATTATTTTACATTTTATGTTTCACTGGGAGCAACCCATTGACTGTCCCATGTGATTCCCACGCTTGCCAAGTTTTCATCTGATGGTTGTTTTTGTTTGTTTGTTTCATTTACTTGAGGCCTTCAGTTCTTTCCAGCCATCTCAGGTGTCAATCACGCACTACATTAGGCCTGGTCCCACCAATCCCCTACCACTAACCCAAGCACCACTGAGCCAAGATCCAAATGAAATATTGTTATTGGCTAAGACCTTGTTGTTGTCACCACTTTGCATTGTTGCCTACACACACATACACACACATTGTTGCAGCATTCAATCCTTCATGATATGTACTAAAGCTTATCACCTTGAAGTCTCACAGACATGCAGTTGACCAAAGTAGGAGCGTTACCTGTTACCTATGACCAATTATTAATTGACCCTCAGGAATTCAGGCCCAGAGACAGCGTAGTCTGAGGTTGATCCAAACTGTAGGGCTTACTGCTGCATTAAGCAGAACTTTCTTAACAGGAAACTTAATTAACTTCAGTAATTCAAGAATATTGCTGAATAGTCAATGTTCAATGTCCTCTGAATAGCCAATGTTCACACATCGTTAAACAATTATGTTCATGCGATATTGAGATGATATAGCACAGATACAGTATGGTGAATTAATAAATAAATACTTAAAATTAAAGAAAACTACTACTAACACAAACTGCCAAAGAAAATGAGAGGAGTGTCCATACAGAACCAACCCAAAAAGAAATTGTGAAACATTTTGGAGTGAAATGCATAATGTGCTTGTCAAATGACGAAATCAATCAATTGCTGTAAGTACATCTTGGATGAATTGACAGGAGTTCATAGCCCTTGAATGTGGGACACAACTGTCAAACTGCTCCAGGTTTTTGGCAAACGTACAATATTTGGTCTGCATCACCATGTATTTCAATAGGGTCCAGTGTTAGAGGAGAAAGTGGCTACAGCTGGTGATAACAACTGGTGATAAAAAGGTGCAAATGGCTCTGAAAGAGATTTTCTTGATCCTAAAGAAGACTTAGGAAGATAACAGATATACCAGACTGTCCGATTTATTGAAGAGCATGCTTTCCTGAAGTTATAACTTATAGTTTTTCACTATAATATGGCTGATAATGTTGTTGCCTTGCATATCCACTCCAGTTTCCTCTCCAACAGTCAAATGACTTGCAATAATTTTATATTTTGTAGCAGACATGAGTGCACTATGATTTTTTACTTTAAGATTTTCTGCAGATTTTCTAAGATTCAACTTTTTAATAGAAAAACAATGATGAATGGTAGGGCGCTTTCCTTTGTTAGTGACATTGGAATTTAATTTGAAAACCTAAACTCTTTATGAAAAATGTTGACAGCTTTACCTCAGAATATCATATCTTGCAACTTAAATTCAGAAATGTCTTGAATGCTCATCAAGTTTTAGACTCGAAACCAAAGCTACAGTATGCTCAATCAGGAAGTAACTATCATCTATCCCCAGTGGTAAAATCATACATTTTGAAAATTCCAGGCTGAGAATCCAGAGAATACCAGGCCCATACCAGTTAGTTTGGTTTGGTTGGTTTCAAAGTCATATTTTCTCTCTTTTTTTCAAAAGTCATTTGGGTGTGTTAACAGACAATTAACAGCCATCCAAGTACTGGATGGATCCAAACTCAAGCTTTCATAGATCTATATTTCTATTATTTGTGCTATAGATTCCATAGATTCTCACAAGAACTAATGCATTACAGGATGACACCAAGAAGATACCCTGGAGGCATCAACATATAATTGATTTGTGTATGTAAAAACCGGTTTCTAAATACCAATGTACTGACACATCTAAATTCAGTGTTTATCTCGTAGCCCGCTGATCCACATACAGACAAGAAATGTCTTGAAGCTTTCAGACATCTGGGAGAACACTCTAAACCACTCTGAGGAACCTTGCTAACTGGCACCAGAGCCCATATATTCATAAAGCATCTTCAAGTAACAATGCTGAAATATCAGGTTTCTCCCATCCATACCCCAACATCATCAATTACATGCTAAAAGTGAAAGTGATCCTAGATAAGCGCTCCTACTTTCAGATACTTTTTGAATGTGGGCCCCAATTTGTCTGTGGGTTATTTTCTCCTCAAGTCGGATTTGAACAGCAGAAGTCAAAGGTGAGTGAAATAAGCAGATGCCTGTACAGTCCTAAATAGGCTCACACTGTGAGCAGTCTTCAGCAGAATCACTCCTTTTTCCAAACTGGTCTTCCCAAAAGGGATAAGGTGGATTGGCTTAAATTGCTTTCATTCCCCCATGTGCAGAGACTCAAGGCCAACCCACTTCGACGTTATGCATTCCTAATTAAAACTGGTCTTGAAATGATTACGCTTGTTTATTTATAACCGTTTCTCTGTCATTTCTCTCTTCTCGAATCTTTCACTCTTGAGTTCTCCCAGAGCTCTGGAGGATAACACGGGCAGCTATGTCTGCCCATAAAAATGGTCTGCTCTGCGTAATTTGCTTGGAGCCATGAAAGTATGTTTCATAAACAGGGAGGCTCAAAAAGCAACTGCTGGGATATTGAACTGAAAGTGACTGTGTCATGCCATTGCTGGTTCTCAAATGGCTCACAAATGAAACAGAATCTCCAAGTAATTCAGCACACAGGTGACCATGATCCAGTTTTATAGAAAGAAGACTTTAGGGGGTTTATTATGTTTCATACGTTATATAATTTGTGTAAATTCTAGTCAGGAAGAAGTTCTGCACATCTGCTGCACATCAGAGCAAAGTTAACTATTGACTTCACCAAATTGGCTTCTTTTGGCAGCGGCCAAATATGCATCACAGCCATTGGATCAATTCTCTGTCAAGAGCCTTACCTGTGGGACCTTTTCCGACTCATCAGGGAAATTTGTGTTAATGCTGAGGCAAATCCAAACTGTTAAGAACTCCACTGTGGTCTCATGGGGCAGGACTATTTAATTTTTTATTTTATTTCCCCATAAACAAATCCAGAATATGGGGATTATATCACCTTTTCATGATTCAGACTCCTGTATTGAGTGATGTCTGGAGAGAGGCACTGGAAACAGTGCCTTTCATCTCTGATGAGTGATGGACAAGTCTGAAAAAGAGTGGTTTGTTCAACCTCAAAGTAGCTGACTATGTTTATTGTTTTGTAGAATGTAGAAGGCGGATATAGACCTCAATCACCTGTGAAATGGAGACGTAAAAAGAGTCGTACTGGACTTCTTATTATCGAGTGACTGACATACCTTATTAAAACATGCATGCGCGAGATGGCTTACACAGTACAAAGATAAAGAAAGCTTTGCTTTATTTTGCCCAGACAGCTACCTATAAAGCAGGCGTCAGTATGCAACCAGCCAACAATTTTCCTGTCTGTCAAAATGGTGGATTTAGAATTTGCTTTCGCATTTTGAACACACAAGAAACTGAAAGGTGGATTGTAACCAAGAGATCAACAAGTAAAGTTTTTACAATAGAACTTGGCAAATGTTCGTCTTGATGAATAAATGCAATGCATGTTTGCTTCCGATCCAATGCTAAAATTGTTTGACCTCTGACCTTAATGGCAAGGATTGGTATGAATTCCAAAGTGTTCAATCATTGTCCATGGTCCTGAATCCATAATGGCGTGAACAATGTAGTTGCTGTTTTTATATATATATATATATATATATATATATATATATATATATATATATATATACATATATTACCATAAAAATGACAAAACTATAATTACATTGAAATGATAAACTTGCTCATGTATTTGTACCTGTACTTGTGTTGTACAATACTTGTGGTGATGAAGGGGGTTAGGGGCTGGCAGGGGTGGGCTCCCTGCCCCCTTAAGGCTATTGAAGGGGAAGCTCTGGCAATACAATAACATCCTGAAATATACTTGGATAATAACGCAGAACCAGTGGATTGCCGGACCTGTCACTTACTCCACCCTTCTGTAAAGGCGTGATAACACATAGTTAAAAATGATTGTATTTGAGACTGTACAGCCATCTCTGACTTTTTTTTTCTCATTAAAATCCACATATGCCTTTCTGCAATAATGGCAACGTTAATTAACAAAATCATGATTCTGTCCAACGTCTTTCCAAAACAAATGTACACTTCCATTTTAGGACACTCCGATGATACAATACCAGTGGAATTTTGTAAGGCTGTATGTACTTTATCTGCTCAGTCCATCCTCTGGTGTACTCTTGGGTTCCTTCTTTTCTGACTCAGATTTGAGCAGTTCCTCCACCTCCCTCTCCAGCTGCTCCTGTTCTTTTGCTTCCATCTCTTTCAGCTTCACCTCCACATCTTCAGGAATGTCCACTTCCATCAGGTTTTCCATTCCAGGCTCCGGTTCATCCCCAATCAAGACCTAGGAGGAGGCAACACAGTGCAGTTTAATCAGTATGACCAGATAATTAACTCCTCTCATTTATCCACTTTCCCCTAGTGGCTGACCTGATTAAACAGGACAATGCAAGTTACCAGACCCAGTCCCATGAAGTGACAGACACATGAGGACACGGTTTACTCAAACATTAGAATGAGGATGAAGAAGACTAGGAAATCCAAGTTGAGCCAGACCCTGGGTACCACCTGGGGAACAACCTCACCCAGAAACTGAAGCGTGCAACTTTCACCAATTATCCAATCAGAACAGCCATACAATCAACCATACTTGGGCCAGCACTGCTATTTGGCAATATATCTGCCAATGTTAGCTATTAACTGATGTAACAAAATAAGTAAAGCTGTGAAGCTAAAGAATGTTAGCTTTAACTGAACAAACTGTATATCCTGCTACCATAGTGATTGAAAATTGCACCAAGAAAAAGGGAATGAATGCAAAAAACCCAGGCTGGTAAGACTTAAGGGGTTAAAGCAGACAAGGTTGTCCAATTAGATGTTTTATGAAACCAATTTTATGAACTAGAAAAAATTAAACAAATGAAATGCTTGTGTGTTCAAGATTCAAGTTCAAACTAATCTCCCAGACATTATGAAGAATCTTGAGGTTTAATGCAAGACAACGTGGCATCTTCTCCTCTAAGCAGCTCCCACTTATGAGCCTTGCCACTCCATGGCATGTTTTTTGTCCAGAAAATTAGTGTGTCCATTTTAAAAAACGCCGAAGCTGTAAATTTCTCCACAGAATGCTGGGCTTAATTAACTTCAGAAACTGGTCTCTTCCCAAGTACAACAATGGGCATAAATAAATCCAGTACACGGTTCTCCGGTGATGTACTGCAGAGTTATAATGGAATGTTGCTGGAAAATACACGTGCTGGAACTCCTTTCAAATGGTGAAGACCGAGCAGCAGTCAACAGATGGACAGATTCTGTGGTCACAAATTAGTAAGGGGTTTGACAAAAAACAACGGCCTGGTTTTGCTCTTGAGAGAAGCTCTTACTGTACCTGTACAAGCTTCTCACAGGCAGCCTCAACATGAGGTTCCTTCTCCCACCTGTGGAACTCCCTCATGATAGGGTACACGTTCTTATTCTTCAATATCAGGCGACCCGCCTTGGTAGCCGTTAGCTAGAGAGGGGGGGGGGGGGGGGAAGATCATCAGATCTGGACTCAAAACGTTCAGCCCCTGAGAGCATGCTACCTCAGATGAGAAGTATGTGGAATAACAAATGAGCTCATATTTTAGTGTAACAGTTATTACGATACATGATAAATTAGGTTTTTTTTTTTTTAAACTGCCAAATAAATCTAGATGTGCTGCATATTTAAATGACAGTTGGTGATCTCTGCTGAAAGATTTTAGTCTACATGCAACTACTCTTACCAGGAGCAGAGTCTCCACAAGCATTTTGCGAATATCAGGGTCTTCTTCTCTCTCCTTATCCTCTGGAAGATACTGCAGATCCACAGGTAGTCCTACAGTTGGAAAAGCCCAGTAACCACTGTGAAATTCAGATACTGCAAACAAACCTTTTTACTTATTTTCTGGGTTTTTATTCAAATTTGGAGTTGGAAGTTGTTTAGAATTGATTTAGAGGTACAATAGGTAATTTTGGACTTCTAACGGTCAAGAGAGGAATTGCAGCAACACACAACAACACTGTTTATCCCTCCCTGACTGTGGCAATTAGAACCAATTTTCAACCAATGAGTTGCCTTATTGTACAGCTATACAATGTTTTGGTACACAGTGTCGGTCCGTCAACTGCATATTTTGAAACCCGAATTTAAGGACTATAAACACAGGCAGAGGGTGAATCAACAAGTCAGTGAGCCTTTTTCAATGATAGGAAGGGGTTTACAATGGTCTTGTTTTACAATGTTTTAACACAAAAATATAACCTATTGTACCTTTAAGAACAATAACAAACGAATACCTTACCTTCGTTCTCTTCCTCAGTCAGTTCTTCAGGCCCAGCAATGGGCAGCAGGAGGAACGGTAGGATGTCCACCGCATCACTTAGTAACCACTCATGATAGCCTGGACAAGGGGCACAATCAACCCATCAACGCATGTCATTTCTACAGTTCCACACATCATTGCTGCCAGCTTTCTCAATCTAATGGTATTCTGAAGGAGTAGCCAGCTTATGCATTAGTGTTGCCCCAACTCTACAACCACTTTTTGACTGTCACCTAGAGTCTGCCATGACTTCATGTGCCAGGAGTGTACATCTTAGATTCTTCACTTACTGTAGTCAAAGCAGCAGTTTCTTAATGTGCCCACAACTCCACCACGCCTGACTGTCGACTGATCGTACTGTGTGTATGGCAGGAGTCGCTGGACCACACACCTGAAGGAGGAAAATGGAATACTAAGGCTGAGGCCAAGCAATTAAAAACATGGGCTAATTACTGTATGGTTTTAACACTGGTTCATTACAGGCAAATGCAGTTATGTTCCAGGAGGACAACAGGTCAGGAATTTCCTTTCCCATACAGCCAGCATTTATTTTGACCAATCACTGCTTCAGTGTAATAAATTTAGACAGCTGAAACACCCAATTGAGCATTCACACTGGGGCATGACCATGAATGGGCAGTGAGTACCCTTGCGTAATTAGAGTTAACCCTTCTTTTAGGGTGATACTGCAAGTTAAAATCCTGTCCAACTAAAATAAAATATAAATGGTGTCAAGTTACCTTTCCTTATCCAGGATGAAGTGTCTGGCCTCTGGGAGTTGGGTGAGGTTTGACAGCAGTGGACCCAGGTAATGGAGGGGGGCCTTCTTGTTGTACCCCTCAGTGCAGAAGATCTCCACTATTTTTGCCAGGCCAATTTCCTGTTCCTGGAGCACCCTGAACACTTCCTTACAGGTCTTCTCGTGGCGAGAGAGGTTGGAAAGAATGGTACATATCCTGTCCGCAAAGTCGTAGTCCGGGTCGAGGAGATTGGCAAAAAGACTGGGTAAAATGTTTGCCTCCTTCACTAGAACCTGATGCAAGGTCTCGTCTGCAGAAAGGTTGACGAACGCATGGTAGCAGTCTTTAACGATGGCAATGGAGTGGTCCTTAGTGAGGGTCAAGAGAGCCCGGAGGAAGTCGGGTTTCCCCCTCAGGTACCTGCAGCCATCTTTGGTGCCAGTGAGACCCAGAATATATACGGTGGCTTGACCCTTCACATCGGGCCTCATTTCCAGCGTGAGGAAAGACAACAGTTCTTTAGCCTCCTGGTCACTCAGCATCTTCGTTGATGTCCGTAAAATACTCAAATTAAGTTGTTTACTGGACACTGAACCAGGAACAAGTTAAGTACCTGTCAAAACAGAATACAACAGAATACAGCTATCAATTTCTGTAAATGTCACAGCCATTCTGAAATTCAAATTCTTAACAGACAAAACACCATCGTGTTTCCATCGAGAAGTAAGATGTGAGGATACGCGAAAGCGCAATTAATGCAACTAACGCGGGCTGGTTAGAAAGCCACTGTAAGTAAGAATAAATATTCTATTTGAATTAATAGATATGACAGAGAGCAGCTAACATGTGTAAAACCTATTTTTTTAAAAATAGATCATGCACCTACCAGACAAGATGATCATGTAACTATTATCCTGCTAGTCGGTACGGTAACGTGTTACGTGTAAAAAAGTTGGTAACGTTAAATGGACGCTTCCTTACCGAAATTTTTCGTTTTCTGAAAATACATCCAAACCAATATACACTCATTGGGAATAACGCTATATTATATCAGATAAAGGCTGCATACTTCAAACAAATAGGCACTCTACGTCCACAACATCGGTCCACATGTCAACATACGCAACATGCGCTGTGCTGCGTTGGTAGTGACATGACGCTCATCCAATAAGAGCTCGAGTCTTTGAACTATTTCCGGTATTACAGTGACTGATGCCTTCCGGGAGATGCAGTCTATACCACCTAAACCAGTGAGTTACTTCTGATAGGCTGTTCAACTGTCAGGACTACCTAGCAAACATCCAGGATTGGTGAAAGTATGAACGTCAGTTTTACTGCGCGGTAAAATTTCAAAGCACCAGTTCTGCAACAAATGAAGTGATTGTGAGCTGATGTGAGCAATCCAGAGGAATAGAGCAACTGTTTTGTGCAGCTATTGTACATTGACTAGCTATCAATTAGAAAATGTGATCGTAACGTTTCTACTGTCATACTGTACTACTGCTGAAAGCTACATGCCGAGCAGGAGGCAAGCTACCCTGTCTCAACTCACGGTAGGCTGGACTAAGTTCGCTAGCTCCAGAGCATTTTTTTTGCCTACTTCTTAGCTAGCTTGCTAGTTAAAGACTTACTCAGTAATACTTTCTCCGTTGTTGAGTATGAATTCAAATTTGGACAAAGAGATGGATCGATACAATGATGTCAAAGTGCTGCTGAAAAACTGGGAGCTGTCTTTTGTTCAGCAAAACAACAGGAAACCAAACAAGGTAGGCAAAGGAAACTGATGGGTTTAGCTAATACGTTTTTCGTATACATTATCCTGATTTGTATTTCAATTCACTTGCCTTGTTTTATTTCTTTTCAGGATGATATTGATACGGCCCCTGATGATACTAAAAGTAAGTTTATTTACGTACATAACCTTTGATTATACATTTTTTGCACGGTAGCTAGAGGGAGTCTTGTATATGCATTTTTCCCAATATTTTTTTTATATTTTTGACAGAAAACCTTGAATTGTGCAAACTATGTGGTTTATTTGTACTTTCAGGATAATTGCGAAAGTATAGCAAACGGTTACTGTTTAATTGCATGGCCAATTCTTGGTCTGTTCAACAGAACTATACAGAGAGTACAGAATGCTTAAACAAGCCAAGGAAACTACGTGCAGTGGGACGTCTGGACATTCAGACAATGCAAAGCCGGCAGAAAGTCAAAAGGAGACGGTACAACATTACTTTGTGATGATGTTTATCGTGTTCATTTGTTGTAAAACATGAGCTTGCCCCCATGTCATACAACATGATGAATGTCATCTCTGTCCCAGTGAGACTTGGTCTTGGTCTGCTGTTTGTGTTTCAATGTCTTTCTTTTGCAAACAGGAATCTGATTGTTGGGGATCTCATCTTAACCGCAAGAACATGCCCACAGCTGTCCCAAAGCTGACATCGCCGGACAGAGATTCACTGCGGGCTTCTGCTCAGTACTACGGCCTGAAGCTGAAGTCAAACTTAGGAGCCTCAGTAAAGGCAGGTTTTGGAGATGTGTTTATATGTTTTTGCATGTCAGTGTGTGAAATTGCATCTTTGGCAGGGAGAATAGCAGTACAGATTGCCACAATTTTTTGTTTGGCAGGTCATGTCTGAACATCCAATTCCTGTTAGAAACCATGTATTTCTGTGTATTATCCATGATGGTAGTGGCCTTGCGCTTTTGTCTGCCATTGTGAGTGCCTAGCTAAGAATTACTTCCTGTGTCATGAGTGATCCTACAAAATGTTTTTTGATTCAGATATTATGGCTCATGCATTTAAATATTACTAAAATTGTATTCCTCAGTCTTTTTTACTTGCAAATATTTTTAGCCCCCATGTTTTATTGACAGCCATTTTAACAATCATGTGGTGTTGCAGAAAAATGGACACAATGTTTTAGTGAGCATTTATTTAACATTTTGGTTTTAATCGTATTCCTACATATATGGCCATCCGTGGAAGTCACACATGCACATAGCCACAAAAAGGAAAACTAATACATTTAAAATAAAACAGCACTAACAAACTTACAAATAAGGTTAATGAGGAAGAGGAATTTCGAAACACATTTTTAAACTAATGGTAAGATCTGTATATCAAGATCAGGCCTGATCAGATAAATCTGGGCTATTTCATTTTATTTCTCCCCAAAAGAAAGATTTTATTACAGCCTGGGTACAGGCCAGGGTGTGCTTGCTTTATTATTTGAGAAATATCCTTTGTCTCCTGTGTGTCTAGGAACGGTCTGTCTCTCTGAAGAAAACCTACACTCCGCGGAGAGCTGCAGTGAAGTCATGGAAAGAGGGCCCGGGTCCAAGCGACGAGGCCAGCAGCCCGGGTCTCCAGCCCCGGCCGGCCAACACTTGTCCGGATCCGTGCGCGGCTCTGCCGCAGACCTCCAACGCCCCGGCGGGGATGGAGCCCTTTGAAACCGTACCCGCCTTCACGCCGTCCAAGGCCCTCTCTCCAGACGCTCTGGCGCGGAAAGCGCGGCTCTTGAGACAGTCCGCCACCAGGAGGCTGACTTCGGTGGACAGCGGCTGGCTCAAGCGCTGCCAGGTGTTTGATGAAGTGGAGAACAAAGAGAAGCCCGTCTCGGGTAACTTCTCCCCTGCGGGAGGAGGGGGTGCGGTGGTCCCTGAGGCTGCTGGTGACTACCCCTCCCCTGGCACGCCCGCGCGGTCCAGCGAGGCGACCGTCAAAATTTTGGAGGGTGCCCACGGGAGCGGGCGGAAGCCGTTGGCCGCACGGGTTGCCAGCGCGCCGTCCCCGGCTAAAAGTCCCCCCTCTCGACCTGGCGGACCCGGCCCCTCGTCGAAGGCCGGCAGGGAGGACGGAGATGGGGAAACCAGACGGGGCCGAACGGGAGAGGCCCACGGAGGAGCGGAGACCCCCGCCGTCGACGCCGCAGAGACGGGTCGGCCCCCGGCCGGGGACGGCGAGGACACGGCGAGGGGCCCGGAAGCTTCCAGAGCCGGGCCGGAGGAGAAGGGGCCGAAGAGGAAGAGCCGGAAGAGACTGAGGGAAGGTGACGCCGTCGAGGGAGAGAGGCCCGACGAGGCTGAAGAGGGCGCGGCAAAGAAGAGGCGGCGTACCAAAAAGGGCTCCGCCGAGGGCCCTGCCAAGAGCCCCTCTGCGCGGGGCGGGAGGAAGAAAGCGGCCAAGGTGTCTGGAGGAAGCGTCGATGACCCGGAGCCTCCTGCTGGCTCGGGGAAGACGGCCAAGCCGAAGGTCCCACTCCACAATATCCTGGGGGAGGAGGAGGCAGAGGACATCAAAGCCAGGTCTGCTAGGATGAAGAACACGGTGAAAGTGAGGTATGATTAAGGCACGGCTGTTCAGCCCTTTACCCCATAACCACATGGGGTTGTGGAGTGTGCATTTAACGGGGGAGTTAGTCAGCTGCTGTGGTTAAATCAGGAATGCTGGAAAAGTGTTTACTGTTATCGGATGTGTTTTAGGAAATATGTTATCTATCATTTGAAATATAAGAATTTGCTCTGTTCTGTATCGATCATTGAGTGCACGTTCAGGTTCATCATTTAAAATATGTGAGTACTGTATGCACATCATCTGTGTTTCCACTTGTGGCTGTGATGTCCCCGCCCGCCCTCCAGAGCCCCCAAGAATTCGGATGGGAACTTTGTGAAAATAAACCTGAAGAAGAAGAGTCACGTCAAAGGCTTTGCGCTCAGAGGGGCCGCCCTTCGCAAGCAGGTCAGCGGGGGTCACGGGTCTGGGGGCTGGGCGGACCACCTCAGGGATCAAACCCAATGCAGCCTCTGCTGTGGTCTGTGGCTGTGCCTGCACTGAAAGCCATTCAGAATGACTGAGTTTGACTCGCGGTGTTTGATGGTCGGTTGGGCTAAGTGATCTCTTTCCGTTGTGCAGCGTTATCTAGCTTCCTCTGAAATGCACGTAGCAGGTAAACTGCTTTTTAATTGGTGAGCTGAGCCTGAAGACTGTGCATGTGATGTAGCTGGTGCAGGCTGACTGGCTGAGAAGCTGCTGGTGGGCCTTACCCTCCTGGTTGAGGTTAACACTCACTCATTGGGTAAGGGTAATGCCCAGTCCTGGCCCCATTGGATCCCAGCATCAGTTGACTTTGAAATGAGTCAACTACAGTCTAGAGTCAATTCCAGCATCAGGAGAATTTTTCTAGAATTTGTTTATTGGATTTTTTTGGGCAATTCGGGGAATCTTTCACAGACGCAGATTAGGCTTTGTTTTTTACTAAATTGAGTTTCGTCAATTTTGTTGAACTAGACTTAATGAAAGTATGTCTGCAAAACTGACCCATAAAGTTGTGCCAACAAACCACACAAACCTGACGCAGCATACACAAGAGAACCCCCGCGCCCCCCCAAAAAAATGTATCCATCTATTCTTAATCAGCAAGCCACGTAAGAAAGATGGCTTGCTGATTCAGCTCATTTTGTAGTCTCAGCCACAGTCACAAAGCACCTGGAGCTCAGCTTGTATATTATTGTTATCAATTAATAAATAATTATATCATGTTTTTAGATATAATGCTTTTATTACATTCATCACTAAGGACTTGAATGATTGTAGACTTTATCATCGCGGCTTGCGATTAAATCAGGAATTTACTCTGAATGTCCGTAGTATGCTGGAAGTGTCTGCAGTTATCAGATGTGTTTTTGGGAATACGTTATCTTTCATTTGAAATATGAGTGTGGCAGAATGCATTGTGGGATTGTCCTGGTTTCAGATGTACCTGGAGAAGTTCCAGCTGAAGGGCGAGCGATTCGGCGGAGGCTCGGGCCGAGGCGGGCGGCGGTTCGGCGGCTACAATCCCCAGGGCGACAGCTGCTTCAAGTGCGGGGGCACGGGGCACTGGGCCCGCGACTGCAAGGGGAGGGGTGAGGAACCGCACCGTCACCGTAGCGACCCAACATCATGAGAGCTTAAGACTCCACCTGATTGGACCATTTCTCCTCTCACTCCTATTGGTCCTTGTAATGTTAACAATGTAATAAGTAATTGAATTGGCTGTATAGTTTTAGTGAGAAAGGAGCTACTGGAAAAGTGTGCTGTGTCACTGACGCCCCCCTGCGTGGTTCTGTAGCTGCTGCTCCCGTGGCGACCGGTGGAGGTGCAGAAGGAGAGGAGGAGGCGGCTGAGTTGGAGCCATTTGAGCTGCCCACCCTGAGGGAGGTGGCTCTGGCCACGGGCACCCTGAGCGCAGAGCCTCTCGGTGAGTGACCTCAGACTCCTCCAGCCTTCTCGCTGAGCCTGCTGGGTAATGTAGTGCACCTGCACAGCGTAGTGGTAGTACACTATAATTCATGGAAGGCAGTGTGTCTGGTTTTGGTTCTTAAAAAGTAGTGGAAGAGGGTGGGTGAATTTCCTTATTTTCCTTTAACAAGTTTACAGAATTATAGGGTGTACCCTGTATCTACAGTATGGTAATTGTATGTAAATATAACGGTGTGATTAAAATAGACAGCCAAACCAACAAAAAAAGAGTACCAAATTGAAGTTTTGCCATTTACGGAAGGGGTTTCAAACCTGTTCTGAATCACGGACCCTCACCCGTGCTCAAAGCCATCCAAATGCACCCTCATCATAGTTAAAAAAGGTTATATTTAAAGGAAAGATTTAGTATTTCGAAATATTTTCCCAAATCTATATATAGTCTGCATATCACGTCTGGCCAGAGCAGTAGATTCCGGGATCCCGAGCCTTCTGTGGAAAACCCCAGCTTTAGCGGAAATGCAGGATGTTAAATTATCGTTTAAATGCCCCTAATTCAAAGACTTGAAAGGATATTAAATCCCTTCAACAGCTTAAGTAGCTCTGTGATTTGGTTTAGTTTGGCTTGGATTGGTTTGGTTTGGAAAGGAGCCGGTACAGTTTGATTGGGAGGATACTGGTCTACAGCATCACCGTCAAAACCTGCGGTGAAATATCAATGAGAATACGAGGGGCATTGGAGCCTTCAGGACACTTTCAGACCAGAGTGGGGAAAAAGTCCACTAGATCCAAGCAGATGGCCAGCACAGCTCCGATCTGCACAGAAGAGAAACCGCATTTTACTGAAGTAGCTCATTAGCTTCACTGAAGCTGTACGGCTTTTAAACCCGCAATAAGTATCCAAAATGCATTAAAGGGGGAAAAAATGCACCCAGCACAATTACCGGAGGGCTAAATGCTTGCAAGTTCGAAATGTACGGCAATTTCCAGAGAAATTTGGACAGGCAGCCTACGCAAAGACGATGTCCAGCGTTTAAACGTTCACGAAAATAAACCCGGAGCCCGCAGTTTGACACTTGAGCAGTCTTGCGGCTAAGCAGATGAGCATAGCAGGTCTCCGTTCGTCTGGCGATGATGTCATGCTAACCTGTTTGCCAACAGGTCGGAGCTTATAACTTGCGCACGCTTCTTTCTTTACCCACCTGCTCGACCCAACAGCGCCCCCCGGCTGCGCCGAGGGGAATGGCGTAACGGAGACGGAGAACGAGGAGGCCCTGCTCAACGTGATGCGGCCCGACTACGAGAAACCGCCCCCACCCCCGCCCATGGAGCCCCTGTACGGACTGGGGGAGGACGGAAAAGTGCAAGGTACGGCAACTGCTTACTGTCCTCTCCTGACACTGCCACCTGGGTGGGTAATGCTTTCTTTTACAGTCCCCTAGGTACTAGGTGTTTACCTGGTAAATGTGTGGTGATAATGGCACATAATTGGGTAATTGGCAGAAAAAGGTTTTGTTATAGCCTGAGTGTGATTGTGTGCTTACTTTCCATACTGATAGAAGTGCTCCCAAGGAAGTATCATCTAAATTCCTAGGGAGTACATAATTAAACTCAGGTTACAACCAAGCTTGAGTTATAGTTTCTTATTTTTTACCCATTACATTACATTACATTACATTAATGGCATTTGGCAGACGCTTTTATCCAGAGCGACATACAACAAAGTGCATACCCATAACCAAGGATAAGTGCACTGAAAGACCCTATTCTAAACCAATATTGATTATTATTATGTGCTATTTACAATATGCTCACAGTACTGGGTAAATATACTCATACTTGTGGGACTGTAAAATATAGGCTAACCGAGAGGTGATGCGAGGTCCAGCTTCAGTGGTCTTTGAAGCACATCTTTTGGTGGAATAACATGGTTCTTCTCAATACTTGGTTCATTAACAAGCCACTGATTTTTGCTCTGGTGTTTCCCAGCTGCCCCTCCGGAGGTCTATGAAGCTCTGACAGACTTTGGGTACAAGAGCTTCAGGCCTGGACAGGAAATGGCCATCATGAGAATCCTCTCAGGTTGGTATCTGTCTGGATGGCTGGAGATGATGCTGGAGGGCCATTTTGAGGGCCGCCAATGAGAAGTGAACTTGAAGTGACTCTCCATATATAATGAACACACCACATAAAATATCCAGCCCTCCTGTGTAGAAATAGCATACTTGAATCAAATAGATGATTATTTTCTAATTTAAAGTTTATTTAATTTTGCTTAATGCAATGAAATAAATAATGCGCTTTAAGCAACTGGCCTTGAAAGTAGCAAAGTATGTAACCTGAATTATTATGTAGTATAATACAAATTTATTTGCAGAACAGTTTATTTGGATAAGAGCATCTGCTTACAAAAAAAATCTATAATGTAATGTAGTGAAAAAGTTATTTTTTGACTGTTGGTGGTGCCATCTGTGTTATTTTTCTTAGGTCTGTCCACTCTAGTTGTGCTTTCCACTGGAATGGGGAAGTCTCTCTGCTATCAGCTCCCAGCCTACCTCTATGCCCAGAGGTCAAATAGCATTGCGTTGGTGGTGTCCCCTTTGGTTTCTCTGATGGACGACCAGGTAACGGCACATATTATTTCACTGCGGGCTCGATGACGGTTGCACAGTAGCATCTCCAGTTGCTGCCTGTCTCCATCTTTCATTTTACTGTCACCAGAAGTAGACAAGTGCTCTCTCAGGATTGAATTCAGCCTGCAGAAATGTTGCCAAGGAATTGCTGTAAAATATGTATAAAATATGCTGTGTAATTTTAGACAGCAGCTCTCTTAAACGTTCTTCTCCTTGGTATGGAATCTGTTTCCCCCACTGTTGGATAAGGAAGAAACGCTTCTCAAGAAAACGTCTGCAATGTCTGTTCGAATAGACTATATCGTATAGATTATATAGTGCTGTAAGTGTAAGAGTGGCAAGAGGAAAACGGTGTGAACTTGTTCGTTGTCAGTTGAGGCAGGATGGCCAAGAGTTCATAGCTTTGCATGAGGCCGTTTTCACATTTCATTGTCTAATGCTCGCTACTTAAGACACGAGTCATTACCAGAATGGATGGTTTCCCCTAAGCCAGCTTATCTGCTGCGGATGTTTCTGGAAAAGCGCCAGTAGAACGTTATTTCAAGGGCGCAGGTGTGGGTTTTTTTCCTCCATGATACGAAAGCCAGAGATAAAGTGTCATCATTAAAGAGACTAGGGGGGAAAAAAGGGTTTTTCAATGTGCAATGACTTATAGATCACAGTTTGCTTTGTTTTCTTACATTTCCAGCATTTGTTTTGTGTGAATGTTTCGGTTTTGACAGTTTTAGGCCTACTGAAAAGAAATATTTGGACAGCATTGATCACTTTATAACATATTTTCTCTCCCCAAGTTGTCTGGACTCCCTCCAAAACTTAAAGCTGCCTGTATCCATTCCAACATGTCCAAGAAACAGCGGGAGGCAGCGATCGAAAAGGTTTTTCCCCTTCCACCGAAATTTGAAACACTGCATTTACACAGCTGTATTTTCTAAATCAAATTCAACACGGTGTGGCATTTTACTGCAGTTCCTGTGATTGTTGCTGTTGGTTTAGGACGGTGAACACTTTTTTTTTTTTTTTTTTTAATGTTGCCATGGCTGGCTTGCCTCCTTTAAAGGCCCACACGCATGAGCGTGTTCTTCCTCGTTTTAATATCTATAACGCCCACAAAACATTCGCAAACAGCAGTGACGTAGTCCAATTCCCCCACCCCACCAGCTCCTGTGGCTGTGTTATATATTTAGCATATTATATTTTGCAAAAATGTACGTCATAATCGTTTTGGGAACCTTTTGGAAAAATCGCAGTTAGACCTTAAAATATGCATACTTCTACCAAACTTGCAATAGTTTTACTTTAATCAGTATGGAACACAAATTGAAAGATCCAGCATGATATGAAAATCTCAAGAACACAAAATCTGCAGGTGGGCCTTTAAGCTGGTCTTAATGGCGTGCTTTTAGCATGATATAAAAATCTCAAGAACACAATCTGCAGGTGGGCCTTTAAGCTGGTCTTAATGGCGAGACGGTGCTTTTGGTGGTAATTCACACCTGGACTGGTGTGTTTGTGTAGGTGAAGGCAGGCCTGGTCCACGTCCTGCTCCTGTCTCCGGAGGCTCTGGTGGGCGGGGGGCACTCGGGGTCTGCCTGCCTCCCTCCGGCAGACCAGCTCCCCCCGGTGGCCTTTGCCTGCATTGACGAAGCCCATTGCGTGTCCGAGTGGTCTCACAACTTCCGGCCCTGCTACCTGCGGCTGTGCAAGGTGAGTGAGGCTCAATATGGCGGGTTTCTCCACTGCGTTCATTTGTGTCATGTAAGTGAAGGGTGCCTGTCTCTATCTCTCTCACTCTCTCGCTCACTCTCTCACTCTCTCGCTCACTCTCTCACTCTCTTGCATACTCTCTCTTTCTCCCTTACTATCTCTGTCTCTTTCTCTCTTTCTCTGTCTTTCTGTCTCCCCCCTCTCTCTCACTCTCACTCTCCCCCTTCTCTCTCACTCTCTCCCCTCTCTCCCCTCTCTCTCTCTCCCTCTCTCTCTCTCACTCTCTCTCTCCCTCACTCTCTCACTCTCTCTATTTCTCTTTCTCTCCCTCTCACTCTCTCTATCTCTCCCTCTCTCACTCTCTCTATATCTCACTCTCTCACTCTCTCCCCTCTCTCTCTCTCTCTCTCTCTCTCGCTCTCTCTCTCTCTCTCTCTCTCTCAGGTGCTGAGGGACCGTCTGGGCGTGCGCTGTCTCCTGGGTCTCACCGCCACGGCCACCCTGTCCACGGCTCTGGACATCGCTCAGCACCTGGAGATCAGAGACCAGGAGGGCATCGCGCTGCGGTCGGCCGCCGTACCGCTCAACCTGCAGCTGTCCGTGTCCACGGACCGGGACAAGGACCAGGCACGTCCCCGACACGTCCACACTGATCTACAGTCTGCTTCAGTCTGATCATTTGAATTAAGTTATTGAGGCCAGAGTTCCTGCTCACTGACCTCAGATCAGCGCTGCTACTCTGCAAAGCTTTGTGAATGTGGGATGGAGAGCTCTGTTTTCTTTAAGATACTGGAATCTCATACTTTCAGATACTCAGTTAGTGAACAGTCACTCAAACTGGGTGTAAAACTGTTGTGTCTTACCAAGCTCAGCGTTATCTCTGATGCAAATATGTTTTGAAGGGAATTAATTTGCATTCATATTAGTTGAACTCATATTGCATTTATAACATCCATATGTTAGCATATTTATGTATGACCAGTATACTGTATTTGTTTCTCTGAATGTCCGATTCATAACTGTGTTGTGTTTCTGGTCCAGGCTCTGGTGACCTTGCTGAAAGGGGAACGGTTTGGCTCTTTGGACTCCATTATCGTTTACTGCACCCGGCGGGAGGAGACGACCCGGATCTCCGCTCTGCTGCGGACCTGCCTGCAGGGGGTGAAAGTGAAGGAGTCGGCCAACGCTGTAAAAGAGGGGGAAGGCGCAGAGGAGAATCCCGTTAGTAAGAAAAAGAAGGCCCTGGGTGTGTGTTTTAAATTATTGTTCTTGTATAGTTGAGGGAATATGTGCAGGATTAGTTTACTGACTAAGCATGGAGTCTGGGGAGTAGCTAGGATTACAGAAAGGAGCGTGCTTTACTGGCAGGTAGAAAACTGCTGTATTTCTGAGGTCGAGTTTCATCATCCAGGTGGTAATCTAGGCAGTGCATACAGGGACATACTCAAGGTGACCTGGGTGAAAGAGTGAGTCAGGTGGAGAAAGGGGTGAAAGTGAGTCAGATGGAGAAAGGGGTGTAAGAGTGAGTCAGTTGGAGAAAGGGGTGAAAGAGTGGAATGTCAATGATGTAATGATAGGGAAGAGTAATCGGATATAAAACAGAAGGGGGCCGATGACTCCTTTTATGACCCATTCAAGCGGTGAACCATCTCAGGGCAGTGTCTGTGAGATTCCAGTGCCATGTACATAACTATTCAAGACCAACAACACTAGTGAGAAAATTCCGGCTATCGAATGCCCGGAGAACTAATGCAACGGTTTTCCATAGCCAGTCTTGAAATATTTATAAATCAGAAAATACGGAATGCACGTAAGTTTACATGGCTGCTGACAGGCAAAATGATAAAACATGCAAAGTTTGAATGTAAAGACTCGCTTTTAAAAGGTACGTTTTATGCGCGTAAGTGAATATGTGTGACTCTGAATCCCAGCCCGGAAGAAGATCCGGAAGCCGCTGAAGTGGATTGCGGAGTCGTACCACGCGGGCCTGTCGGCCGGGGAGAGGCGGCGGGTCCAGAACAACTTCATGTGCGGGGAGCTGCGGCTGGTGGTGGCCACCGTGGCCTTCGGGATGGGCCTGGACAAGTCGGACGTGCGCGCCGTCATCCACTACAACATGCCCAAGAGCTTCGAGAGCTACGTGCAGGAGATCGGCCGGGCGGGCAGGGATGGCCACCCCGCGCACTGCCACCTCTTCCTGGATCCCGAGGTGAGTCCGGGAGAAATCCGCCATCGAGTTATGTTATGTTCTGAGGTCAGCATCTGATTTGATTGGACCATTGATAAACCCAATCACAAAAAAAGAATGTGGAGTCAGTATTTGTCATGCCTGGACAAGGTGTGGTGGTCGGAAAAAGCTAGCATTGCTGGGCTAAATGGCCTGTTCTCGCCTTTATGTTATGTTATGGTAAGAGTCTTGCAGCATCCAGTGTGCTGGTTAGTGTCATGGATGCAGGAGACATGGGTTTGAGGCTTACCACGTTGTGACCTCTGACCTTTCCTGTGCAGGGTGGAGACCTGCACGAGCTGCGCAGACACATCTACGCCGACACCGTAGATTACTTCACCATTAAGAAGCTGGTGCAGAAAGCCTTTCCCTCCTGCAAGTGCAAGAAGATCCACCAAAAGCGCCAGGACCTGACAAAGGTTGAGCTTCTCTCTTACTCTTCTCTCTTACTCTTCTCAAAGCCTCTTTTGCTCTAAGGTTTTAGCCATCATGTCATAATGATGTGAATTATTCAGCTGTCCGCTGATGTGAGGTACTGAGTGTTTTTACTGGTTGCTGATTTAGGCGTGGGAGGTGGATGACAGCGAGATGATGGAGCTGATGGAAACCTGCGAGGATGCCGCGCCGCGCCCACGGCAACAGGACGGTCAGCCGACAGAGGACGGGGCTCCGGGGCCGGAGCCAGAGCTACCTGAAGGATGGGAACACAAACAGGAGGAGGAGGAGGACTCTGATGTGGATCGGCTGCAGGGCGGGAGTCGGGGATCCCCCGTGGTAGCAGAGCGGAGGGGGGATGGCGGGGAGCAGAACAGCCCAGAAGAGCCGAGCGCAGAGCAGCTGCACCTGGACGGACAGACGGACGAAGAGCGAGGGGAAGGAGACCTACCACCACCCCGCGTGTGCCACACACACGAGAGGGCCATACCCATACAGGATATGGTGGAGGCCCTGGACATCACCGAGGAAGGTAGGCTGTTCTGTACAATACACACTTTTATTCATTATATTAGAATGTGTTAGGCAGCCTGTAGCCTAGTGGCTCAGATACATGACTAGAACCCGGAAGGTTGGTGGTACAAGCCCCAGTTCAGAATCAGTATGATCTGCCCAGCTGTTGGGCCCTTGAACAAGGCCCTTATAACCCCACATTGCTTCAGGGGGGATTGTCCTCTGCTTAGGCTAATTGACTGTAAGTAAGTAACTTTGGATAAAAGAGTCAGCTAAATCTTAAATGAAGTAATTAAAAGTATGGAAGTCCAGGAGATTGGAAGAGGAAAATATACAAGCCATAAAATGTTATTCTGCAGCAATTATGTGATTTTCCTGAAGTAGATTATTGACGAAATTGTACTTGAAATAAATGTGGTGGTTACACTTAGATGATTGATAAAATCTCAGTCCCAGGCAGCCTGGATTTACTGGCACCCAGTCCAGCATTGTGGGTAATATCTTCTCTGGGGCAGTTGAGGTCTAACATGGACTGGCTTTTCTCTTTGGGAGGGCAGGGAGAACAGGCGTTGCACCTGCTGCTTGACTCGGCAAGCTCTGGAAAAGAGTCCAGGCAGTTGACCACGGTTTTTTATCACACGGTGTGTGTCACACTGTCAGTGTGTTGAAGCATAAACCTGTCCTGTTGGGTCTCTCTCAGGCTTGGAGACGTTGCTGTGCTACCTGGAGCTGCACCCGCAGCAGTGGGTGGAGCTGCTTCACCCCACCCTGTCCTCCTGTCGCCTGGTGTGCTACAGCGGCCCCCAGCAGCTCCGCAAACTCACCAAAATGTACGTCAAAAACTACAAGTGCGCTTCCTGTATGTGCCGCACTCTCAGCATGTCAATGTATGAAAATGGTAAATGGACTGCATTTATATACCGCTTTTATCCAAAGCGCTTCAGAATTAATGCCTTTCCTTCACCCATTCATACACACACTCGCACACCAAGGCTGAACGGCTGCCATCCAAGGCAGCAACCAGCTTGTTAGAAGCACTTTGAGGTTAAGCGTCTTGCTCAGTGGACATTTCAACACACCCAGGGCAGGGGGTTGATCCAGCAATCCTCTGACTGCCAGACAACCGCGCTTACCTCCCCGGTGTAACTAGCATGTAAAATGTATCCATGTTCTCCCAATGTGTCAAAGCAATGTTCTTTTTTTTTTTGCGTCCTGCAGCTGCCCTCCTGTGGCTGTGGCTCTGGCTCGGAAGCGGATGGCCGGGGAGAAGGTGGAGGTCATGGACTCGCTGGAGTTTGACGTGGTGGAGCTGGCCGACACTATGGGCTGGCAGCTGCCCCTGGTGAAGAGGGGCCTGAGGCAGCTCCAGTGGAGCTCAGAGAGGGGTGAGCGAGCCCTGCTTCAGCCGTTTGGGAGAGAGGCTGATAGTGTGGTGTGGTAGTACATGACATTACAGGCTTCTGCCAGACGCTCTTATCCAGAGCGACGTACAATAAAGCGCTAAACCATAACCAGTGTGTTGAAAACCAGTGTGCGCTGGGAACCCAAGAGAAAAGTTCAGTTCTAGAAGTGACCACATAGATAAAAACTTGAACCATTGTAAATGAATCACATAAGTTGTCAGGGAACTGGACTAATAACCAGTGTGAACCTCAGGTGGGACATTTTGATTAGCTGTATATGTCATCCTGTAGCAATAGTGCATTTGAATGCAGTGATCTCAGTGAACTCAGATGCTGTAATAGCAGATGAATAAAGATTTGTGCACTTGCGGTGATGTTTGCACAGGCATGTTTGGGGGCACAGGAAAGAGTGGAGTCCTGGTGGAGCTCTCCAACCTGTCGTTCTACTTCCGTTCCTATGGAGACCTGACGGCAGACGAGATGGACGGCGTGTGCGAGTTCCTCCACAGACGGGTCCAAGCGCAGGAGAAAACCCAGCTTTACCAGCTCAAGGCCTGCTTCAAAGCCTTCCGCAGGTAAGTAATGGGGAAATCCCCTCAGTCACTATGGTCTGCTTTGCAGTTCGGTTGTTCCAATCCCGGTGTAGCCACAATAAGATCCGCACAGCCGTTGGGTCCTTGTGCCAGGCCCCCGGTGTAGCCACAAAAACATCCGCACAGCTGTTGGGCCCTTGAGCAAGGCCCTTAACCCTGCATTGCTCCAGGGGAGGATTGTCTCCTGCTTAGTCTAATCAACTGTACGTCGCTCTGGATAAGAGCGTCTGCCGCAGGTAAGTAAGGGGGAAATCCCCTCAGTCACTAAAGCCTGCTTCAGGGCCTTCCGCAGGTAAGTAAGGGGGAAATCACCTGCCTAACATTCGCAATTCAATTCAAGAAAATGAGTGTCTTACCAACCGCAGACCTAGAAAAGATGTCCTTCTGATTCTGATATTTGTTTTCCTGTTCAGTGTCGCATATCGAAACTGCAGCTACTGCACAGAGGAAATGGACGAAAGCCGAAGTCTGATGCTCAAGGAGCTTCTGAGTGACTACTTCGATAAGAAGAGGGACCTGGACCTGAGTAAGAAGTACAACACGGAAGAGGAGGATGAGGAAGATGAGGAGCTGAGTAAATTTAAGGTGGGTAGTTGAGGACAATCACCCAATCCACTCGAACGTGGGCGTATACCAGCACACTTGTATACATGGTGTACGAATTGGACATTCCAGACTGCGGTGGGATTGACGACGCCAAATAATATTGTAATCTCTATGAATAAAACACATTTACAGCTGTACCTGTATGCTACTACATTTTTGTATGTGTTCGTAGCACCAGTGCCATGCCCCGGGAGGTAAGCGTACAGCCCTGGGGGTTTTGTGGTGCTCTCTCACTGAGACGATACGCCGGTGCGTTTTCAGATGAAAGACTGGGAGGACCAGATCCGGGCTGACATCCGCAGCTTCCTGGCCTGTCGCAGCGATGAGAAGTTCTCCGGCAGAGCTGTGGCCCGCGTTTTCCACGGAATCGGTTTGTTTGAACATACACACTAATTAATTTTGATATTAATAATTTGATATTAATAATTACCATTTTAATCTAAGGGTAACTACAAGTGCCACTTTTTAAAATAATCCTTAAAAAGATTACCACAAGATTGTTGGTTTTTGATTAAGGATCATTGCACAAGATTGGCCAGGTGCAGCCTAAATTGCAGTCTTCAGATGCAATCAATGTTTGGTTCCACCTGTAGGCTTCAAAGTGTGGAATGTAAAGTGGTGGCTAGCTTTGCTCTTCCCTGCACTTCACACAAATTCTTCAGTCATTATACAAGTGTCTGAAATACATTGTTCTGTATTTTGGTATAAGATGGATGCTCAGTGCATTGTCAGTCTTGATTTTCCACCGGAGGTCAACCATAGCTTGTCCCCTATTCTACAGTGTAAAGTCAGAGCAGTTAGCCTCCCCCCCCGATCTTGACACTCCTCATTATAGTGGAACCTGTTTAGTGGCCTGTGCTTTTTGACTGCTCAACCTCCTCTCTGTTTTTGTCTTCCGCAGGTAGTCCCTGTTATCCCGCACAAACATACGGCAGAGACAGGCGATTCTGGAGGAAATACATTCAGTTTGATTTCAACGAAATCATCCGCTTCGCCACGCAAGAAATTATACGGACCCGGTGAAACTGAATGGACATTAAGAAAACATCGTATTGTCATTTATGTGTGTACATTATGTATACAGTGATATTCTTGCATTCTTGTTTCCAGAGCATTGCTTCTCTTTCATTTGATGTTGTAAAAAGTGGCGATATTTATCACAATAAATGGGATATTTTTGTATGTTGTGAATATGATTATGTATTGTATTATGTATAGAATGTATTGTGTATTTAGATTAACAAAATGTACACACTACACACATTTAGTCATGTATAGTTGTATCTTAAATATATTTTAAGTCATTTTTTTAAATAAAATAATTAAATGACAGTTTCAGTTGCATTATTACATAAACCTATTCATAACAATGCTTACCTTTAAAATGAATGTAGGGGAGACCGGAGATGGTTGTCACACTTTTTACTCGCTTGTGACTCACTCCATTTTAGTGCATCAAACTCATCAAGCACTTTTTTTTACTTTATTACACCTACTTGTTCATGCGAATATCTAATCAGCCAATTATGTGGCAGCAGTGCAATGCATACAGTCATGTAGGTTCGGGTCGGGAGCTTCAGTTAATGTTCACATCAACCATCAGAATGTGGAAAAAATCTAGGTTTGAACTAAGTGACTTTGACCATGGAATGGTTGTTGGTGGCAGATAGGGTGGGTTGAGAGAAACTGCTGATCTCCTGGGATTTTCATACACACTAGTCTCTCGAGTTTGCGAAGAATGCAGTGAGCAGCAGTTCTGAAGACAAGAAACGTCATGATGTCAGAGGAGAATGGCCAGACTAGTCAAAGGTGACAGTAATGCAAATGACCACACATTACAACAGTGGTATGCAGAAGAGCATCTCTGAACACACAACAGATCTTAACTCTAAGTGGATTGGCTACAGCAGTAGAAGTCTAATAAATACCTAATAAAGTGCTCACTGAGTGTATAAGAGTCATTTAAACATTAGTGCAAACCTTTAAGTCTCAGGTATGTATCTATGCCTTTTATCCTCTTGCAATAATATGAGAAAGTTAGAAACTCACAAAGACGACCCGTCATTTTGTGTTGTCACATGATATAAATATTGTAGTTTTACATTTATAGACATTTGAAATGTCTATTACATGAAAGATGTTAATTTAGAACACACTGACTTTTTGAATTAAATAAAAATACAGTACTGTGCAGAAGTCTGTTCTGTATAACATTCTGTACAGATAAGATTCTTTCAAAAATAATTCAATGAAAGGTCTTGAATAAACGTACTATACATTTTCCATTACATTTGAGTAATTTAGCAGAAGTTATAAACCTAATCAAATCAATATTTGTGACAACCCTTAAAGGTTAAAGGTGCATCACTTTTCTGAGATGGCCAACGCTGTCTTGCAGTTCTATAAGTCACTCAGCAGGGAGGTTGTTCCAAGCATGTTGGAGAACTTGCCACAGTTCTTCTGCAGACTTTGGTTGGGTCCTTGCTTCTGATCTCAGACAGCCTTGATCACGTTTTTTATGTAAAAAGTAGTCAATTGCTTACAGTAATATGTTACTTTTTAAAATTAAATACAAAAATGTTATTTGGAAATAAGTGTTCGTTTATACTAACACACACACACACACACACACACACACACACAAAACATATATATATCTCAACCTGATTAGCTACTGCTTAGGTAAAAGCACATGTCGTTGATGGACATAACCAGATAACATTTCAAAGGTGTAAGGGTATATTTGTTTTAGGCTATGGATTAATTAATAGCATAGAAGTATTGAAGAAAAAAATGTATTTCACTTTTTGACATGAAAAACATTATGATGTGAGGCTTATTCGTGAAATTACCATTTGGGTGAACTCTGACATTGGGTGAACATTTTGATACCAAAATCTTTGTACAGCGCCTTCTAGAGAGTGTGATATGAGCAGTGTGACAACCATCTCCCCTACAACTTGGTTAACATTGTAATTGAGAGTATGACACTGAGTTAATATGGCTATGAACAACTTTTTTTTATCCTGGTCCGTGAAATTCATATATGGCTATTCTCCAGTAGCTACTATACGATTTGTTTTCATGGTAATGTGATGTTGACACGCCTACTCTGAATCTGACTGTTGACTCTAAGCCCGTGATCAAGCGTTTCTATCGATTTAACCGTTTCCTAAGCTTCATGACATGGCTCCTGACAGGGAAAATGATAAAACTAGCGAAGTTCACACTACCTTCGATTTCAGTTGGGTCACCGCTTCTGAATGATCTGGTTTCAATGCAATTCAGAACACGTCCCGTCCCACACTTGCTTTTAAAAGGTAAGTTTGCATTCCATAATTCAAGCATAATAACCGCACTCTAGTGTACTAACTTCGAACAAGCTGAAAGCATGAGAGAGTTTTCAGACAATTCCGGGCTGTCAATGTCTACTACAAGTAGCCGAATATTTGGCAAAAGTTCTCAGTTAGATATCTTATATCGGAAACTATCATGTACTGAACTATGTGGTAGAAGTTAAAATACAGACGTAGCCTGCAATTATAGCAACAGTATGCCACTGCCGAGCATTATTTATGAGAAGTGTATTTGATTGACGACAAAAAAGTATAGTGTAGACAATAGTGATGCTTACTTTCCAAAGTGTATCCACTTGTGCAAATTCTGCTTTTAGCTTCAAATGTAAGCATTTATGTGGACCTATTTTTAGCTTCAGAGAAAATGTGACTTTTTCACTGGCTTCATGAAAACAACCTTGTAATGGATTAACAACTAGACTTCTGCTCTGCATTCCACGATTTCATGCATGGCTAACAGCAACAGTCTTGACAAATCCAAGAAGAGAAGAACATTTCTTAAAGCTATTTTTATGTAAAAAAAATCTGTGCATTAAAAATATAACCACAGTATTATGTCTTTTGAATTCAATTTTATTGCAACGTCTAGATACAACTCTTTTTGTATGTGTCTGCATCTGAAGAACTGTGGTTATTATTATTATTTTACTTCAAATGAAAGCTTGTGAGCCTTCTACTGTTCTGTCATCTCAACAACGAAATGCGGCCTGTTTGAGTTTCCCTTCTCTCCTTTCTCTCGACTAGAGGAGTGAGGCTCAGACTCCAAGGCTGTCAGATGTATTCCTGAACATCCATTTCGGGCCTCTACCAGAACAATGGAAGAGTCGGATGTGGCACGTGAGTAATGCAAGCTTATCCATTGCTCCTTCTATGGCAGGGATCATCAAATCCTGCCCTGGTTTTCTTTTCTCCTGGGTAATTAACTGATTGTAAAGATTTACCATCTTCTTTTTGAACCCCCGCAGCTTTGACCATTGGCCTGTAAGTGTGAAGCATTGCATCTTTACAGGCCAATGGTGAAGCATTGCATTTTTAAGGGTGCCTGTGCTTTCTTGCCCTCTGTTCTGGTGTTGCTCTCAGGGGCTTCACTGGCTCTGATGGATGCAGCCAATGACCGTGACCCTGCAGTCCGAGAGCAGGTCAGGAAGTCGCTGCTGACCCTGGGGAAATGGAGGACTGGGAAGATCCTGTCCATGTGCCAGGATTACCTCATACAGCATTCCAAGGTCAGAAAGCACCGACCCATAACCTGCCTTCTGCACCAGGCATGGCAAAGCCTCACATTTTTATTATGCTTTGATGGAAAACTACTTTTGATAAGAAGTAGATATTCTTGGAATTTCAAATGTAATTTCATCTGATCAGTGATTAAATTGAAAAAAATAATATTTGCAGGGGAACACAGCAATTTGGTGACTGTTCCCGTTGGTCAGTTGTGAAGATCTCGGGAAATTATTTCACACTGGCCCTTACAATGTCAATGTAGAATTATTTGACAAGTTTAAAAACAACACACCCCAATGTGCTATTTATACAAAATCACTCTGGCTGCCTTATAAGTACAAGTCCCATATTATTTAAAAAGTGACTTGCTCACTGAAACAAAATCATACCTTTTCTGACAAGGGACTTGGTCACTTGATTACCAAGATCACTGATAATAGGAGTTCTTAGTTGGCCTTGCTGCTCTTATCAACTTATCATTTTCTCTTCTATCATTTTCCTGTTGTATAATATAGCTTATGCTTGTTCTTTTGTGGGCAGCTTGAAGTTGGACATCGAGTGGTTCTGCTGCAGACCGTTGAGTTGGTGATAAAGTCTAAAATTGATGAGATAAGCTATCCAAAAATGAAGAGTCTCATTCACCTGGCCTCCGAAGAAATGACGAGATCGAAGGTAAGGATGGTTCTTAATATATATTTAATAAGTTTAATAAACACATGCATGATTTATTTGTTTACAAATTATGCTGTGTACACTACCCTCAGGTCGTAACATTATGTCCTGTGGGATGCTTAAGTTCTTGATTCCTATACGCCAGTGTTTACTTATATATATAATATATATAATATATTACATTAATTTGGCAGACACTCTTATCCACAGCGACTTTATAATTTAGATTAAATATAGACAGACTGCTCACAGCCAATCCTTGAAGGCTGCAATACTGAATTTTCAAGCTCTATTTCATCTGCTGTCACTCCCAGAACTGGAGATGGCAATTTAAAAGAACATAGTCCTTTTAAAACAACAGTTAGTTGAATTTGGTGTTTTGGCCTGGCTGTAAGAAGTTACTGCTACATACATACTGTTGCCCACAAAATTCTGAACAGCTACATTGTATGCAGTGTAATTTAAATGGCTGTGTATTCATTTGACCATTGATATCTTCTGGTATTCAATTACTGTCAACACTGCAACCACCTTCTTTTACCTTCAAGGGAACCAAACACAACAGCACTCAAAAAATGGTTCTTAGTGTGTATGAGATCATCTTTACAGACTGCTATTTTTGAAAATAGCTGATTCAAAATAATGTGTCTCTGCTACACTTGTCTTGAACTATTTTCTGTATCATTTCTGCTTTGAAAGTGTCATAAAATATTTTTATATTGCATTGGTACAATACTTCATAATAATAACAGGTTGAAAATCTCTGTGAAGGAAAAAAATAGGTATTTTATGTTCAGTATCTAGACATGCTCAGTGTAGTTCATGGTCAAATGCTAATGATATTGAAAATAATATTCATTATGTTTCCACACAGGACATAGTACCTGATTGGCAGCAGGCAGCTAGCAATATTTTGGTTGCTTTGGGTGACAGATACATCAAAGACGTCATGGAGGAGATCCTCTGTAAATTCCAGCCTGGATTTCTCCCACATTTCTTTGTGGTGCAAACATTGGCTAATCTTTCTTTCTCCAATGGTAAGCACAGATTAAATTCCAATTACTGGAAGATGTTTCAACACTACACACAAATCATGTGCCAATGTATACCGATGAGCCAAAACATTATGACGCAGATGAAGTAAATAATGTTTATTATCTCATAAAAATGGTGCATGTCAAGGTCTGGGATGTATTAGAGAGTAAGGGAACAGTTGGTTCTCATTGGTTGTATTGGATGCGGGAGAAATGGGCATGTGTAAAGACCTGAGGGACTTTCATAAGGGCCAAATTGTTATGGCCAGAAAACTGGGTCAAAGCATCTCAAAATGGAGGAACAAACCACAAACCAGCGACAGGGTGTTGGCACCCAAGGCTCATCAATGTGATTTGCAGGTAAAGGATCTGTTGCTAACATCTTGATGCCATATCAGTCCATGTCTTGGCAGGTCAGAGCTGTTTTGGTGGCACCCGGATGACCAACAGCATATTAGGCAGGTGGTCATAATGTTTCGGCTCATCAGTGTATGTTATAGAACAATATCCATAACAGTTCTGTTTATTTGATGATGACACAGTGATGAATATGAAAGTAAAAGCTTATGGTAAAGCTGTTCTGTTACATGTGACTTCCTTTTGCTATTTTAGAAAGGAATTGTTTGAGGAAACATGCTTTGTATTTCAGCCAGCAGAGATAAACTTATCTTGTCTTTCTTGAAATGAGAATTTTACATGCTGCCCCACAAACTGATGTGAGATCTCAACATACATAAATATCACCCAGTGTAATTCAGTAGTTTACATCAACATGCATAAAAGTATTAACTGTTCACATTTTGGTCTCCTTTTGAGTTCTATGCAAGAAATTCCTCAGCTGTACACGGCACTTAAGTGTGAACTTGGTTTCCAGTTTATGGAACGGTGCCTTTCCTCGGAAACATCTTGACGACCATGCTGCCCATGCTGGGCATGACGAGACAGGACAACATGAAGTGGGCGTTCTCTTCTGGTAAGCTCAGAGATGTTGGCTGTGCTGTGGATAAATCCTGGAGGGGAGCATTATGGGAAGGCACAGCTTTCTCCTGCTATTGGTTGCAGCCCTGTGCCACTTCAGTGAGAGCATTGTGGAATACCTTGCCAATATGGACAAGGCCCCTGACCCTGCGGTGAGGAAAGACGCCTACTCTGCTGAGATCTATGCTGCCTTTGACATCCTGTTCTGCAACTGGCTGCAAAGCAAGGAGACCAAGGTATGCAAAATTAGAAATGGTAGGAGTCCAATTTCCCTCTAATTCAATTGGTTCACCTCAACAACTACGTCATTGTTAGTCCTGAAAGACGCTTTGTGTCCCATTCTTCCTCATTGAAGTAGCCGGCTGACCCGTGCAATTGGGTCTAAGCATGGCACAACGCTTTGCTCTGGTCTCCGGGGATTCCAGGCTGGGGTAGAGGAATGTACAATATGCACTGCTTTCCTTGGATTCAAATCTGGAACTGTAATAGCTAATGGCTGACTGCCTGTGATGCCTGACTGAATGTCCAAATGGGTTATTGTCAGTAATCTATGAATGAACTGCAGTTTGAAGTCTCTTAATAGAAATGCAAGCACCATGTGATATCTACTCCTAGACCTTATTTTAAATTGTTTTTGAAACTTCACTATTTTACGGTCGTACTTCTCAATGATAATAACAAGTCGGGAGGAGGTCACTACATGTATCTGTAAGCTTGTTGATTTTCTGATTTGATTTTAAAACGGGAGATAAAAGGTTTTTTGGTCTGATGTCTTGTCTTGTGACATCTGACCTTGAGAGCCTCGCAGGTCAACAAGCAATTAGCTGCCAAGCAAGACAGAGTTTCAGTTAGTTTCCTCTGCAACAGCAACTCTCATGATTACACCCACAGCTTGCCTGCACCCGTGTCTGCAGGTCTGTGCAGTTGAACAGAAGTGGTGGCCAGCTACACACATTTAGGAAGACATGTATGCTCTGTGTCTTGTAGGAAGTTGCAAGCAGTGAGATGGGCAAGTAATCACAAAAGTCCAAAAGCTGTATCAAAACAAGGGAAATTAAAAATTAAAAATAGCCCAACAAAATCTGAGCAGGATAGTTGTAGTTGCCTTTGTTGAGAGGATTTCCATCAGTATGTGATCGAATCTCTGTCATATATAGCACTGCTGAGCGTGACTCTTACATTCTCCCTGTGATCACTGGCACAGCTGACGCTCACTGTCACCAGTGCCCTGGGGTCCATGAGTCTTCTGTTGGCTCAAGATAAGTTGGAGGAGCTGCTTCCCAGGCTGATTCCTGCAATCCTCTCTGTCTACAAGAGGAACTCAGAGCATTACATCATCAGCAAGGTGGGCCTTCCTTTTTTGCTGGTCGGTTTGACTCAAACACAAGTGCTATTCCTCTGTGTTCCTCATTTGCATTTTTTTCCCAAGGCATAGGTTTGGTCAACTGTCATCCCAGAGGGTCACCCCTGGCCTTTGTCTCCAAGCTATTGCTTAAGCATCAAATTAAACTAATTGTACTATTTTAGAAAGACGGACAGTTTCAGTGTAGATGTTTGATACTCTTGGGTGCTTTATCAGTTGATTTTATCAGATTCCCTGCACTGTTGTTCTCTTTCATTTAATTCTTACAAAAACAGCATGTTATGAGCATATGTGTGCTCTATGTGTCTTCCCACAGAGTCTGTGTCAGATTCTAGAAGCTTCCATGAACACTGACAGGCGGGTTCTGGAGGTACAGATTGATGGCCTCATGCTCACAATGCATCATCAGGTATCATACGGCCTCCTGATGGATGGATGGATGAAAATAAGAATAGGTTTAACCCTTTCAGTCCCAATCCCAATATGAAGTGGCTTCACCCAGGGGTGAAGGCTTTGGTTGAGAAAATTTCGACAATTTAGTAGGGATTTAATTGGGGCTCAAAACATTAGTATAGCGGTAATGTGGATTGGTTGAAAAGGCATAAGGATTTTATGGCCATATGGATTTTACGGTAGTTAAATTCATAGTTTACGCTTGAGTACCATTTGGAACTCTTGGAACTGAAAGGGTTAATACACATCTGTTGCTGCATTTTATTATATTTTACAGCATATTATAGAGCAGTGTCACTGTGTTCTTACTAGTACTAGTACCTGTACTCATTGTGTTATTGTATTGTTTTAGGCATGCATACCTGTTGACTATAGGAACCCATCAACTCTTAAGAACCACAATGAGGTCTTGAGATGCTTCACTGTTTTGGGTGAGTGGGATTTATGTGTCATTAGTAGGCAGGATTACAATCCAAATAGATTGAAGAACACAAAATAAAACTCTTGGATTTTGGGGTGTAGACTGTTTCAGCAAACAAAGTCAAATTAAAATTACAGAAGATGGCACACTTGAGCTACTTCCTGCTTAAACTGTGTGTGATAATATGGTATTTTAACATGTCTTTGGTTTGTATTTATAGCACAAAGGTTTAAAAAATAGATGACATGTGTAACTCCTGTAATACTGGAATCCCATGACTTTAGCTGTTTCAGGATTGGTGTGTGCTATAACCTAAATTCTGTGCTATAAACCGGAGTCAGTTGAGAATAGATGTAATCCACCAGACTTGCTGAGAGAGGGGATTCAAAGGAGCCAAAATGTAGTTGGGCTACTGATTGTGTTAGCTACGTGCATCTGTCATTTAAAGCACTATTTCTGAAGGATACATTTTTTGGATGGGTGGATTTATTGTGTAGATAATTCATTTGTGATCATTTTGTTGTGTATTCTAATATTTGTGATAGATTGTCAGATAAATTGAAATGCCTTTTATGATGTCCACAATTTTGGATTTATTTACATCACCGAGAGTCTTGCAACATGACTTCAGTTCACTGCAGAGAAGCTATATTTTTTTTGGACTACATTTTATTTAGCAATGGCGTGTTATATAGCAGACCGTTCTCGCCTTCTCTTAGGCAGTCACTGAGAAAATGTATATGTAAATTATTGAAACTGTTATCATTTTATCTCCGTCCTCCCCGTTTTAGCCCACACTTTCTCAGAACGCGTGATACCGTTTGTCCTCCAGAAGCTGGAGATCAGCAACGAACGCAACCGTCTGGGCTCCCTAGCGGTGCTGAAACACCTCATCAACACTTCCAGTAAGACCAATGAGCCACACGCTGAGTATTTGCCCTCTAGGTTAGCAAATTCACCTCAGAGTTTCCAAAATATCTATCCCTTAATTATTTTCACTTTATTCCCCAGGACTGTAAATAACAAAACACTTAATTGCACATTGCACATTATAGATTTAATTAATTTTTTCAAGTCCTTGACACATCTGAAAAAGGTTAATATGTGCAGCACTCCCGGGGCTGTATACTGTATAGTGGGGGTATAGTGGGGTAAAGTGCATTTTAATACTATGACAAAATGGCTGACTGAACCTTTCATTTTAGGTTCTGTCATGGAATCCAAGAAGCTTCACATTATCAACAGCGTACGACAGCCAATGCTCGATCGTAGCAACAGGGTAAAGCTCATCTCTGCGTGACAAATTAGTGCCTTTCAAGGATATCAATGTGCTTATCGGTGAAGGCGAGCCAGGTGATGCATGACAGCCATTTTGCACTCAAACGGTCACCTCACATCAGCTGAAGTGGGGATAGAGATGAATTTTAAACTATTAAGCCCATTACAGCACAGTATTACAGCATTAGTTAGGCCACAGCGACGGTCACCTTGGCAGCTTGCAATATTCAGTACAGTACATGTGCAATAGGAACCTCTTTTGCTCATTTATGCTGAAATTGGCTGCTCCAGTTATTGACTTTTTTTGTTCTTGTATAATAAATACTTTTTGATTTGTTTGACATCGCCAAGGTGATATCTCAGTGCATTTTAAAAAGACTTGCACAATAATTGGGACTCCATTCAATTCGATTTTCAGATTTTTTTGCTGTAGCTGCAAGTGTACTGATTATACAAACCAGTTCATCAGCCTGGACCTTGGGGATAACATCGACCAATGGCAGATCCAGGCTGCACCTTTTCTATTTTTGAGCAAAGCTGTAAACTAGCTGTGTGTCGCACTGCCCCCTACAGGTGAAAAAGATGTTTATTCAGGTAATCAGTGCCATGGCTCACCATGGCTACCTGGAGCTGGAGGGGGGGGACCTGCTGGTGAGGTTCGTCATCCTGCACTGCGCAGTCCCCGACACTTACCAGGTACATCCGCCCTCCCTCCGCTGGGCTGTACTTATCCTGTCTTGTTTTGGAAGATGATTATAGAACTATATATAATTATAGAAGGCCATTAATTATCCAAATCTTCTGTGTCTCCTCCTCCCCCTTCCGTGTTACAGCCTCAGCGTGTGTGTCAGTCCCCTGGCCTGGAGGACGTGACCAATGAGGCGCTGCGGAGCATGTGTGAGAACATGCTGCACCTCTTCACCACCACCGTGGACCGTCTGATCGACGTGAGCCCCCTCCTCACAACATTTCAACAAGATGTTCTAGAATATTCTCCTGAATTGAATTGAATAATGCAGTCCTCAAACCTTTGTAAGCAAATGTTTCACTGCATAATTATTTATATCTATAACACAATATGTTCTAGAATATTTTAGTATCTACATAGTAATAATAAAACAATATTTCTACATACAAGTCATATCTATATACATACATACATACATACATTGCGAAAGTCTATAATTGACAGGTTTTATTGAATTGAATAACGTAGTCCTTATACTTTTGTAAGCAAATGTTTCAACACATAATTATTTATATCTATAACACAATATGTTCTAGAATATTCTAGTATCCACATATTTAAAACAAAACAATATTTCTACATACATACATACATTGTGAAAGTCAATAATTGACAGGTTTCATTGAAGTGAATAATGTAGCCCTCATACTTTTGTAAGCTTATGTTTCACCACATAATAATTTATATCTATAACGTTTTTGTAAAGGAATTTTTTAGCCAGGCATTTCTCTCTCTCCCCCCTTGAAGTCGCATCCCTTGGAAGGTGTTTGCCCCTTTTTTTCTGCACCGTAATCATTTCCTTTACGTCACCGATGACCAGAAGTCATTATGCCGTTGACAGTTCACATTAATCACCCACCACAGTAACTGTAGCCCAATATTATGCCCAAGCCTCAATTGTATGCAATGCCTTTCCCGCTGCATTCCAGGATTTGGGGAATCATACTATTTTTAATAAGCCGTGCTCTAGCCGTCATAAATATATTTCAGTTTTTAATTATCCTTTTTCGGCCTCACGTTGGGGATTCTGCGGCATAGTCCGTATGCTATGCCTTCATTCCGCTGAGCCGGTTCAGAGAAATTCTCACCTATTCCTGCCACCTATGGTGGTGTGCGTTAGCATGTTTTTGTTCCAGTGAAAACACTGAATGGTTATCACAGTGTAGGGCGGTTATTTGTGTCAATAGGGCTGAGCCTCAGTATGCCTTTACACAGGAAAGTTTAGCACTAATTTGGCTCGATGTGATTTCTCACATTATGTCCCTCTATCATGCGGTGAAGATCACAGCTGTGAGTGACAAAAAAACACTCTACTCCACAGGGTCTGGGGGCTTCGCAGATATTTTTGACGCAAGTTATTTTCAGGTTGAATTTTTCTGTTAAAAAAAAATTATGTTAGAGTGTAACAGAGCCAATAAGCCCACTGGGAACTTTTAGAAGCCAGTTCTGAGTGTGACATTGGTATTTATGTCCTAGTATTTGTCTATAAAATACCTGTTCCAAGACCAGCAACCAACATCAGATTGGCTGTAAGCCCCCGTTGTCTCGATCCAAATGTGTCTTGATGGAAAAATAATTATCCCCTTGCTGGGGAAAACCCCTAAATATGATTTCAATTTCACAGCCAGGCGTCTTGTGCTTTGCTTACAATAGAGAATCATTTTTGTGTTTTTCCTTTGTTGCTACCAACCAAAACACGTTTTCATCACGACGGACAAGGCACTTTTCAGGCACCCGCAGTCTTTTCTGTGGCAAATCAAGAGAATGCTGCTTAAAAATGCAACTGGGACGGAAAAGGGTCTGTGTAGCTCTTAATGGATGTATCGTTTTTGTTGTCTACTGTTGGCGGTCTGAGTAGGCACCCTGTGATGCAGTTTTTTTGTGTTGCTGCATCACATGCATTCTCCTCTACCTTCTGTACTTCCTTATTTAAGTGTCATCTGCATTCCTACTCTACTAGCTGTGGATATTCCGTGCCCCACCACTTGAACATTGGCAGAGAGAATTCCGTCTATGTTGAGAACGCAGACTGACCATCTTGTCAGTCTCTTAATGCCTCTTAAACACGGTCCTGGAGCACTGGGTGGTGTGATAGTGTGTCGTGTTGTGGTGTTCCCTCACTCCCCAGGTTCTTTGGCCCTCCCTGTTTTGCTATCTGACCCAGGCCCAGTACACCGACGCCACCACGCCGCTGTGTAAGAGCCTCATCCTGCTAGCCCGCAAGAAAGCTGCCCTGGAACCCGGCTCCATCGTTGACTTCGATGCAGAAGGTCGGGCACGTCTCACAACAGCGACCAACGTAGCCTGGAATTAGCACGTGGCGTTGTAATTAGCGGTAGCATCGGCCGCGGAAGGAGGGCTGGCCCAAATTTATCGCTCGTTAGCAACTGCTGTCCTCCCCCCTGCTTGTGTCGGCTGTGCTTTTTTTCACTGCGGTGGCTGTGGCAGCTGGCAGGTTGCAGACTAGAGAAGCAGCACCATACAATTGGCCGAACAGAACTGGGGTGACAAATGTGGGGAAAAGTTGAAGGTCATGTAATGACATGGGTTTGCAGGAAGAGAGGCTTGTGTGCCCAGATCTAGTGGCGCTCAGTCAAAACTGACTTTGGGAAATAAATCTAATCTAATCTAATTTTATTTCTCATGTGAGCAATACAATGAATGAAATGAATGCTTACTTGCAGCAGTCCCCTGACTAATAAAACAATAATTTTATAATTAGAAAATTAGAAAATAACATTTAAAACATCTGACATGAACGTGTATACAATAAATACCTTTGGTTTGGTAATGTTTTAATGGCTGGTAATTCTTGATGGTTTAACAAGTTGTATGCATTTATTTATTATGTGATTGAATCCCAAAAATTTATTGATGCCAGGGAGAGAACATTAGATTTAAATTGAATAAAACATGGGAAGGTTTTAGTAAAAATTATGTAGAGCCGTGTAAACACCAACAAAACACTGCTGATATTCTGACTGCATGAAATTCCCTGTAGTTCTTTTGCCTCAAATTATGTTTTCTGATCCGATTTGTTAGGCTGCTCATGCCACTCCATATACCACCATATGCTTGGAATATGAAATAAATAGTTTTTTAGAGGGGTAGGGACAGGCTTCTTGAATGATTTAAGCCAGCTATTCTTCTCGGGAGTAATGGTCCACATCAACAGGGGCCTTTAGTGGAGAGGGAAGTAAAGTGCTTCTGACTGCTGTTGGACTGGGACTGTCACTGTGGGAATTGGCTCCTTCCAGAGATGTTTTGAGTGACGCTTTATTTGTGATAAACAGGTGTTTTGTGCTCGTTGCCGATGGTTGCCTCAGCTAGACTATGTGTTTAATGACTGTGAACAAGTGAAAATGTTTCATAGAGTGAAACCAGCTTATAACAATAGTATCTATTTGGATCTATTGTATTGTTATGATGGCATGGCACCCAGATGCCCTTTATAAGTGGCATATCTGTAGAAGAGGTGTACAAAAAGCATCTTTGTGTGAAGAATAATAATAATAGCCTTTTTTCTTTTTTTATATTCGCAAATAAAGTTTCCAACTTCACAGGTGTGGTAGAACAGTACCGTACATTAAAACTGGTTTACTGAATTACTTGTATAGGAACTGTTTGATGCTGTACTACTGTGTGAGCCTTGCTACAGTAAATGTATTGTCAGCCCTGTTCACTCAGCTTAAGGTCCTGGTTGTTCATCAGCAGAAATAATCAGCCCTTTTGCTGCCTTTTCTGACACTAATTTGTTGTGATGCTGTTTAGCTACCATTTTATGTGAGGCTGGGGTATATTCGGTTAGTTACACAAGTATATTTGGTCAGTTACACAAGAAGTTACACAAGAAATGGATTGTTACAGTGTAGTCCGTAAGTATTTGGACTGTGGTACAATTTCTCTAAAATGGGGTAGCCTTTGTATAAAAAGGGATACAATTCCTTATAGATGCAAATACCCTCAAATTAAAAGTGACAGACTTTAACCTCATATTAATGTTTCATTTCAAATCCAGTGTGCTGGAGTACAGAGCCAAAAAAACTGACATTTTACAACTGTCAAAATACTTACAGACCATACTGTGTGTGCCATTAATGTCTTTCTGAATTTTGTGAATAGCTGCTGAAATTATTATTAGAAGCTTTTCATTAATACGTGCACTGCTTGCCTCCCATCTACAGGACCTTTAATGACTCAATCCAGGTTATTGTCGCATTCCGATATATTCACAAATGGCTTCAACTGTGCCACTTTTAAAAAAACAAGTGTTTTCTAATCCATGAACTAACCTCACTTGTCACTTTGAGGAACAAACATACTGTGATAAAGAATAGGGTATAGTGTGAATATAATGACTTATCCTTATTGACTGCTATAATGTTTGGAGCATGAGCTTGCCAACTGTAAAATCAATTTATTCAATTTTTTGTTGTGTTTTTTTTCCATGTAGATAATCTTCCCAGTTCCTATGTGCTCATGATGAGGCTGCTGGTAAGTGAATGTAAACTCTCCTAAGACTCTACAGTAAAAGTCTGTGGAGAGGCACTTGGACCGGACCGCCTATCGTTTCTTGCCAGGTCAATGCCTCCTTCCCGTTCCGCTGCCGGGGGCGGGGCGCCCCCTCGCTGGGCCTGATGAGGGTCCTCAGCACCAGCATCCACCCCAAACTGGAGTATGTGTGGCAGGCTGAGATTCCCCCACTCCTACACTGCCTGGAAGGTAAGGGGCTCCTTTACTGTGTGCGAAGGACAGTACATCAATTCAATTCAATTTAATATGTTATTGCCCCATCCACCATACAGTAAAGAAAGAAATAGTACCATTTCTCATAAAGAAATGGTACCAAATAGAAGCCTGGTATTCTCCTATCTAGAAAGAACAAAAAGGGTTCCTCTATGGAAATCCAAAGAACCCATTTCTCTGAGAGTGTATGGGTGCTAGGAATTTGTTTCAGTGCACTATTGAACAATTCAAAAGACCCAAATACAAAAATCAGACCCATGTCAAATCCGAATGAAACCATACAATATTTCAAAAAATCTAATAGAAAGGTACAAGAAAACACATAAGGTATCAGACCCAAGTCAAACACCCTCCTACATAGCCTATTGCACACTATAGAAAACTCTACTGCTCACCCAAGTACATAATACTCATGGGTAAGAGGATAAAGTACTAGGATCAGTTGAAATAAGCTCTATTGCCTGGGTTCATCATAAAGTGCTTGATAATATCCTACGAGGTACAGTATTTAAGATACAGACAAGCTCCGGATATGTGCTGTTCCTGAACCTAGATATTCGGGTTTTAATACTCCTCAGTCTCCCATAATCCCAAAGCAAATTTACATTGCACATAGCTGGGTTTAAATGTACAACTAAGTAAGTAAATTTGTAGGAAATCGGGCATCAGAGCATGCAAATAACCAGATGTCAGGGTCTACCTCTTTATGTTTTGTTTATGACAACAAATCACTTCCTGTTATAAAGAACCAGGAAGTGTAATAGGTTTGCCCTGTAATACTGTTGCAATTTTTGTGAAAAAGGGGGAAAAAATCTTAGCCCAGTCAGTTGCACAGCAGTAAATTATTCTGTACTAAAGTGCATTTTGAGTTCAAGTAGGGCCCTGAGTATTTCTATGGCTCTTCAATCATATGAAGTGTTTGATTGTATTGGATCACATGCAGGATTACAGGCAGAAATATTCCCCTCAAGGTGCGACTGGAAGTTATTAACATGGCTTTCAAAGATGAGGGCATGGCACCAAGATGCCCTTTACAAGTGCAGTCTATTTTTATACCTGTTTATACACAAGCAGCAATTTTCCATCTATTGACCTTTCTCGCATCACTGATTTTTTTGTGTAGTCAGGAATAAAAATGGAATACAACTGCAAAATAAATCCCGGTGTTAAAAGCTGTCTTTTAACAAGAGGCTTGGATGTGGTTCACAAAATGACCTAGTCCGAGTGGGTAAAGAACACTGTGTTTTACAGAAATCTTTGTCCACTTAACTTCATTTTGTTCACTGTTATGTAAGTCTGTATGTTTAGAATATTTCATAAATGAATACCCTGTACCCTGGTGTAAAATCCAGGTAGGACCATCTTGAAATTACCAGCTACCATCTGTTTCTAAACATAGCTTGAGCTGGTCAAACCTTGTTGAGTATGGCACTGGTCTTAACTGGTCAACCAGCTACCAGCTATTTCAAAAACTAGCTTGAGCTGTTTTTTTCAGCAGGGCAAGTACTTGGACATTGACACAGGGCTGTGCTTCCGGCAGAGTGCACTCCATATAGTCCATACCCTAAAATTAAAGCTGAAATAATGGCTTTCTTCCTTTCTGTCTTTCTGTCTATCCGTCTGAAAAACACTCGCTGTCTGTCTGTTCGACGCAGAGTCAACAGAGGAAACGTTGGACCGGAGGAGATGGGAGGGAAGGCTGCTTGAGGTTTGTGTTGTTTATGCGAACGTTCTCATGCCTCTGTGCTGTTTCCTCAAGGTTGTCGAGGCTTGTTTCAACGTGCAGTTCTGTTCGTGAAATGAATGTGCTGTTAATGGGAGACAGGGGAGTCTTGGTGACGGGTTATTTTGTCGCAGCTCTTGTCCAAGACTCTGGTGGCCATTTCCTATGACAAGTGGAGCTGTCAGCTCGCTACCGAGGCAACCCGTTACCTTCCCACCTACAACAGCTACCTGGAGGAGAAGGTGAATCACAGTCTTACAGGAGTACCCTGCAAACCGAGGAGGAAGGTCCAGGGGTCAGAAAGTTAAAGTCGTGCCATGTGTTCCATTAACTCAGCCAGCTGATTTCACTCATTGGTTCTACCTCTTGGCTGAACAATTGTGCAAATTAGCACATCCTTTGGTTGGAACAAAGTACTGGGCAGGACTTCACTTTCTGGAACTGGATTTTCCACCTCTGATCACAAAAGTATATTCTTCATGCCTTCACTCATGCCGCACAACATGCCTTTATTTTATCTCCTGCACATTTACCTTATCTCACCCACAAACCTTTTTCATTTGACTTACACACCTCCCCCCTCACCTACACCTTTCCATCTCACCTCCACCTCTCCCTCTGCTCACCTACACACCTTCTTCTCTCCTCCCCTCTGCAACTCTACACCCCTCTCCTCTACCCTGCACTCTCTGCTCATCTGTACACCTAAAAGCACTCTCTACCCACTCACAAAACAATCCCTCAATCTCCCTACCTTTCTCTACTAAATAAATACCATCATTCTCTTTAATACAGATACTTGCTGCTTGAAATGTGCACTCAGCTGAATTACAGATGTTGTGATATCAAATTGACTTACGGACTTTTTTCCTTTACAATAATTGATTTCTCACATACCTACTCTTGCATGCAACTGTGTGTTTGTCTGTGCGTGCGTGTTTTGTGTGTGTGCATGTGTGTGTGTCTGTCTTTTGTGTGTTTGTGTGTGCGTTTGTGCATGTGTGCATGTGTGTGTGTGTTTGTGTGTCTGTGCATGTGTGTGTGTCTACATGTGTGCGCCCATGAGTGTATAACTTCAGTAACAGAACGAGTGAATTTGCCTTGGTGGCCGCCATCGCTCACTGACTCCCGATCTGTTGCCCCGAGCAGAGCTTTCTGTACAAGTGCATCGGCGTGACTCTGCAGCACTGCAACAACAAGGAGGTGGTGGGGAGGCAGCTCCGGGAACTCCTGGTCTGCGCCCGTCACCACGGCGCCATGGAGAGGGAGGTCCGTGGCTCCTCTCTCAGACACAGCACGATGACTGGCTTGTTTTGCTCTGCCAAGCTGCCTACTGAATGATAGCCTTGTGGCCTATAGCTGCTTCTGTTTGACAGTTATTTCGAATTCTTCCCTGCCTTCTAAGCTCTAATTTATGCCGTCAAAGCTAATTCATTTTCATGTCCCTTCAAAAGATTTCAATTATTATCATTTTCTGGTGTTAATGTCTGTAATGAAAGAGCCACAGGCAGCAAGGATACTGTAAATATATTGTTTTGGGCTTTGGGGGTTATAATACCCATTTGAAATCTGTTAATAACGGGTATCCGGGATAATTGGTTTTGCAGGGAGCAGCGATGGGAATCGGCCTTTGCGCCAGCAGTCATCTGCACGACGCTCTGGCGAAACTGGAAGACTTCGGGAAATCCGACATCTTCAAGAAAGCCTCAGGAATATTTGGGCTGCTTAAAGTAGGTTTTACATAGATTTGCTTAACCTGAAAATGAACAGGCTGTAATTTGCAAGCCACAGGATGCCGGCAAGGAATGCTTAATACTTTTCCTCCTGTATACCAAAGGGCCTGCTCCATTGTATCATTAGCATGGACCCCGGTGTTGCTGTAATAATGGTTCGCCAGATGTATTCATCACCCACTTTGGAATAACAAGCAAAGTGAAAATAAGAATTAATTTCTGCTGTAATGTTTCTGTTACAAGGAATTAAGCCCCCACAGTGATTTTGGTTTCTGTTATACACAGGTGAAAAATAAAAAGAGCAGTGCAGTTAATTTCATAATTTCAGAGACGCCTAAAATATGTATCTGAAATGTTGTTGATATTTTACACCGCAATTTTAATTCAACAAGAATATTGTGTTGTTAAACTCCTATGCATGTGAGATGGACATAGCTTCTAATTCAAAAAAATAATTTGACAGTCATCCTAAGGGTTCATATCACAGATTGATGTTTTAAAGGTGAGAGCACTGGATGAAGCTCTTCCTGAGTTTTATTCTTTTACTAAACCACCAGAGCTGCCCTCTGCCATTGGGGCAAACACAGGGCACACTCCTCGTGGGATATCGCGCATGCTACATTGTCTTCCAACCAAGTATTGTGGCTTCATTTTCACTGGTATACAGGATAGACCTGGGTGAGATATGTCATTGTTTTGAATTGAAATTCTTTTCTACATTTGGTTTATTGGAACTGATGCAAACCCCACCTTCTGGTCCTCTTGCTTGGCACAAGTGCACCAGGCAAGATCAATCGAGCACAGAAAACTATTTGAATCCAAATTAATTACGTATTTGACTGAGGTCTAATGCTGCTGCACCCTGATCGTAGTGGCAAAAATTCACCTGGGATCCAGCGGACTAGTGCTGAAGCTCATGATTGTTCAAAATGTCAGATAATTTAAACAATTGTGCGTATTTGACAGATGAAAGCAGCAGGTGGCATGAAACCCTAAAATAAAGATAACAATTTCTTATTTAGCTAATACTTTTGTCCAAAGTGACTTACAGTTGATTAGACTAAGCAGGATTCCCCCTGGAGCAATGCAGAGTTAAGGGCCTTACTCAAGGGCCCAACGGCAGTCATACCTTACCCACTAGGCTACAGTGAAGGCCTCTTAGTGCATCTCTGGGTTAGTGCAGCTCTGTGAGGTCCCCTATGTTTATACCAGCCCTCCGATTGTTCCCCGGCCTCAGGATAAGGGTGATTCGGATGTGGACAAGGCGAAGAGCACGCTCATCTTGTGCTACGGGTACGTGGCTCTGCTCGCCCCTGAGGACCAAATCCTGTGCAGAATCGACTCGGACATCTTGCGGAACATCAGCAAGCTTTTCAACACCAAGGTACAGTAACGGTCAGCCCGTTGGACAGCGGTTGTTTGCCCTTACGTCCAGTTTGCTAAGCGGCAATCACTTTGTTATGGACAATAACACATAATCAATTGTACAGGACCAAAACGGCTAACCTAAAGTAGCACAAGCGATTCTGTGCAGCTTTTCCATCCACTGTCCTGAAAAAAATAAGCTATTTAAGGAAATGTCATCCCAAATAAATTTTAATGAGTAGTGGGATCTGACCAGCCTTTCAAGATTGATTTCTCAGAAGAAGTATAGTAAGCACTTTGAGCACAAATGTGGATTTTCCAGTCCGGAGAACTCCCCATGGGTCGGTCTGTGTACATGCTGTATAACTACCGCGCTGCTGTGTATCGTATGCCCATAGCGCTGCTGCTAAATCACGCTCCTAACTCCTGTTGTAATGGCTGACAGGGGCTGCTTTTCATCTTGCTGTCAAAAAGCAAACAGAGAAAAGTAACCGAACCACCAGGGCATTTTGGCGGTTTCGGATGCGGCCAGAGAATACAGTACCCCTGCCTTTCTCTGCTGTGAGCTGGTGATGTGTTTTTTTTTAAACGGCAAGGAAAATAGTTGGAATAGCTGAGGTTTAACATTATGCTTGAAAATCAATTTGTACTGTTCCTGGAACGCTGCACTTGCTATGGTTGGCATTATGGGGAATGACTTCATGGGGTTTGGCTCTGGAGGGGTAAGGACACGCTGATCAGACGCTTGGTGCTGTGCACAAGGGCAGCGGGCAGGAAAATGTCTATTTTTAAACAGGGCCTTTCCATGAAGCTTGTAGACACAATGACTAGTTCCTAGTTTGAACAGATATCATTTTGGACTGTTACTAAATATCATTTTAATATGTGTGGACAGCATTTTTAGGTGTTCTCATTAATAAAATGTCACACACCACTTAACAGGCTTTGCTATTTTTATTTGGTTAAAGACCTTGTAGGGCTCCATGGATGGTGCAGTGGGTAGCACTGCCGCCTCACAGCAAGGAGGTCCTGGGTTCAAGTCCCGGTCGGCCTCTGTGTGGAGTTTGCATGTTCTCCCCGTGTTCACGTGGGTTTCCTCCGGGTACTCCGGTTTCCTCCCACAGTCCAAAGACAGGTTAGGCTGATTGGAGAGTCTAAATTGCCCGTAGGTATGAGTGTGTGAGTGAATGGTGTGTGTGCCCTGCGATGGACTGGCGACCTGTCCAGGGTGTATTCCTGCCTTTCGCCCAATGTATGCTGGGATAGGCTCCAGCCCCCTGCGACCCTGTTCAGGATAAGCGGGTTCAGATAATGGATGGATGGATGGATGGATGGACCTTGTAGGGCTCCATGGATGGTGCAGTGGGTAGCACTGCCGCCTCACAGCAAGGAGGTCCTGGGTTCAAGTCCCGGTCGGCCTCTGTGTGGAGTTTGCATGTTCTCCCCGTGTTCACGTGGGTTTCCTCCGGGTACTCCGGTTTCCTCCCACAGTCCAAAGACAGGTTAGGCTGATTGGAGAGTCTAAATTACCCATGGGTATGAGTGTGTGAGTGAATGGTGTGTGTGCCCTGCGATTGACTGGCGACCTGTCCAGGGTGTATTCCTGCCTTTCGCCCAATGTATGCTGGGATAGGCTCCAGCCCCCCTGCGACCCTGTTCAGGAGAAGTGGGTTATGATAATGGATGGATAAAGACCTTGTGCAATTACTTTGTTCTTAAAATGCTCATTAAGCCACAAGGAAAAGGTGTATTCTTACTTAGTTAGGAACTGGAGAATTGTGAAATTTGAAATACGGTACTGTACCTGTTCTGTATGGATATTCACTTCACTTTCCTGTCTGAGTGGCAGCCCACCACAGTAGTCAGGTCACTTACTGTTTAAACGGAAAAAATGCCATGTTAGTTATACAATAAACATGATCTCCAATGGCATTTAGCCATTTAGTAGGTGCTCTTGTCCGCAATAACTTTTACAGAGTATATTTTCACATAGAATATTTTTATTGGAGCCATTTAGGCTGAGCATTGTTATCAAGAATTTTCAAAATGGCAGCCCTCCAACTGGGAATTGAATTTCGTTACAAGGTCAAGTCCCCACCGTTATACTACTCTGCCTTTCTAGAGATTACAATACAAAAACAAATCTTCTGTGGGTAGTATACAGTAAGATTTGTGTTGCTGTCACAACTGAACAAAATAGTCTTGGCATCACGGTATTTGTTTTCTTTGGTCTTGTCTGTACAATATGATTTTGATTTGAAGGTCTTTAACAGTTCAATGGTCATCCTAGACTCCTCAAAACCTGTGATTCCCAAGAACCCCATCTAGTTAAAGGGCTCTTTGCTGGATAAAATAGTTTTTTGTCTGGGAGCTTTCACAATTCAGACCTATGATATAGGGTTCCATAAAGAACTACAAAGCCTTCCTCTATGGAGACCAGTCTTATGTTACTCTACTTTTGTGTGGCGTTGGATATCGATGGATATTAGAATTTGTTTGACAGAATGCAGTGGTGTAATTTTACTACATTTCCATTTGTCACTTCTTTAAGTATGTGGAATGTCTTGTCATTTTTATAAATAAATCACCTTTTCTTTGAAATTGAATGCATTTCTTACTTTTCTGTTATGTAGGTACTGGGAATGAAAGTCGAGACTAAGGTATTGTCAGAGGAAATCATTTGAACAACCCTCTTCCTTAACTAAACTCTCAACCCTCTAAACTGCTTCTGAGAATCTTGGCATGCAGGTAAAAGTGTTCTAGTATCAATCTTCTTAACTTCTGAACTTCTTAAATAAGCTCCAGAGGGGCCTGTCCTATGTTTAGTTTGGGTTTGCTGCACAGAAACTGAAATGCTCAAGTACATGTTTCACTACAGAGGGGGGAAAAAACCTGGCTTCTTTGTTACATTGGGAAATAAGCATGTGGTCTCGTGTATTGAGCCAGTACTGGCCGATTCAGGTAGAACACTAAATATCTTGCTTTTGACTCTTTTGAGTCTTTTGAAAGTATGAATTATATCCAAAGAGTCTATCCAGTTCATTCCTTTTATGAGATTTTAGGTCTTTAAAGATCTTTAAAATTCATAATTAGTGTTAGTTTTAAACTGTTCTACTCAGCAAATATCTTTCTGAGTTTCTTACTAACCCAGCATCATAATTCCAAACTTTCTTTAACTGCAATTATTCACTATATTTGCTCAGTGCTCATAACTAAGATTGAGCCTATTACACCCATGTCCTAATTACAGTGTGTTTGATTCTCTCAATCAAAAGCCATACTGTGAAGCCTTATTATTTCCTATAAATAGATTTCCCTGGTTAATTCTGTGTACAGTTGGTAGATTAGTGGCTCAAAGAGTCTGGTCTTTGCCAGTTTAGTTCGCTTACTGTCTGTTCGGTCTCCATGATGCACTTTACCTCTTAGTATTATGTATAACATTATTATCCATAATTGAGAAGTTATCTGTCTGTATATGTGTGTGCGTGTGCACATTTGTGTCAAGTCAAATTTGATTTGTCATATGCACAATACAGTCATAATGCACAATGAAATGCTTACAGTACTTGCACCAGTCATCTGGCTAATTAAGAAATACATTTTTTAAAAATATTTAAAACATATTACAATATTATAATATTGTTGATGTGTCTGTCTGCATGTGTGTGTGTGCTGTGTGTTTGTGTGTGCTGTGTGTGTATGTGTGCTTTGTGTGTGTGTGTGTGTGTGTGTGTGCCTGCATGTGTGTGTGCTGTGTGTGTGTGTGTGTGTATGTGCTGTGTGTGTGTGTGTCTGTGTGTCTGTATGTGTGTTTGTATGTGCTGTGTGTGTGTGTGTGTGTGTGTGTGTGCACGTGTTCTGTATCTCCATCAGGACCTGACCATGAAGCTGAGTCTGATTCAGAGTGTGGGTTTTATAGCCCAGGCCGTCAGTGCCTGTGTGCGCCGGCAGGGCTACCTGTTCACCCGCAAGCAGGAGCTCATGGGCGTAATCATGGTCAGTTGCCATATACCTCTACATCCTTTCAGATTTCCAAATGAACATACTGTAATGGTACAGAAGAAGCAAGGGAAATTCAAATGTAGATCTTGTAAATCACTTTCATTGTCAGTCTAATCAATCAGTATTTTTTGCCTGTACTGTATATTGAGTGAATTTCATTTTAGAACTGTGGTGATCTTCACTGTTTTTCTTTGTGGACAAACTTCTGAAATGTTTCTTTGTCTTGGAAATAATTATGAGCTGGCTGTCTCCTCTGTCTGTTCAAGGACTTTGTTAAGGCGGAGCCATTGGATGTCATGAGGAATCCAGTTCGTCATCTTGCCATGACTACGTGCTCCAGCCTGTTGTATCCTTCCATGAAATTGATGATGTTGAAATGTCAAAGGCAAGCCCTGCTCTTTGCATTCACTGTTTGGATTATAGCGAAAAAGCACCCTGTCACACTCCGTGACACACCCCTGGAGGACAGAAGAACTGGATACGGACAGAAGAACTGGGAGCTATGGAAAGTCTAGATTGCACCAACGTTTTATTTAAAGTACCAGAAACTGTTGAGAGAGAGTGAGAGTGAGAATGAACCAAAAGTCTTTGCCCATCTCCCTCATGGGTTCTGGGCTCAAATAATACATGAAAAGAAGAGCTTTTCAGCTCTGTAGCTTTTCAGCTCCACTTTGATGAATACCACTCTCTCTCGTACCGTAACGGTGTTTCCCCGGTCTCAGACTGTGGAAAGAAGCACACATTTGCCACACACTTACTGTTTTTCTTCATTTTGGCTCTAGCACATTCTCCCAAAGCACACTTATTGTAGGTGAACACCGCTAAAACCCCCTTTACTCTTGCGGTTGAGAACTTTCGACGATTCCGTGAAAGCGTTGAGCACCTCCGCATTTTCACTCACCGCCTTGAACGCACGGAGGCCAGGCTGAGAGGTTCTCCCCGGAGACCGGGGTCGCCCTTATTCCAGAAGCTTCCGGGCGTCATGCCCGAGCTGGCGATGAGCGACGGTGTTTACCTTTGACTCCTGAGCCCAGCAACTTGGAGCCGGCGCTGACAGAGAACGAGAAGTCTGACATGCTGCGCACCTGTCTAAACAGCACCTTCGGCCTACCCCCGATGGAGGAGCCTGACCGCGGGAAGGACGGCCAGGCGCTCGACCCACGGGCGAGGGAGGTGAGGGTTACCTCTGAACGGCCAACTAACAAAAACATAAAAAAGCTTCCTATTTTTCTACAGTCTTAGAAAGCTTCCTCTTCTCTCCGTCACTCTGGGGCTCGGCGTGGCGGAGTGCAGATGCTGTAATAATAGCACCGTCCTCCCAGTAGAGCGTGGTAACTGTACAGCTCGCATAATTCCCTGCCTGCTACGCTTGACAGCTTGTCACCCACCTGGCCTCAATTTCCCCTTATTGTTCTAGTGCAACTGCACAGCCCTGGCCCTTAACTTTAACTGAGATTAGTCCTGAAACGAGTGTCTCCTTGAAGAATGCCTCGTTGAATTGAAGTTTTATATAAAGTAACGCGTTTCATATCCTGTCTGAGTACATATGATGTGACCAAAACACATTTTAAAATAAAAAGTGAAATTTTATTTGATCATACTTTGTCAACAGTTTTGTTTCCAATCCATGTACCACCCTTTTGCTGCTAGAATGTGTTTTATTGGAAAAGAGTGGAAAAATTGCTCACTTATGTAACTGCTGTTATTCTCCACAGACCCTCTACAGAGACACATTCTGCACTCTTCAGACTCTTCTTAAAACTGTGCTCATGCAAGACATGAACCCAGATGGACTCCAACGCATATTTAAGGTACCATAGTCCTTGTTTTGAATAGCACTGTGTATAAAATGGCCGCCCAGTTTGTTGTCTGTTATGTTCTGTTAGCTTCTCCTCTCATGGCGAGCAGGCAGAGGGCCTATGGTGACGCCTGCTGAAGTCTCTGTTTTGTCTGTCAAGCATATCAAGGTCTGGCTGTGCTCTGAGATGAACCACGAGCGTGAGAGGGCGATGCGGACCGCAGCTGCCATGCTGGCTTTCTACCTGAACCATCTCAACATCAAGGTGAGCAAGTCACAGACCTGGATCAAGTATTTCATTGTTTTCAATTCAAATACTTTTTTGTGCTTGATTGATCTTGCCTAGTGCATTTGAGCCAATCAAGACGACTAGAAGGCAGGGTTTGTACTTTTTCAGAGTATTTCATTGGTTCCAATACACTAACCAAGCTAGTAAGTAATACATAGAAAAGTATTTGAATCCAAAACAATTACGTATTTGACCCAGGTCTGGATGAACAGGTGAGATGAGAGAGGTGGGATAGTGACTAAATATCAGTTCTGGAACATGTAGTGCTGTCATGTGATGCTCCTCTTGAGCCATAATGAAGTCTTAAGTACTTAGCAAGGATGTTCTCCCACAAGTTGTTATGAAACTAAAAAAAGAGCTGAAGCAGTTGAGTAAAGAGGAGTGGGTCAGAATTAATCAGATTTGATGTAAGAGCCTGATAACCTCACACAGACAACCATTACTTCATGATTTCAATGTTTTATATGAATCATGGGGTGCACTTACTCTTTCACACATGGCTTCCTATTTTAGCTTATTTTTCTATTTAATATGCCATTAAGTAATTAAGAATTAAGCAAAATGTGTGTGTTTGCTGAGTCACATGAGGTTATATTTATTTACTGTTAGGACTTGGTAGATGAGAAGTAGATGAAAGTTAGTCCTATTATGTAAAATCATAGAAGTAAAAGATGGTGCTTGCTTTGGCCCTTATATTATTAAATTGTCACATTGACCCATATGAAATACTCTTGCATTGAACTCTTTGTGCTATTGAACTGTAATATATTCACCAATGAAATTTGCATGTCATCTCATGAAATGCTCATTACAGTGCATACAGTACATAATGATGCGCATTTGCATAGTTAGCTTCCTAGACACAAATTTGTTGCATACACTCATACTAACACATACATGTACCATTGCATAGTTTTTAATGAATCCATTACAATTTATCATGCATGTGAGACCCTTGGTTTATTAGAGCTACTCTCATTATACCAGTGAAATTGTTGAAGCCACACTTAAACCCAACCACTCATTATATTCCACTGTGAGGATACAATTCTGTTACACTTACATATCGCTAACACACAACAAATTACGGCATGTGCTGGCATGACTGCATGAATTTCCAAAGTTTCAGAGAAAAAAGAGGTTGCTTAGTTTAACAGGGTGGCATTTCAGTTTCACTATTTTTGTGGTAACTCATCAGAAACCTTGGAAAGGGTATCAGAACAGACGTATGCAGCATTTAAATAGCAGAAGGCTATAGCACAATGTTAAATGACTTTTTTGAGATGACCTGCGAGTGCGTAACTGTACTGGAGTCTTACACCTGATCCATGAGCCTTGAGCTCTATGTAGTTTATGTTTATGTAGTGTCTGTTTGCATTTCCTTTTATTTTTGGTCAGTGTCAGTGTTATGTATGGTATAACAGGTAGTGTTTTCATCAAGCGATTCCAAATGGCTGATTATTCATGGGATGACATTGTTTGGGTCTCTGTAGAAGATGGGGGCGTTCCATAATCTCGGGGCTCTGCTGGGGGAGATTATCCCCAGATGTACGGACCCCAGCCCGCCGGTGAGACTGGCAGCCATGGACTGTATTCAGGCTCTGCTGTACGTACAGCTGGGCTATGAAGGTAAGACTATGAGGAGACGGTAAGACTTGTGTCAGAGACTGTGCCGAATGCCTTATTTTCTCCCAGCTGAATGCGTGTGTTCGCTAAACCACATGATAGTGTTTATTTCTCAGTTTTTCGAATGCGTTAACACAGTGGTGTCAAACTAAATTCCCAGGGGGCCACAGTATCTGCAGGTTTTTGTGGTTTCCTTTGAATCTTCTCCCAATTGAGGCCTCTAGAACAAGATGTTTCTTTAGCCAATCAATCATATAATGACTGGTGTCACCAAGAACATCCAGAAAACCAGCAGACACTGTGGGCCTCCATGCCTAGAGTTTGACGCCTGTGCCTTAACAGCACAAAAAATTACCTCAAACTGACAGCCCAGTAAACAGTAGCACAGTTCATTGTTTAAACATCTAAATGCTACTTTAATTACACACTAACAGTGGTTCCAAATGACCACTACAAAATTATGTTGTCAGAATTGCTTTCAGTGTAGTTAACATAATATCATAGTTTTTCTTCTTTGGTTCTTTATGTACACTGTGGACTAACAGGAAAAAAACCTTTAATTTGAGGGTATATACATCCATATTGGGTGACCCACATATCATGACATCCCTTGTCATATGTAATTACCACATTTTAGGGGACCAAAAGTAATCGGACAGTTGGCTTCTCAGCTCTTTCTGAATAGGCTGGCTTACATCTGCTGTGTAAAAACAGTACTCTGTGCTCGTGTTCTGCAGGGTTTGCATCGGACTACAAAGATGAGGCCGTGGAAAAGCTTAGGACACTCTCCGAGAAGCTGACTACCTCCGACATGGCAGCTTTGTACAGGAACTGCTCTGAGCTGACAAAGGTACTGTTGTGCTACCACAAGGAGTAACACAGTAAAAATAATACCCAGTAGCCCAGGGCAAGCCAATGGCTGCATCTACAGCATAGTAATGGCATCCCCAGTCACAAACTGTGCATGGTCTCAATTTAAGACTGGTTTGGCTGGTTCTGGATCAGACTAAACACTGGACTATTTCTAGAAAACGTAAAACCTTACCTAATTAGTCCTCATAAGAGGCAAAGAAGACAACTTTTGCTGCTGATAATGTTATTCAGTTTTATCCAGAGTGATGGGTTGTGCTTCTTTATTGCATATTACTCATAGCTGCTGGTGGATTTTCATTTTAAGGTTTCATACTGAATAATAATAATATAAATAATTTGTATTATTTAGCTGACACTTTCATCTAAAGTGACTTTTGATTAGACTAAGCAGAGGACAAACCCCCTGGACCAATGCGGCCTTCCTCATGGGTCCAGCGGCTGTGTGGATCTTATCATGGCTGCACCAAATCGCCAACCAACCACTGGGTCCCAGTCATGTACCTTAGCCACTAGGTTACAGACTGTAGGTGTGCAGACATTGTCTTAATGTATTTTGAACCATACTGAGATGTTGTTTCCTTGTTTCCTGTAGATAGTTAGTAAGCATCTCCCTCAGCAGCAGCTTCCCGCTCTGGTCTTCACACTCTTGGACGGGCTGGCTGACCCGCAGACCAGCTGCTCCTGCTTCTCCAGCATGATGCTCCACGTGCTGCTGAAGAGCCGGGGAGCCAGCCTGCAGGATCAGGTAACGGCCTCGTCTCCGTTCTCCCCCCCCGTCTCAAAACCCGACGGCGTCGGCAGCCGTCAGACGCCACGCGCGTGTAGGCCTGCCGCACGTAACACGCTGTTTGAAAATGGAAGATACGACGATGTTAAAATGTGTTCTTGTTTCTGTTCAGGCAGGGCAGTGCCGTCCTGTTCCTTCGTTTTGAGCTGAAGGTTGTTGTTTTTCTCTCACACACAAGGGGGCGCTACTGCATCGCAGCTGCATTTCAAAGGACGCAGGGGAAAGCAGCTGTTTTGTGCAGCCTTTAAAAATAATACGTTTGACGTCACCGGTTTGAGTTTATTTCCTGACAGTTGCGTTATTGATATTCTCGCTGTAGCTGTGGAATAATTTTGGATTAGTGGGCTGCAGATTGGCTGGTGGAAGGGCTACTGCCCTTCGAGCAGACTGTTTTTTATTTTATTTTGATTTTTAGATCTCATAATAGGATTTTTAATCCCCTTGCATAAGTAGCCCCTCTGAGAAGACGATTGACACTAAAATGTCCCTATGCTGAAACACACTGAAGGTTTACATTTTCAGTGACTTTATTCTTAGTCTTCAGTTTAATTACTAAATAAGAATTGATATGCATCTGGAACATTGTGTGTGTAACTGATAATTGTATTTTATTAATTATGCACATTGAGCATCTTATCACATTTTCATTTGAGAAGATTAACTCTTGACATTGCAAACCAAGTAAAAAACAGTGAAATTCTGAAAACTTGCAATTTACAGACCAATCCATCAAAATGAGCCGTGTCTACTCCCGATCCGTGTTATCCATAATCCTGAAAGTTTCACCTTTTGGCAGTGACAAAGCTCAAAATGGATGCCTGTCCTCCATCACACTTGGGGCAGTGTTTATTTTAACCTCCTCAAAAGTAAAGTCATCATAAGGGATATGCTACTCATGTTTAAAGATCCGGATCTACCAATATTGTGCAGCCTTTCTGTATTTCTCAAACTTATGCTTACATTTCAAGGTTAATTGAACTATCTTTTTGTACTTCTTTTTAGCTGTGAATTTTAGGCACAATCTGACACAATCCATTACATGGCAACATTTAAATGAAAATCTGTTTCCAAGTTCTGTTCCCTTTGAATGCTGAGGTTCTTATAAAAGTAACTATCGAGCTGCTGTTTTTTCAGGAGGGGGGTGTTCTTTTTCATTTCAAGTAATGTCTTTGTGAGCGAACATTTCTCTGTCCTCAATCATTAATAGGGATAGGGAAATAGCAATCTTTTTTTTACGGATGGGTGTGTACAAGTTTATTATTCATCTCTGACTGTTTTACTGCTGTGAAACAGTGTTAGTAAATACTGTATTTTAATTTGACCTTCGGTTTGATTGAACTACATTGTGCCCCATGCGTGGAAAATAACAAAGTACACAACCTGTTGTTTGACCTAATTCAAGGTCTGCTAGTGTGAGCATACACCAAAGTTATGGTTGGTTTAGAGCTATTGGCTGTTATATTTCCTGTTGCCGGGCGTGGTTTGACAGGATGCGGTCCTGCCGTTGTCAGGTCCCCGAGGTGCTGGAGGCGATGCGAGTTCGGTTGCCGACGGTCTCCGAAGACCAAGTGAGGGCCGTGGTAGCCCAATCCCTCCTCGTCCTTGCCGCTCAGCACCTGCAGACTGTTGTCAACGTCCTCACTTCCTTCCCCCTGCCCTTCGACAGGTGAGAGACCTGCAGCATGTTCAACCCGCACCTTTCCCTCACCTCCACCCTCCCGGCCTCATCTCTCTTGGGGAACTTGGGAGAGAGTGCATTGCGACATGCATGCCCTTCATGTTTACATACTTTTATTATGGGGTTTTGTGAACAAACCTGCCAGCTTTGTTAGTGCAAAGGATATCTTGAGGTGCAAGATGTTGCTCAATGCGAGTGGGTACAACGGCTCTTTGTTTTCAGAGTTTCAGTCTAGTTGACTGAAAATGGCTGCTCAGTCGATAATATCACATTTTTGATGTGTCAGACAGAATAGCCATATTTTCTTTCTGCTTTCTCTTCATGGAAAAAAAACTGGACTCATTGGTAGATAGAGGGACACCAGTAGTTCTAATTTCAGTTTTTTAGTCTTTATTTTTTATATAAATATGGTCCCTAGAATGGGGCTGAGTCCAGTATATCCAATCCCCAATTTGGAATGGGCAGTTGTCCATAGCCATGTACATGCACACATTCCCCACTGTCAATCCAGGAGAGTGTAGACATCCGTGGTTCTCCAATGAAAAACAGGTGTTATCGCCTGCTGCACACTGCAACTGAGCTCACACAGAACAGAGTCGGAGGAAGATTGCAATCTGCGGGCTCTGATCGACCAGCAGGGGTCAGTAGATAGCGATGGTCGCTGAACCCAATCCAACTGAATCCTCTCATTCCCTGGGCATTACCCATCACCCTGCAGCTGATGTCCACAGTTGGCACTGGCTGAGTCCGGATTCGAACCAAGGCCTTGAGGCCCATCCCTGTACCATTGTGTGGTTCCTTTACCAAATGAGTCACCCAGCATCCCATCACTACCGTTAGTGTTAGCCCAAAGGTTCTTGCCATTTATGCTAGCCTACCAAGAGGTCCTCAGTGCTGTGCTCATTGCCGTTTCTTGTCATGTTTTGCAGCTGGGGCTGTGAGGTGTGGCTTTCTCTTGGAGCTGACAGCACTCTGACCTTCCAGATCATGGAAATGATCCTGGAGAAGCTGAACGTGGTGGTGCCATTTGTGGACAAGAGGGACTCTGCGCTCCGGACCAGCACGGTCAAAGTGGCCACCAGCCCCCCGCTGGCAGTGAGTGTTGGCAGAAATGGGCAGGTCTGAGTGTGTGTAGAGAGTGCCTGCAAGCAGTCTCTGAAACAGTGAGCAATACCTAACGTTTGTCATTTGTTCTTAGCCGGGGAGCCATTTTAGGTTCTGTGAAATTGTCCTACAAAGTCCTACAAGAACGCATGAATTATTTAATGCATGGCGTAACTCTCGAATCGCGGTTATGCGGTGCGTTTTAAGTGCCTTGCGATGAAGGGAACTTTGTACCCACCAACCACCACCAAATGTGCTGCACCCACCCAGGTGGTAGATGGCTGGCATTTCCCGTGAAATGACTCACCACACATCAGCTGAGGTGGTTATTTCACCAGTATTATTGGGGTTTTTAATTAGACGGCCAATTTCAGAGAGTGATAATTGGTTATACGGGCACGTTTAATAGCATTGAAATGAAGCCCAGGAGGAAGCCTTAGGCTTTACATTTAGTTCCTCGTTTGGTGCCTAATGGCCTAACGTCCTCCCCCACGGCTTGGTGCCAGATGACGTGTGCCCTGCACGGGATGATGTCGAACAGTCAGAGCCAGGACCCAGTGGCGGCCCTCTTCCCCCAGCTCTTTGGAGCCCTGCTGGTGCGTCTGGGCTCCAGCGTTGGGGTCCTGCCCCCCAGGGACCCGGTGGGCACCGGCCCCTCCCCAGAGAGGAGTCCGTCCCCCCAGCTGCCGCCGTCCATCGATGTGTGCGGGTGAGAAAGTCTGGCTCTGTCTCACTGGCCTCAGACCTGGGTCAAAACAACTTTGTTTTGGATTCAAATAGTTTTCTACGCTTTACTGAGCTTGTCTGGTGTATTGGAACCTATAAAATACTCTCAAAAAGTGCAAACCCCACCTTTTGGTCCTCTCGGCTGGCTAAATTGTATCAGGCAAGATCAATCGGGCACAGAAAAGTATTTAAATCCAAAACGATTGCATATTTGGCCCAGGTATGTGTGCCCATGCTCCAGTGTACATGTACAGGTGTATATTCATGTATCCAGGTACAGTATTTGCATGGTTTTGTCTGGATACAATATGTACACATGCTTGTGTGGTTGCCTGCATGTATGTATGTATTTTTGTGTGCATGTGTGTGTGCATATGCCTGTGTGCGCTTGCTGGTGCATATTTTTGTTTGCATGTATGTTTGCACATTCATACACATGCACATGCATGGAAGTAGCAGTAGGTGCATATTTTGCACTGTAAGGCTGTGTCTCACTGCTCTTTTTTTGCTATGGCTGCAGGATGGCGGTGGAGGCCTTGCGTGTTCTTCTGGTCCGTGTTCAGCTGGAGAAAGTGCTGAGGGCCCTGAACTTGGCAGGAGCTTGGGACAAGATCAAAGACCTACAGCAGCACACCGAGGGGGTCACACTGCTGGCCAGGTATACCCCTCACCCACAATCTTACCCATTGTGCTTCTCCAAACTCATACCCTGGTGTAGAATACAGCTATGTCCGGCTTGAAATACCAGCTATCAGCTCTTTCAAAACAGCGTGAGCTGGTCAAACCATGTTTTGTATTGAATTGGTCTAACTTGTCAACCAGCTACCAGCTGTTTCAAAACCTAGATTGAGTTGTTTTTTTCAGCAGGGTGCAGTCTGGATATGAATACACCAGACCATGCTGTATGGCTACAAATATGGAAAACTATCATGAAGACATTAAATGATATTTTAGATTTTTTATGACTTGGACCCAGTATTGCAAACTAGTCTGATCGGTATCGATAATAATTTTGTCACATATTTGTTTGTGAACTGCTCGAATCTGCTTTGTGATGCAAGGGGCCATGCAAACAAGCCTTGCAATGCTTTCTAAATGTGGTTTCCCACCTAATAAGCTTGATTAGCATGTACAAATGTATTTAATACATAACTGTAAGCACTTCTTTCTCCAAATGTAATAATAATGTTCATTTTCAAAACATTTTTCCACTGTAGAAACACTTCCTAAATTGCAGTGCGGCAGGCTGTATTCGTGTGAACAGCGGGGTGCGTTGATAGAATTGTTCACTTCAGAGACCTCCTTGGCGGCACATCGCACACTTCTCTACTTGCCGTAGTTCACCGAGAACAGTGTATCCTTCCGCCAAAAAAAACTAGGCCATCAACCAAAACTGAAAATGATGTAATTGAATGTACCTTTCAGGCTATGCAGTTAGTATTTTGAGGGACTAATATTAGGGGCATTTCAAGGCTTGTTTGCATGGTCCCATTAGACTGCATTGCAAACCAGCAGTGGAGCAGTTCTCTGGGTGACTACAAGCTCCACAAAGAAAGATTTGATTACCAAAAAGTAGTTAATTTTGAAGTGGGTCCAAGTAAAAAAAACTAAAAAACCCGGAGTTATACTTTAAGCCTGTGACCTAGAATCTGAAAATGAAGACATTAAAACTTACTTTGACAGTATAGTCTGGCAATAGACACATTGAGTTTCATCATAAACACACAAAACCCATATTTCACCGTCTAGCTGTAAACGCATGAAACCGACTTGGTACAGAGCATATTCATGGCCGGCCCAAACCTGCCCCTCTCAGTGTCAACACTTTCTCCTGTGGTCTAAAAATAAACACACAAAGTACCTCTCTTATGATAAACCAAGACCCAGGGTCACAGGTAAAGATTTGTCACCACAGAAAAACAAGTACAGACCATCACGACTCTATTGACTAAGGGGGTCTGCCAGAGGTCTCCGGGAAATAGGGCATGAAAAAACCCAGAATGAGTCAGCTATTCCCAGAAGCCCTCTCCTTTCATAAGTATTCAGGATTGTTCTTCTGTTTGCTTTATTTACTGGCCAGGTTAGAGTTTACTAAAAAAGTACATAGAAAAATGGAGAGATTAGATGAGTATTAACCAGTGCCAAAGTGATGGAAAGAGGAAGTGTGGAGAAAATGCCCTTCCTCATCTTTCAGACACGGCGCTGGAGTTACATAAATCCCAACATTGTGAAAGTTCATTTCGGGAGACCGACGGACTGGGGGGTGGGGGTTGGGGGTTGGGTGCCGTACAGTACGTGACCAGGGGATGGGGGGATTCCAGCGCACTTTTCTGTCAATTCGTGACTGGATACTGTGCGAGAGGTGAGATGCCTGGCATTATGGCTTGGGCATGTAATGCTGACAACAATTTTGAAGTGTACAGAAGGTGTAGTTCACAACTTCAAAACCCCCAAAACATACAGCTAAAGCGAACTAGGAGTTTTTCAGGGCTGAAAGGTGGAATGTTCTTGACTGGCCCAGTCACCTGTCCTGAATCCAATAAATAAAAGGCATTTAATTTGCCGAAAGCTAGACTGAAGGTAAAATGCCCCAGAAACAAGCAGGAGCTGAAGAGGGCTGCAGTACAGACCTGGCAGAGCATCACCAGCGAAGATGCCAAACAACTTTTCCCTAAAATGAGGAGACTATTCAGAAAAAAGGCTGTAATTCCTACAGGGATCACCTGATATGGATGTAAAAACCCTCAAAGCTGAATAAACGGCTTTTGCCAAAATTTGTAAAAAAATCTCTAAAAACATGTTTTCACTTTGTCATTTTGGGTTATTGAGTGTAGATTTATGGGCAAAAATTGTGATTTTATCAATTAAAAATGTAATCTACAAGGCAATAAAGTGTTCAAAAAGTGAGGGGGCCTGAATAATGTATGAAGCCGCTGTATATATTGTATGTGATGTTGATCACATGCATGCAGCTTCCTGTGTGTTCAGGATTGCTGCTGCCGGTGATGAGAAACACATGTATTTATTCGCTGAAACAACTGCTGCCAAGACGGGTTTTACAGAGCATGGGATTGTTATTACAAACATACCGGTTGCATGGCATATCATATCTAGATATACAGTTCTGTATTTATTGTTCAATGAAATTTTACACAAAGAAAGTTTCTTGAAGCTCCCTTTGAAGTTTTTTAATTTAATGTTTTGTGAACTCTGTAATACATACAGTACTATATATACAATGTGATGTAGGGTTAAGGGCCTTGCTCAAGGGCCCAACGGCTGTGTGGGTCTTATTGTGGCTACAGCAGGGATTGAACCACCGACCTTGCGGGTCCCAGTCATGTGCCTTAACCACTACACTACAGGCCACCCTACGCCCTATACTGTGTATCTACTGTAAATACTATATGTAATGTTATGATTTAATATGTATTGCACTTCAAATTAATTTCACACCAAGCAAGCTTCTTGAAGCTGAAGGTGCGATGTTCTTACACATCTAGGTGTAAATACCAGGAAATAAAAGCTGAAATTCTGAAATCTTGTTCATCATTTTATCTCAACCCCAAAGGTATTCAGTGTTTTGCAAAAACAAAGGAATTGGCCTTGCTGTTCCAATAGTTTTGGAGGGGACTGTATACTGATAAGATGGCTGGTTGTTGACTTCAACCCTTGCCCTTATCTGCAGGCACATGGCAAGGCATGCCGGGCAGCGTCTCCCAGCCTTGGTGGATAATCTGTATCCTAACCTCAGCAACATCTACCAATGCCAGCGCATTACGGTGACGGCATTCTTCTCTGAGGTGAGGGACAACACTCTGATTTTCCCAGGGCTGCACCAGTGAACTGCTGTTGGAGACCTCTATAAGACTTTTAGCATTTAGTCTGTGTACCAGTGCCAGAAGTTCAAGAATGGCTCTACACATAACACAAGTCAATTCCTCTTAAAAGTACACATTTGAAGGATAAAATGACGAAAAATTGTATGAATGTATATGGAATGTCATACATTACCAATATTTATTTTTAAATATAAATCTTTTTTTTATTTTTATCTCCTAATATATCTCCTAATGTCATCAGTATGTGTGTTTCATTGCTTCATAGGAACAGGAAGTATGTTTGCTTGTTTGTGACCTGTTAGTGTGTTTGAAAGTCTATGAAGAGTTGCAGTTCTTGTCTGTTAGGCATAATAGTTATAGACCAAGTGCATTACAATGTCTAACCCTAATGACTAGACTGATGTTATTTGATTTGGCAGTTTATATCATAAAGATATACTGCTCTGTACAGAAGAATACATTTTATATCAGGTTGTCCATGTTTGTTCAATTTGATCATTCTTGTGAATGAATCTTCAATGATTTGGTTTATTGTTGATGCATGTTCCAAGATACTTGCACTCTGTTTTTCAACCTTTCGATCCACTATTCATCCACCCTTTTAATGACCAGATAATGATCTTCTAACAACTTGCCAGTGTGTCTGTGGAAACCACCCTTTAACTTATGTAACAGTCATATAGTCTGATTTTCATATTGGGCAATTGTGCAGTAAACAATATTAGGTCAGTTTTGTAAGGGAGGAGTCTTACGGGACATGGTATTTTGGTGTATCTGCCTATGGTGGGAGGGTGCTAATGTTAGCATGGCACAGGGCAACCCCATTGTGAAATGTTCACATTACTAAGACTTTTGGTAATAAAGTGCAAAATGACTCATGTGGGAGGCATCAGTGCTATGCGTAGGTCACTAAGCAGGAACTGTCATTGTGGCTGAGAGGATAAGGGTTTAATGTCTACTCTAATGCAAGTGTAGTCAAGAAAATGGCAATATGAAGAACAGTAATAATTTAAATAATTTTACTCATTTAATTCCAACAGACAGTTCAACCGTATGGTAGAAATTATAATCTCCAAAAACAAATGAGCTCAGTTCTCCCACAATTAGGTTTTTTGTTAGCACATGGTGATGGGGAAGGTTGTTTTGGAGCCATTGTGAATGGAAAGCCAAACCACTGGTGCCAAAGACAGCTAATTTAATTGACACTTATTGACCTCATAAACTCTTAATGTTCTCCAAACCAACAACATATATGGAGACTCTTTTGGAGTTGAGTTGTAACCGCTTTTCTGGTGGTGTTTGAGACAGACGTGGAATATCTGAGTGTGTCTGAGTGTGTGGAGTATCTGAGTGTGTCAGCGTCCCCCTGTGGCACGTCTCTAGCTGCTGAACCATCGTGTGGTGACGGAGCTGCAGCTGATAGAGGCCCTGATGAAGCACGTGACGGAGCGCCTGGCGGACCCCTGCTGTGCCGTGCGCGTGCTAGCCATGCGGGGGCTGGGGAACATCGCCACGGGGTCCCCCGAAAAGGTGCACCCCACCTCCCTTCCAGCACTTTCCGCTGCTTACTAACCCCAGTGGAAGCCATTAAGAAAGAGATGCGTGTAAAAGCATGCCGCAGTTTTGCATTCACGTTAAGAATATGTAGGTCAGAAATTTACACTTTATATCATGGGAGAAATCACCAGTTGAAGTTTCTATACAGCTCATTCTAGACACCTGTTTTTGTTTTGTTTTTTTGTATGATGAATATTATATGCATGTTATTTTATATGAATGTTATACATGTTATAGTTGGTTTATGAATATAAAATGTTTCCCATTGTATTTTCATACTAATGTTCTATAAGGGAAGGCAGTTAAATACTGTAGATACATTATTATTATGATTATTATTTGTTTTCAAATTTTGATTTAGATATAAATTTATCCAGATGGGAACATCCTCAAATGTATGTAATTTTTCAGAATCTAGTATACTGGTTTTTGTATATACCATTGAAGCTACACCGGGACTTGAACCACCAACCTTCCAGGTCCCGGATATGCATTATTCTCTTTATTCTATTTCTCTTGCATAAGAATTTGTTCTGTCAGCTACTACAAATGGAAGCATGCCTGTTATTTCCCTATATGCCCTTCCGAGATCAGTATGTTTTAGGAGCACCAAACTTCATACAGTATATAGAAACAGAAACAGACTGTATGTGCACACTCTTAGGGCCAGTTTCACAGACACAGATTAAACATAGATTAAAATGAGTTTTGCATTGGGAATCTACATTCAATGTAATTTAGTCTAGGACTAGGCTTAATCTGTGATAATGACTTGCAGTTTTTTTTAAAGTGACATGGCCTTTTTAAGGTTCCATGAAAGATAGTGGATTAGCTGAGGTTTTGAGCTGCATTTTATGGGCTGGTTCATTTCACCGTTTCACTGTGGGACAGGTCTCTTCTCATTAAGTGGAGGGACCTCCAGTGACCAGCTACTTCCCTCCATGCTGCCAGGTGAACTCATATGCCAAGGAGCTTCTGGCCCCCATGAGCTCTGGGCTGGAGGACAAGGATGACCCTGACAAGCACATCGCCCTGGAGGCCTTGTCTGGCCTGACCAAGATCCTGCGGTGCCTGGACAAGGAAAACGTGCACCTTCTGGTAGTCTACATCTTCATGAAGATCAAGCCTTTCCTGGAGAGCGTAAGGGATCATTATATCTGATATTAAATACATGGTGTCCCACACTGTGGGCCTCCCCAGTGGTGTTTATCCTGCAACTGCGGGTTCCCCAGTGGTGTTCATAACTGTGGGGTTCCCCAGTGGTGTTCATAACTGTGGGGTTCCCCAGTGGTGTTCATAACTGTGCAGTCCATAATTATTTGGATAGTTGCACATTTTCTTTTCTTTTGGTTGGGTACTCTATACATTGGATTGGAAATCAAACAATGACTATGAGGTTAAGGTGCAGACTGTCACCTTTAATTTGGTATTTACATCTATGTCGGGTGATTCATGTAGGAATTAAATCCCTTTTTATACATAGTCTCCTCAAAAATAATTGGACTGTTCTGTTCTCAGATGTTTCTGATTAGTTATATGTATTCGGTCACTTCCTTAGTGCAGTTTTAAGAAAGCTTTCAGTATCTACAGTAGTCTTAGGCTTAGGCTTTTGATTGCCTTTGGAGTCTCTTATTAGCATTTGTGAACATGAGGACCAGAGTTATGCCAATGATAGTCAAGGAAGCCATTATGAGGCTGAGAAATAATACAAAAAAACAAGTCAGAGACATTGGCCAAACCTTACACTTACCATAATAAACGGTTTGGAACATCATTAAGAAGAAAGAGGGCAATAGTCTGCTCAGTAATCACTGACATCTTGTTTGATTACAAAACCTAAAATTATGGAGTGAAGACCCAAACATGAATAGATATGTCTTTGTTCCAAACATTATGGAGCTCATTGTTTGAAAAACTGTTCCTAATATCCAATATGGAAGTCTGGTTGATGCTTTACAACACCAGGGTATGGTGTGTCCATTACGTTATTTGTGCATATGTTGTAATATAAGTTGCCTGGAGAAGCTCAAGTGTGTGGCGCAGTGACAGTGATGTCCAGCAGGGGGCAGGAGTCTCATGCCTGTGTGGCTGTGTAGGAGAATGAGGCCATCCGCTGTGCTTCCATGACGCTTCTGGGAAGCCTGTCCAAGTTTGCGTACGGAGAGCCGGTCTTCAGGGACCAGATCCACAACGTGCTGATCAGCCTGCTGCTGCACCTCAGCGACCCCAGTCCAGAGGTGGTCAAGGTGAGGGCATGGCTGCTCCGGATCTCACCGCCTATGTCTGAACACACCCTTCCTGGAGGGCAGACCTCACCGCAAACATCCCTCCTGAAGGACAACTAACACCCCCTATGTCTGCACACATTCCTCCTGAAGGACAACCATCACTCCCAATGTCTACACACATCCCTCCTGAAGGACAACCATCACTCCCTATGTCTGCACAAATCCCTCCTGAAGGACAACCAACACCCCCTATGTCTGCACACCACTCCTGGAGGCTGCCCATGACCACACATCTCAACCAGCCTGGGTCCTTGTGCAAAACAATAAATCATGGGCTCTTCCTTTGCATTGTGTGTTTTTTTTAACACCACAGAAGGCCAGAAATTCACCGGTGCTGCTCACTGGTTTTTTTATCAGAGTACTGGACTCTATACTCATGTGTCATAACAAAATCCTGGGAGGACATTTTGTTATCGCACCTTCAGGAATACTATACCTTCGCTGCGGCAGCTGAAATCCAAATGTTTGCCTTACAGGATGTACTAGATAAGTTGAGAGGCCCTGGATAAGATGTCTCACAGGAAGGTGTAACATACAGTTAAGCACACTATGTTGTGTCTGCAGGCGTGTAAGTTTGCGATGCGAGTCTGCGGCCCAGTGCTGGGCTCAGAGATAGTCGCCGCCATGTTCCAGAACCATCTACACGAGGACAGAGGGTTGCACTACGGCGAATTCATCAACGACCTCACCAAATACATTGTGAGTTGATGATGTACATGTTCTACGGTAGGAGCAGGGGGTTGCTTGTGCGGGACAGCGGGTGTCTCTTATCTTGCATGTCTTACAGATCCGAGACTTCCCCAGCATGCTGAACTTCTACCACATCACCATCGTCCACTTCTTCAAGAGCTCCTGGCCCGAAGTCCGAGCAAGCGCAGCTATGTTTATCGGTGAGGAACTGACACAATCTTTTTACAACCCTTTGACCCGCTTAGCCTCATGCCCGAGACATGACTCGTTGCGTTACCTCCGGGGTGAGATGCCCTACCGAGCCTTAGAGGAGAAGTCCTTTATGGTGTGGAGTTACAGATGAGGTAGGGATATTTTTTATAGCCTCTTTAAAAACCTCAGATTAGCTTTACAGTTGGAGTTTATTGCGAGTGAACTTTGTCTGCAGTGTGAGCGGCCATTTATGACACCCTTTCCCAGGCCAACTTTAATGGGATGGAGACTAGGAGTCCAGTTCTCTCAGATGTCCTGCTGCTTACTCTGTCTTCTGGTTTCCACTTCAAAAATGGTGCAGCAGCTGTGTCAATGTTTACACCCCAAAATTAAACTTTGTCTTTCTAGGGTTTCTATTGATCAATCTCCCAGAAGAGCATCTATCAGAGATGAACATGGGCAGTGTCATTAAAGGTGGGTATTATTTATTTATTTTTGTTCCAAGTGGAACTTGCATTTAGACCCCTGTTGTAATCGCCAGCAATGATATGAATTTGTGGAGGGATTCACTGTTATTAATGGTTGAAACCAGACCGGCTTAGAGAGGGTTAACAGCATGCAAACTGTTTAAATAAACATGTTTTATTGTTGCCTGATTTGGTACAATGGTCAGGAGGTTGATACCTGCAATATCTAGAAAATTGCAATTAAGTATTGCATTGGCATGCTGGTATTTACACACACACACACACACACACACACACTATGTGTAATCATATGCATTTCCACTACTGTAGGGATTCGCCTAGCCATGTCTGCTAGCATGAACCCAAGGCCTTGTGTTAGCCTTCATTCATATCGGTCATATTCAGCTTTGTCTATTACTTACAAGAACAAATGACAGGGGAACACCTTATCACTGGAACTGGGCTCCATAGTCTGCTTAGCATGCTGACTGCCACCTCTGTCACTGGGCAGGCTACCCTCCCCACTTAAGAGTTTTCCCCTGTCTTGGAGCTCATGTGGACAGGTCCACAGGGGGTCACCTAGGGGAACTGGCGTAATGATAAGCATGGGGAATGACTACGGGAAACTCAGGTTTTGGAGAGGGCATAGGTGGGAGGGGGGGGGGGGGTCGGGTGGCTCCATAATTATGGCATATTGGAATAGCTGTTTCAGTGCTCTTTTGGACTGTCCTCAAGCTGCTCTCGATTTATGATATACACATGGCTTAAGTATGTGCTTTTATGAATCACGTGTTTAACTAGAGCTCAGCCGTGAAAAAATGGAATGGGGGAGCGTGGGAGGTTTTGAAATTTTGTGCAGAATGTCAAGTTTCTTTATGTTGCCAGGCAAAGGTTACAAGCAGGCTACGGGAAAAAACATCTAGAAAGTTCTCCGCTGAAACAATCTTGCCGAATGGACAAAGGCTTTCTGTGACACAGCTAACAACATGCCAGCTAAGAAAACCTATTGTGAAAATGGCAATAAAAATAGCAAAAAAAAAAAACCAGAGAACATTTTGTGAGTAGTCTTAAGTTGTTTTTTTATACGCCCCCATGGAGTTTTATTGTAATCAGGCCAAACATCAACTTCTTGCATCACTAAATGTGTTTGACTCTATTCCTGTATTTGAAGGCATCACATTGGCAAAGGCTTGTGTTTTATAACTGTGCCATCACTGAAGTGCAAATTGTTTTCCAAATTCGGCTGCCACAGCTCTTGAAGTGTTTATTGTGCCAATGAACAGTCTGAAAAAGGTCTCTTTTTTTTTGGCCTCCGAGGATTCCTAGAGAAATGGCAGACATTTATCACCGGGTTGTTGGAATTTATTTGGCAGCACACTATTTCAGAACAAAGAAGAGCCATAACTTACTTAAAAGACCATTTTTTTCACAACAGAAATGAATTGTGTTGGTGATTAAATCAATTTTTCTAATGATATTAACCAAATGCAGCATTAATACTAGCAAGTTCATAACAATAACTAATACCTTTCACAAGGAGTGCATATTTCATGTGGATTGCCATCTTTTCTTGTTTGTGCTTGTGTCCTGTCAGAAACTTTTACCAAAAATAAATTAAATAATGACTGTATTAATTTGCTAAGCAGGCAAACTTACCAGATAAACTTACACATTACTGGGTACATACTCAAGCAAGCACTGAGCACCCTGTTTGAGGGCACAACAGCTATATCCCATCAAAGGTTTAACCTGCAGCCTTCTGTTAGAAGTCCAGCTCTTTTACCCCTACTCACCATCGCTGCCTTATTATACAGTGAAACTCAGCTCGGGTTAGTCTGTAAACAGTCCTGTGTGTGTGTGCGTCTAATAAAATAGAAATGTGTCAATTTGCTGATGCTTCTGTGACTTGTGACTTGACTAGACTAAGCACGGGACAGTCCCCACTGGAGCAATGTGTGGCCCAACAGCTGTGTGTGTGTGTGTGTGTCCGTCTGAGGATGGGGGGTAGGGTTGGGTATTCCTGGCAGGGGGTTGTGAGGACGAAAATGTACTTGATGACCTTTGACCCCGCTGATGTACCTTGTCAGGTCTAGTCCATCTGCTCCAGGACCCAGACCCTTCAGTCCGTGCCAAAGCAGCAGAGGCCATGGGACACTTCCACCACTTCTGATCTGAACCAGCTTCCTCTGGCCCATCAAAGAAGCCCCAGCTCATTGAAGATGTTCCATCATTTACAAATCTGTCTGTTTTGTGCTTGAGTTGGCCCAGGAGGAGCTTATCAAGAGGCCTCTGTGTCCTCTCGCGATCCGAAATCTGTATCCTGTATCCAGCCGCTCGGAGCTGTATGTGAAATGATGGCATTGCTTTTGGAAGCAGGGTGTAAATATGTGACAAAGGAGACAGTTTTGGTGTCAGCCTGTCAGGGGTTGGTTAGTGTGTTCAGATAGCCATCACCTTTCCTGCTTCATTGTCTAGCTTGCCACATTTGAGTACCAGTGTGATGTCAGTCCTGCCCTCACGACCCCCACCTGTGTCATAAACACCACGGCACAAGCAGTGAATCTGCTGTTTCTGGAAGATTGAAGACTTTTTTTTCTCTCTCAGCACCAGAGACTGAAAATTAGGTGCCGGGGAGAAACCAAGTTTGTGAAACGGTTTGAATTCACAGACTGACAGTGCCTTCCTTATTTATTTTGTTTATGTTTCTTTGTGGTGGAGAGGGCATTGAACACTGCTTGTTTCCAGGTACCAATAGGATGTGTGTTACAAAGTGCTTTGCTTAATGCAGTGAGTTATCTGTAACTATTCGACGGTGACATTATTTTTGTTGTTTTGGATCTGTACTGGTGATGTCTATGGGTCGCAGATTTATGCAGTTATTGAATGCAAAGGATTTGCAACCAAGCACTAAATAATGCCACTTAATTTAAGATTATGATAGTTTGTCATTTTTTTGGTCCCCTTAGAACTATGTCTGTAATTCCTCCAAGGTTCACCTGATATGGATGTAACTGGCCTCAACTTAAAGTTGACAGTCTGAACTTGAAACTCATATACACGGTTTTATTTCTGATCCAATGTGCTGGAGTACAGAGCCAAAACAACATAAATTGTGACTGGACTGTGTGTTATGAGTAGGACAAACTGCTGTAGACAGTCATAATGGTACATGTTCAGTCAAGGAATTAAATCAAGACAAAGAGAGAAAATTGATGTCATTGTATCCTTTTGTATTCTATTTCTATCAAGCTTTGACTCAACAAGCACCATTAAGATTGCCTGCAGAGGTTTATTGTCTGGGTGAAGTTTTCACTCTTCCTATTAGGATAATTATTCAGAGGTTTAAGAGAGGATTGAACTCTCTGACCTGCTGTTGCTATTATCTAAATTTGTTCCAGCTACTATTTTGTCACTGAAAGTTACATAGTTACAGTTGATACTTGTTAATGATCCAAATAATAAAATTTAGTGGAGCTAAATTACTTAGTGGATTTAGTGGAGCTAATAATTAATCCTAAAATGGCGTATAGAATGTTTAGAATGCTTTGGTTTCAGAAGGCTTTTAAATGTATAGTATTTTGTCTGCTTTAGATGATGAATAGGTTATTATACATTGGAGATTATTATTATCATGTTTTATTTATTAGGCAAATTGTTCATGAAGATAGTTATTTTGATTTCACAAGTTTCTCAACCAAATTATTTTGTGTAAACCCCATTAGTATTTCTTTGGCAACCTTACACACATGACTAAAATGTCTAAGGAAATGGGCTGTTTGGTGTGATTTCTCAACTTTAAAGACCAGCGACTCTTTCTGGTACATCAGCACCCACATTCTGCCTCCTCATGCTACAGCCGAGTGAGAACAAATAGTTTTACGGGACATCATGTGTTTTCCGGTGAGAGAACTGCACTGTCCTGAATTCGTGGTGATGGGCTTGAACACACAAATCCAGCATTCCAAATTGGGAGAAATGGAGTAAAACTTGAAAGCATGGCTCAGGATTGTATTCCGATTTTAATTATAAATAATGCTAATCTTGCTGGTTCAGATGTCAGTTTTTATTATATCCGTCTTGTGAAAAAAGAAAAACTCACATGCAAGAGCACTGCACAGCTGATTCTGGTGCAAGCCAACCACCACTTTCCATACTACAAGAAACAAAGTACTACAGGAGACCTGGCACTGAAGAACTGTTACTCACTGAATCACATTTCTTCCCCGTTCTGACATTTGGTCTGAAAAAAGCAGCTGTACCTCTTGAGCACGTCTGCATGCTTTTATGCATTTTGTTGCTGCCACATGATTGGCTGATTAAATATTTGCATAAACAAGCTGGTGTACAGGTCTACCTAATTAAGTGCTCACTGACTGCATGCACTTGCAATGTCTGGGTTATTAGGCCCCAAAGTACATGCATAATGAGTGTCCTTACAGATTGAGGAACTCTGAAATCATTACTGGTTTAGGAGGCTATTGAAACACAAATTGCTTTAGCAGAAGCAAAACAGCCAAATGAAACCACTAGCGCCTCTAAGATATTTTATATTTGACTCAGTTCTTCTGGTAGTTCCTGTTTTCTGCTCTTGTCCTAATTTACGCTGCACGCTGTGTTTACATGTGCAGTGCGCAATGCCATTTTATACATCACGTGTTTATGGCCAATTTATGGCCCTTCTTGTGCGACTGGCAGCCACAATCAGCCCTAACAGAGGCCACACTGGATTCCAGACCTCAGGGCTTGAGTCGGTTCTTAAATGTAGAAATTTTAGTAACCAACTGAATGCATTAGCAGTGCGGTGGTTTCATGTCTGGTTGCATTTGTCATAGCCCTATAATAATGTCATTCGACATTTACTGGATATGCTTACATACTCCAAAACCAAAGGATATGCAAATTGACAAATGCTATAAATGTAATAAAGTACAAAACATATTATTCCCTACAATAGTCTTGATCGTGTACTGCTATAATCGTGTGGTGTCACCTGTGTGAGGTCACATTTGACTCTTAACCAAGGTTTTGAAACCCTGTTGTAATAATGTTATGGCAATTCAGTGGTGTCGTCTTTATGAAAATATATGGGTAACCCTTTCTGTACTTGACACTTGACATAAACATACATAACTATTCATAAAGGTCTGTTCCACTTAGTGTCACTTGACATAAAGGATGATGTAAATTTGACATTGAAAGCGACAGAATGAGCCTCTGAATGGTTGTGTATGTTTATCAGGTGTCATGTAGTGTTTATGTAGGTTTCATGTGTGCATTATGCATACCCCCTTCAAATATACAGTAGTGTTAGCAATATATGTTTATTGTTTGTAAATGCTGTGCATTTTCTACCACCATGGACTATGCTCATGATTTATGCAGTGGTACGAATGACTTTTTCATAGTTGAAGAGAAAAATACATCTTTCAAATTCAAGGCAGAGCCCTGGTCTTGAGGCTATTTGCAGAAGTACCATTGATCCTAATCCCATCCCTGCAAATATTATTTTTATATTGTTTCATTTTTAAATGTACTCAATGTCGCACTTGTTTGTTTTATTTGTTTTATTATTTACAATGTCAAATAATACACCTCACACCGACCGCAGAATACACATAAAGTTGGCTCCAGAATTATTGGCACCCTTAATAAAAATGGAGAAAAAAGGCTGCATATCATAAGCAACATGAATAAGGCTCTATATTTTATGTTCAAACATATGGGAAAATTATTATTTAAAAACTATTTAAACTTTTATTTCAATACCTTTACTCTCATGTTTCAATGTTTTTTATTTATTAATCTGTTTTTTTCTGAAAACCACAGGTGCCAAAATGATCAAATTATTACAATTATTGTATTTAAAATCAAAAAAGTGAAATTGACAATACAATTTTACTTTCATTTAGTTAATCTCAATCTAAAGGAACCATATATTCACTAGAGTATAACAAATGAGGTAACAAGTGTGAAAAATCCCTTTGTCAACCATCAGCATGGGAAAAGCCAAAGAACTGTCAATTGGTTGATTCCAATGAATCGTAGTTTTTAGTTTACAGCACTTTTTGTGCATATTTATCAAGGGTGACTATAATTCTGGAGCCTACTGTACTAACATGGGATACAATGCCAGTTCCAGTCTATTTATAAAATGTAGCACTTATTTATGCTTGTGCTTAAAGTTTCTCCCATTCACCATGTAATATGTCACAGTGACAACTCTGCTGGGTCACGCCGCCCACGTTGATGATAAGAACCTTAATCATTTCTCCTCTGTACAGTCCTGGTACACTTATCAGATGGTGTACAGCAGGGATCAGCAACTGGCCCTCAAATCCAGCCCTGGTTTTCTTTTCTCCCAGGTAATTAGTGCTACTGATTGGCCAGACTGTCTTTACACCTGACTTCCAGGTAATGGAAGGGTGGAAAACCAGCAGTCCTTAAGGACTGTGAGTTGCTGATCCCCGGTGAACTGGATGTAAACTAAAGATACTATTCTCCTGGATTCAGGCCGATGTAAACATAGAATCCTCTGCTCCAAGAAAATCTCAGCACGAATGTCTATAAATTCAAGTGATTGTCTAGGAAACTGAGTATCAGTTTTCGAGCATGCCTGATAAACATTTAATGTTGAGCAGACTATCTGATTATCTTATTTACTGGCATAACTTATCAGACCATAGATTATCTTTGTGACCTCGCTTCAGACTTTACACAGAGCTGTTGGAAGCCAATTTGTCAAAGGTCTTAATACTTATTTCCAGGCACATGCCTGTGCGGTTATCTGTGACTGCCGATGGTTGTAAAAAAAATCCTAAAAGAATTGTGTACACAATGGGAGAAGGAGCGAGGTTCAACAAATTAATATACCGTTCACATGTCTGTTTTGTTCAGCATATTTCAGAAAAAACCTTCCAAAATATTTTGTTCCTTTCATTTTGTTATAGATTTAAGGTTGCTTAAGGCATTTTGTGATGATTCATCACGCTTTAAGCATGCCTCATTGTCATCAAAAAGAAATTTACAATCTGAGGACATCTGTGATCTCAGTGCCTGGGATGAGCTCAGTAAACAAACTGTTATGCAAGGTTTTACAGCGTGCTGCTGGGAAGTGTAGTTCACCACCAATGGCACGCACTGGACTTGCTTGCTGAACTTAACCCTTAGTGTTGCGCACATGTACAGCAGCCTGTTACCGGTTCTAGAAATACACAACAATATTAATACATACAAAAGCTAATTCTGCCAAAAGGGGAAAGACGCATCAATAGGATACTGCTTACTGGCAGTAAAAAGGCACAGGTATGAACAGAGCAGTGTGCCGCAGGCCTCTCAGACCCCGATGCGATCTTCATAAAGGGCGAGCAGAAGCAGGATGCCCCAGCCTGACAGCAGACCCACATTCTGCAGGAAGAACGTCAGCCAGCCCTCCCTGTTCGAGTGGATCATGGACGGCAGCTGGGTCACAGAGACAGAGGGGGAATCAAAGAGGGTCACACACAATGGGCAGAGAGCAGTGACAACAGCTAAGGAGTACTATAAGCACTGCGTGTACCTGACCAAAATTTATTTACAAAATGTATAGTATCAAATCCAAGAATTACATCATTAAAATACGTAAGTATAAGTATTAGTTAACTTATGAGAAAAATAGGATGTGTACAGTTCCATTTATGAACTATTCATGTGAGAAATACTGTATGCAAAACACATATACATGTATTTTAATGTTAATATAATCTTTCTTATTTAGAAATACAGTATAAGAATGATTATATTCTTAAATAAGCATAACCTTTTAGGAAATGTGGAACAATATATTCAGATTATTGCATGCATGAAAGTGACAGTAATGCACACATACATTATTTTTAAATTCAGTTTCGACTGTAGGACAAACACTAAATGTAATGCAAATGTAGCAAGACTATCAAACAACAAAAACTTAAATGACTCTTAGGACTGTGAGGCTGAAACGTACCATGTCTGCAAGCCCCACATACAAGAACAGACCAGCTGTGACTGCTGCAATCCATTCCTGGGCTGATGGATCGGTGGAGACAGAGAGCGCAATGTACAGTCCAACGAAGGACGTCAAAGCGCTGCCAAAGTTCAGTACCAGAGCTTTCTTGACAGATATCCCACAATGCAGCAGGAAAGCAAAATCGCCTGACAAGAGACAAGAAGAAGTGGTTAAAAAAGTTGTGATGTGTAGTACATATGCCACAATAAATATCAGATTTTTATACAGAAAATATTACTGTATATGACGGGATTTTTTTTCGTGGAGCTATGCTGATACGTGGGTGTGTTGTCACTCACCCAGTTCATGGGGCAGTTCATGACAGAGAACAGCCAGGGAAGTAGCCAGCCCAGACCTCCAGGACACAGAGAAGGCAGCTCCAATGGCCAGGCCGTCTGCAAAGTTGTGGATTCCATCGCCGATTGTGATCATGTAGGGGATCAGACGCTGCTCTGGAGGGGAAAACCGACACTGGGGCTCAAAGAGGGAAGCAGTGTGCCATGTCAAGGGTCAAAGGTCACAATATCCATGCTTTTGTATGTCGATCACTTAAAAGCCAATCACAATGTTGTTTGACAGTATCACATATAAGTGGAGACCCATACAATGTCTCAAATTTATGAAACATACAATGTTTTGGGTAATTGAGACCATTATCAGGTATCTGTTTTTCTATTCTGACTCATCCATTACTGTAGGTGTACTAGAAGGTATACTTTTTAAATGTTGTTTTACAGGAAGTAATGTTAAATGAATCACTTGTGCATGTCTGCCTTATGAATAAATAATCAACAACAGTGCAGGGCTTGTCATTGGAATCAAATCCCTAAGTATCTACTTGACCTGGGAATGTTTTATAGGTGGGCCATTCTACAGAAGTTGTGCAAATTGAGGGTTGGAAAAAGGGTTCTTTTTTTTTCCCAACAGGAAGCACAAGGTAAATGGTTATTTAAAAAAAAATATATCTATTATTACTGATTTATATTTTGGGTTCATAAGTGTAAAATGATCTAATGAATTATGCAACATTTAAATATTTTATTCGTCAATTTCTTACTTTTATCAGAGAGGGATTGTAATTTGCACGTCTTCTGTAGAATGGCAGGGCAGTGTATATAACTGGATTACCTTTTTTGGTCAAACCAGGGATTACAGTGCCAAATTCTAAATCATACTATCTTTGTGAGGTAATGCTGATATGGACAGCAAGTGTGCAGTGTGAAAACACCACACAGGCTTGTCCATGTCAGATGTCACAGAGTTAAGTGTTATGTTGATATTTTGCTAGAACACAAGTGTGTAATTAAGGACAGCAAAATATCATCTACAGCATGGAGGCCATTTTGCTAACTACACTGTTGCCAGCTACACTGTTCACTATTTCTGCAGTATGACATTATATCCCTCCTCCTAGTATATTTGCTGGAGATGACCTAAACACTCAAAGACAACAATGACTAACGCTAGCATGTGATGAGCTTTAAAACCCAGACTCAGAAAGTCTGAAAACAGCTGAGCATACCTCTCGTACGACTATCTGAACTTGAACGTGCTTTCTCGTCGTCTTCAACCTGGATAGAGGTCATATTTTTCAGTTAATTTCATACAGAGATCTTTGACAAAATGAACAAAATATGAATGGTGGTGTACTGGAATATTTACATGTGCTTAACCACATGGTCTAATACCCATCAGAATTCAGTGGGGGAGGGACTGAGGGGTACCCATTTAACATTCTGTCACTGCCCAACTGAAAAAACAGCTGAAGCTAGGTTTTGAAACAGCTGGTAACTGGTTGACCAGTTCAGACCAGCTCCCAGCTTGACATGGTTTGACTAGCTCAATCTATGCTCTGAAACAGCTGGTAGCTGGTTGACCAGCTACTGGCTCAGACAAGCAGCCAGCACTAGCTGGGTGGGTGACCAGCTCATACCCAATAGACCAGCTTTATGTCCAGCTTGGCCATGCTGGTTTACCAGCTCATACCCAGCTAGACAAGCCCATGACCAGCTTGACAAGCTCAATTTTCAAGCTAACATTAGTCAAGCTGGCATAGCTGGATTTTACAGCATGATGTTAAAGCCATTTAAATATGCAATGGCACATCCCACTACACACAGATGTCTACTTGCATTTCATTTTCATGAACATTATTCCATCAAATCTACACTTGGTTAGTTAACTACTAATTAATATTGAACTGGACATTTTAATCTAAATCCTGTCAAATAAGCATTGAAGCTTCCTGTGACATTCTGAACAGAACCATTCCCACTACTGTAATTCTTACAATAGACACCATGCTCTCTCTCAGTTCTATCAAACCAAAGACTCTCCTTGCGATGGCTGTGGCATCTTACCAGGTCTGCTTGTGAGGAGGACTGTCTGCCCATCCTCTCATTCTGGTACATCTGTATGACTTTCCCATGGTCGCAGTGGTGGGGATCGTTTTCCTCCTAAACCAAAAAATGGAGGTTTAGTTTTCGCACCTAGTCAGCGTCTGTTTCCAAAATGTACAGTGTTTCGGCAAAGCAAATAAAGTCCGCTGCATTCATCAGAACCGCTGTTTAAACACACTGTTTGCAACTGCTGGCTATCTACTCCCAGCAGGTGTTTGATATCACTGGCAGATCTTGAGCAATATTTTCTGGAAAACGTGCTCTGTGTATTACTAGGTGTATTATTACATTAAAATATCTCTCTAGCTTGATAAAAAAAGGTCCTCAATCTCATGTATATGCCATCTTTAGCTCCTAAGACCCGGCAATTCATTTTTGTCCCCTGTAGGGGAATTGAATCTCTGGTTTTATTTTCAAGAACCATAGATTCTACTATGCTGCAGCCTAGACTACAAGTGTCCTTAAATTTATAAATACATAATAAAAAAGAAATTATATATTTGAAAATATTATCACTGCATGTATGTGTTTTTGTCATCCCACAAAGTTGCATCACGTAAAAAATGTTAATTCCTTTTTTTGCCATTTCTCAGGAGGATAAGTCAAAGTCTTAGAAGGTGTTAATAAATCAATACTGATTTGGTTTCATACTTTAGCGATATGAGTGAAAACATACGCTGTCGTGACTGTGACCGTGACCGTGACCGTGACCGTGACCGTGACCGTCGTGGCTGCCTTTGTGGGTCACGATGGAAAAGATGGTCTCCATGAGGAAGAAGTAGTAGATCCCCGCCAACACCACGAGGAGCTTGTAGGTGTGCTCGTGGCCACTGCCGTCATGGTCGTCGTGAGAGTGAAGGCCCAGGAACTTGGCACAAACACCAGAGACACAATCAGACGCAAACCACCCCACACATCATCATCACAACCCCCCACGGCAACACGGACGGCCTCTCTCTCTCCGCGCCGTTCGGACCTCGTGTTCCCCGCCCGAACGCCATTACTTCTCCTTACAGTAATGATGCTGCAGGAGTGATATCCCTTTGACAGCCTGATTGCGGCTTTTGGCCACAGTTTTGAAGTGTATCTTAATTCAGTGCTCCGGAGCGGGGAGGCGATGTGCTGCTGCAGATTGCTCTGGGGAAATAAAATTTTGAGGAATTGCCTGGCCGCAGTATGAGGGATTGTTCAGAAGAATTGTCCTAACAATTGCATTTCTCTGAGCAAGCAAAGCTGAGAAGCCAAAAAAGAAGAAGAAGAATGCACAACTGTCTTTCTCATCGGGGGAGAGCACTTCTGTTAAGCTCGAACTGTCTTCAAAAATCCCAAGAGCTTTCAACATATGCAATTGCTGTTTTATGACTCCTATATTTATCTAAACCAAGATCTGTTTTCTACATTATGAAGTTATTCCTTTCTAAGATAAAAAAGGTTTGTTCGATGAAAAGTGCTTTTCCAGTGGAACATGGGCTCAGAGAATGGATTTCTTACGAGAGGTGGAAAATCCAGGTTCAGAAAGTAAAAGTCCTCCCCAGTATTTTGTTCCAATTACCTGCATTGGCTAATATGCTGAATTCTTCAGCCAGGGCCTGTGTTTGAAATTGCACAATTGTTTAGTTGTGCACTCATGTTCTAGCAAGCAAGAGCACCAACAAGTCAACTACTTAGAATGCAAGGACATAAAACCGGTTAATGTGACCTGTGAGATGCACTTGTTCTATATCATTATGGCATTCAGGTTAGACTAGCAGCAGTGACACACAGTGCTTTTGTGGTTTACATATGTTGGTATAGTTTTATTTATAAATAAAAAGGGAAAATACTTATCAGTATATTAAGGTTAAGATGAGGTAAAATTTGATGCTCATGGCTAAGGTTAGTCATCTCCAGTCAGTGACGTTAACTAGTACTTGTAGTATTTCATTAGCTGCTGAATATTGATTGAATATTTAAAATTCTTCTTTGCTGTCAGCTCTGAAAACACAAACTACTGGGAATGGAAAGAGTACATTTTCATTACAACAAGAGAACTTCCGGTGAATTCTATGTGTACTTGCCAGTTTGTACCTGAGTTTGGGACACCCTTGTTCACGTGACCATTAAGTTCCACACTTGATGTAAGCACTAACTAGTCCACAAGTATTCAATTTGAGACACGGCCCAGGAGGCACTGTAGAACCAGTCAGTGAAATCATTCATTCATGGGTGAAATTAACACATGGCTGGGCCTTTACTTTCTGAGCCCTGAACTTTCCTCCTCAGCTTCTTATTCTGACACATGCTGTATGATGAGAGATGTTTTGGAAGATGTTTGCTGCTCACCGCACAGGTGCTTACCACAGGCAGGAGGTGCAAGATGGCGTCCCCTGTGAGAGAACCCACGGCCAGGCTGATGCAGAACTGGATGGCGACCTGAAACAGGGTGGTGCAGGCAGTGCAGAGCAGGATCACGATTCCAAACACGGCCATCAGGCAAATCACCAGGTTGGCCAGGCTGGCGTACAAATACACTGTAAGAACAACCATAACAACATTGCAGCACTGTCAGAGCCCCGCAACCAGCAGAAAGGGGGTGGGGAGGCACGTTTCAAGGACCCTGCCTCAGGCAAAGTAGTAAGGAAGTGACTCACATCTTAATCCTTATTTTATATTTAGAATGTGAAATCATAAATCTAGGACCATCACTGCCTACAGTACACTGCTTATTGGGTCAGTGCAACCTCATCTGAAACACGTGTAGCCAGCTGCCACATCGTTTTCACCGTGCGAGTCCACCATTCGAGTTAAACAGTTACTGCCCTCGGGGGATTACACAATTTACGCAGCAATGCTACGTCCAATTATGCGCTGCCTCACAACTGCTCTGACTGCCACAGTCAGCACAGAATGGCGAAAATTCTATCTGGGTCATAAAACATATGACTGCAGAGGGCTATTGCAGTCCTTTAGCTGGACGCATGACCAAAAACCCCAAACAGAGGAACGTTTCGTAGGGAGGTTCCTCGTCTGTCCCACAGAGAGGTGAACCTGAGGCTCGTTACTGAAACAGGTCCCGAACTGTCCAATCAACATACATAATGGAAAATGCTAGAAACATTTGTGTACCACCTAACAGCTGGCCACACATGCTGGTAGGGGTGATGAATTATTCTCGTTGTATCGCACATTCCAGTTTGTTGCAGATGTTTTTGGACCTTTATGTTCAAATTCAGCTGTTGATGCAGCTTATCAGTCTGACTGATGGGAAAAGAAGTTCAGTCTCATGGCATATACAGTATATAAAAATGCTTGTAATGTTACATTTCTTAAATTACCACCCCTGGTGGACATCTGATTTGAAAACTGCTGCAAAGTGTACAGGAACATATTTTCCATGAGACTGGGTAGGGGAAAAGGCACTCACTCTCCATCTTGCTGAGCTTATCGGGGTGTACGAGGTGAGGCTGGTTAAGGCACGCCCCGCTGAGGACCTGCTGCACCAGGGCTGGGCTGAGTAGGGAGAACTGGGTCCTGGAGATGGTGGAGCCATTCACGTGATGGATCTCCATGAGCTCCTGGGCTGAGAAGCAGGTCTGCAGGACAAGAACATTGTACAAAAACAATCATTAATGCGTGTTATGTTGTGTGTTGTACATAACACTTTCATTTACAGTATATAGAAAACCCTTAAAAATGCTCTTTATGACTACGTCTGATGTACTGCGGGATATGAAGGTTTATGAAACTTTGTGAATAGCATATTGTGCATAGGTTAACCCTTTTTTGAAGGGTCCTACATAAGTCCCATACATAACTCCTTCATAAGCATGACATAGCACATTCATAAGCACTACATAAGCATTCATAAGTGTTTATGTCAATAACCTCGAATAGGCATATAGTGTGCTATGTCAATGAAAGTGTCAACTACAGTGTACAGGTACTGTAATGCTTGGTTTAGCTAAAAGTTAGGTAGTATCTAACACCATCAACCCGAGTCATGAAAACCCCCCAGAGCGCCTGCCTCCACTTGATAACCTGGCAAGCTATTCTGCACAGTGGCCGCTCTCTGTGTCAAAATAAATACTTATACACTTATATAAGGCTTACACATGCTAGACGAAACACTGCAGGGTAAACGGGCACAAAAAAACGGTGTGTGAGCTACAGCTCAAACTTTCAAATTTTACATTGATTCCAAATCCCCCCTCCACCCCCAGATAGTGTCGGTCGGATTTCCCCAAATAATATGTCTGAGCCAGCGGCCCCGGTGATGGAAACACATCATTATGCGCTTCAGCTGCAGCGAAGACTTGGGTTTCACCAGGACCGTAATGAATGCGTGTGCCCAAGTGCCCCGCAGCACCTCCATCGGAACAGAGCAGCCTCGTCCTAATTACACTCCTGCACGGTAATTACCGCGTCCCAGCTGCTGTTCCGCCTCTGCCCCTCTCCGTAGCTGTGCCCGGAGCTCCGGTGGCCGAGGTGGTCGTGTCCGTGGTCCTCGTCTGACTCCCCGCGTCCCAGTTTCAGAACCCCCATCAGGGCCTCCAGGTCTGCGGAGAGACGCGGTCCACAGGGACCGTAAACTTTTTAGTAAACACGGTGAAAGTAGAGTCACTGCACCGCAGAGTTTATGTCAGCCCAGCAGCACAACTCCAATCTTTCACAAGGCCGGGACGAGCACTGACTGGCTGTTAAATCAACGCAATACTGCAGTGTTTACTTTAGGAAGTGTGAAGGGCACCTATTTGCAGTGAAGTGATGAGCTAATGCGGTTAGCCGTTGCTGAGTTGACTAACCGTGCTCCGTCATGTTGTCGGGGCCAAGGCCTTGGAAAATGTAATCTAGGAAGTACTCCTCTTCTGGCAGCGTCTGCGAAGCAATGCAGTCTCCGCGCAGGACGTGGTACAGCACGTCTCCCAGGACAGTGTCGACGCTGTGTGGGGTGCTGTCGCTCAGAGACACATTAATCCCCTCTGTGATATCTGTCCCAGTGAGACAGTTCTGTAGATGTAGAGAGTGAGACAGGAAGAAAGCTTCAGGTGACTTCAGCTGTAGAATAGTGGGTAACACTTGATTTTAACGCTCCTACAGTAGAGCTATATAAGCACTACATAAGCTTTCAGAAATTCTTATTTCAAAAACTGACATAAATATACATTGCTTAGTTCACTTGCTGTCATGCTAATGTCACTTGCAGCATCAATGTTGACATAACACACCATACGCCTATTTGCAGCTATTGACATAAGCTCTTATGAATGCTCATGTTGTGCTTATGAATGTGCTATGTACTGCTTATCAAGGATATAGCTTTTATGATGGAGCCTTCAAATAAAGTGTTAAGGAATATTGCACTTTAATAACATTGGTTGGAATAAACTCCATGGTTTAAACTACCATAGTTAATTTTAACAACTGCATGTTTACTTCAAATCTTTAAAGCAAGCACTTTGAGTTCAGCGGTCTTTGGAAACCCCAAAATGTAGCTCAAATTAATTAATTAATGCACCACTCTTAATTTGAACATTATGTACATCCTGTACATTCATGATACACATGACTGGGAATGTGGTCTTGCTGGTTTATTAACAGCAGCTAGTTGCTTGGAATCTTTCAAATCAGATGTTGGAATGTGCACTATAAGATAACAATAGTTAGCTTGCAAGTTATAAACCAATATGTGTAAAGCTATGGGTATAGCTATAAACCTTTTTGTGTAAGGCAGTGTAAATGAGCAAAGTATGTCCAAGCTAACACAGAAACAGTAACAATGCTTGGCTTGACCCCATGAACAGGTTAATTCCAATCAATGTGTCAGAGATTTTTTAGCCATTCCATGTTCCTGGAGCTTGGGACAGGTGCATACCTGATCCCCTTCTGTTGGCCTGTAGTGCTTTTCAATTTTGTGGAGCAAACGATCCAAGCTGCCAGTTTCTGCACTGAACCCGTCCCCTTGGATGTCCTTGGCCATAACGCTTTGAACAAATTGGTCAGTCTCCGTCGCCCACTTCTTGTTCTTTATGGCCGTGCAAGCCTCCTGGGGGGAGCTGAGGTAGAAACACCAGCCCAAAGCCACCTTGAAATATCCCTCCATGTGGAGACTGCTATCTTGCAGGAAGTCAGGGACTAGCTGGCTAACATCCTCCACAGAGATGCACTAAAGATAGGCAGATATCGAACGCAGGTATATTTAATTAGATGGTGAGGCACGAAATATTAAATATGAAATTACATGCAAATCAAATTACTATATTTATAGAATAATTTGGGCCAAGATTTCGATATTTTTACAAACCCATTAAATTGTAATATCTGTTTTCACCGAACACTTTTTGAACATAACGGTGTAACAGCATGGTCGTGAAAATGGTCTGCTTTTTGGTATAGCTTTCCGCAAAAGGACCAAAGAATATACGATAGCGCGCGCGACAGGCTACGTCGCCATTGCTGTAGTCTACTGCAGCCGGTTTAGTGCGGAGTGCAAAGCAGCAAAATCCAACAATCCTCACACTTGAGATAAAGTTAAAGGCCTGCATTATTATGAACCATGAAAAGAATTTAAAAGGGTTGAATAGAGATTGCACAACGCCACACAATGAAGGAAAAAGTTTTGTTTGGATAAATGTAGGCTACCACCAAAATAATTAGCCTAAAATAAGGTAACGTACAATATTTTCTATCAGAATATTAAGTATTGTGAACTACAGAAATGTTTCAACGAGAATACGGTCTTACAAATACAATACAGATCAATTAAAATGGGCTAAACTATTTTTATGATTAATGTATTTATTTCACAAATCGCGACATATTTCACAAATCAATAGTTTTTAAAGTATATTATTTTAGGCCTACATATTTATAATTTCCGTTGAAGTATTTCATATGAAAATACAGCACAGTACAGAACAGGTGGGCTACTGCTTTGAACCGATCGATTCAATTAACCTATGCAATTATGAAACACGATTGAAATTGTCAATCAAGAAACAGACTACTTCTGGAAATAAGTTATTGATATTAATCTATAGTTAAAGTTGAAACTGGCATGCGCATTATGCCGAAATAGCCATACATATTCACCATTCTGGAGCATTAACGTTTACAGACATTTACAGTTTCATTTGTGGTATATTTTAAGATATATGCTCATATATGACTTGCTACCAAACACAATTAGCCTAAAGAAAACGCACATTAAACAACGTAGAAGCATATAAGCTACGAAATGAAAACTATAAAGTGCGCATTGTTTAGCTGAGAACTCAAGCTGCTGGCAAGTGAAGTTTGGACCTCGACCCTCTTTTAAGCCAGTAAATTGAAGCGAGTAAAAAAAATACCTTTTCACACGACACACCAGGGCACTGCACACGTTTCTCCAACATCAAGAAAAAGGAGCGAACAGCGTTTTCACTTAGGTATTCATCCCCGGGCGACACCATGTCAACCACTTTCCTATATATGTTTCTTTTGGTGGAGAGCGCATGGATCAAAATATTCAAACTTAGGCACAATAGGAGAACATGTAAAATCTTAAACATGGCTGCCATTACTTAAATAACGTCTAAAAAATTTGATTTATAAAATAAAAGTAAATGAAAAAGTCTGTTACAGTGAATCTCCCTGTTGAATTGAAATCAAAGGCAAGTAACATACACTGTAGCTTTTAGTTCTTCTTATAGGTAAAATCAGCAAAGGTAGACGATCCTCTCCCCCTTCTTCGCTTTGCTCTCATTTGATTGGTTCAAGGGAGGGAAAGCGTTTCTCCAACGCCAATGCTCAATAAAAAAAACCAGTGGAGCTGCAAACTAAGATTAGATAGGGGGCACGCGACCCCGCAAGTATTATTTTCTCTCCGGTCAATATTTCTGTCTGAACACTGTTATCTGTTAGCTGTGGGTATAGAAAGGCCACTGATGGTCATTTGAAGATGATACAGTTATTATACGCGCCTACGGGGCTGATTTGCCCTTATTTACAGTATAGCTGAAGAACAATTTGATGGTTTTTCTATTGGGAATAATACAGGGGAAAAAGCTGTTATTTGTGTTGGTGATGTATAATGAATTTGATGTTGTTTTAACACAGTGTCAGCACCACTGGATTCATTTGACCCACAGTTTTTGTCTCAAACTATAATCACAGGTTATAATTACTTAATAGCCCCAGTGTCTTATAGACCTATAGTTTTTATACCCACTAGAATTAGACAGCAAAATACATTTTAACAAATATAGGGTTCCCAGTATCTTTTTTGTTTTTGTAAAAACATTTTATACAATGATCATCCATGATATATCAGAAGGCCAAACATTAATACCCTTTCCAAGTCACTTGTTGAATATGTATGCAAACCAGGCTAATTACAAAGTTGTTGGAGAATTCCTGTTTTCAGCATTTGTAACTGACCTCACAAGATGAGTGTGCAATAGAGAGCAGAAGAAGAAAAAAATTAATTGTATCCGCTACTGACCAAGCTCTATGACTGACTAATGGTTTTAATATTTTTCAGTACAGTAAACTTGAAAGAGATGTGCACCAGGTCTCTTATCAACTCATTGTCTCTCCTTCATAATTCTCTATCTTTGGCAAGAAGTGACAGCAGAGGATAAATGGTGTTAAATTGTTGCATTGACAGTGTAATAACAGGGTTACTTCGAATTGTATCTAAAGTGAATAACATGGTGGTACAGTGGCAGGATATTTAACCCTTTAGTGACCTTCTGATACTATTTTTATGGAGGCAATATTGCTGGGATTTCCTTTCTATGGTTTAAACCTCCCTATGTTAACTGTCATTATTGCAGATTGGTGGTACCTGAATATCTCCCAAATCATTTATTTAAACAATTTAACACGAGTTAACACTGACATCCACAAAAAATTATTTGTTGAGAAGAAAAAAAGATGCACATGCTGGTTTTGTGTTCCCAACAAAATACTTTTTATTCCTATTTATGATTACTTACTAATGAACTGTTCTCACAGCAAACATACACATACTTATAACCTTGACCTATGTGGCAATGTGAACACCCAGTTGGTCACTCGGTGGTGCCAATCACCGGTGCCAACTCATCCGACACTATCCACAACAGAACGCCATTTCTGAAATAACGCCATACTGCGTAATACCCGGGAAGCTGCTCATTCTGCTTTCCTCATCTCTATTTTCTCTCTCCATATTCTATTTACAGCGTAACTGTTATTGTCCTAATCTACCTAGCCAGGCTTGCTGAAAGTAGATGATTGCTCAGGTTTGTGCTGTCACATTTTTACATGAGGAATCCCAGGCAGGTTAGAGGTGTAACTGTGAACTCAGCATGTAGGTGTTGCAACGTAAACCTCCCTGTGGTAACGCAGCTGTTATGTACAGGGTGGTAAAACATAACCGCTCAGTGCAATCATCTGTGGAGTCCTGCAGTACTAACAGGAGAAAGGGGTTTAACCTACTTATTCACCAAGCAATCGCACTGCTGTAGGGAAGCTCATATGGCTCATCATGCAAACTGCATCAGTTAATCACTCTTTCATATATGTCATTTAAAGCCTATTTCAGAGCATGCTTTTTAAAATGAAATATCAGAATACATTCTAAACCTGTGGCTTTCAAAAGTATTGACACCCTTCACAAACACAAGCTAATTAATAAACGGCGCAGTCACTGTAATTATCTATATTGTATTCTCAAAAATGAATAATAATAGGTGTCAATCTTATTGGTTCTGGTGTGTTGTGCACCCTCTCTTTGCAAGGATACCATTACTCAGTGGCAATCTATTACCATTCCTCTAAATCCCTCATAGCCTTCAGTTTGTACTTGTGGACTGTTCTGTTCAATTCAAACCACAAGCCTGGAGACTAATATGACCATTCCAAAACAACAGTTTTTTACCATTTATTTGTTGGTGCCCTAAGTCTATCATTTCATATCATTTCCATATATAATTGCATTTAACTTATAATTACGAGCCAGTGCAATACTACATTCATATGGTACTGTACATAAATTAATTCAGGGCACTGCTACATCATTCACAATCCATCATACTAGGATTTTGTAACACATAGTAACAGGTCTTTTAAACAAATCTTCCCCTGCCCCTTAATTGACTTCCGCTTGGTTTGTGGGGAAATGGAGGCAGTTGTAAAGGTGCACCAGTTGCCTCTGACAGATGACGGATAAAAACACGTGTTTATAACCACAATGCTTCTGTAACCTGGCGTGTTACCAACGCCAGTTTGAAAGTGGACTTTGATTATTTGATTATACTGGTTACGTAGGATATAATTGTTACCATAAATTAATTTCCAACTTTTGTGTGGTCAATGTCATTGGCCGTTGAGTCGGGTAATTACACTAACGAGAAGAAGGATTGTTTGGCGGGCACTGGTGTTGTCTTTGTCAGATCCGGTGTTTTTTACTCCTCGCTCGCAGGAGCATTGATTTGTCATAAGCCGCATTTCCGCGATGGGAAGATAATGATTATTCTATGAACCACATATAAAGTTTCCACATGGGGGAGCTGTGGCTCTTCTTACATTTTTTTTTTTTTTTTTTTCAATTGCTAACAAGCATTTTTTAATACCGAGTTTACGTTTTCAAAACTCTTCACACGGTTAGCACAACAGCACTCTATGTGGACCAAACTGTGAATAATATTTTCATTGCTTTGGCAAAAAATGCCTTCAATGGACATTTTTCAAAAACGTTGAATTCATTTCTCAGTCAGGCTCAACCACCAAAAAACTGTTGATTTCTACAGCTCAATTTGCAAATTGCACATACTATTTAAAAACTGATACACTCAAGTTCAAAACCTAACATATAGGCTAAAATAGCAATGTGGATAGCAATTTGCTAACCCAAAATACTATATTGAAATGCATTCAAGACCCTAAAAAGTTTTCATAATAGTTGATGCAGATTATGCTTCTGATTTTGAACTGCTTTTTCAACGGAACAATCAAACCTGATTCGGTTGGAGACCTACACAGATGTTGAGGGAATTTCAATTTCATCTTTGGAATGATTTTGTTCAAGATGGACCCAGGAATAAATACAAAAGTGGGTGAAAGAGGAAGACAAATGGCTCAAAGATGGAGGGAGAAAGGAAGAGCAGTATGTGGTGCCATTCAATGTAGAGAATGGATGCTAGATATATCAGCTGGTGATGGATCAGGCATGCACAGAGGTTCTTTCCCGAGTGTGTAGCAAAAGAGGACATATGGTGTGATGTTGATGAGAACATGTGGCCAAATAAAGTAGACCAGGTAGACAAAAAAACAGCATGACTGTACCTGTGACTTCCAAAAAGATTATCACTGTAAATGTCAATTTGAGATGTTTGGAGTATTGGAATTTTGCTTTCTCATATTCATTTGTAATGGCTATGTGCCAATAAAACCTTTACGACAGAATTCCTATGACTTATCCCTGTTGCATATACTGTTGTACAATACATTCCATACAATACAGGTGTGCCATTCTGCTTTGTAACGGACAGTCAGTTAAAGTAACGACTGTAAACAAAGTAATGCTTTAACACATGGCAAAATACAAATAAGAGAACATTACTTACTACTTCAAATACTTACAGAAAATAGTGATGCCACTGGTTCTTAGTGTTTTTTGGATCATTGTGCTATGACTGAAAAAGTATTCTTGTTGGAAGAAAACTAGTGCTGGTGTTTTATAGAATTATTTTATTTTGAGACATGTTTGTAGTGTTTTAATGCATTTTGGCCATGCAATGAACTGTTGCACCAAGCTGTGTGTTGGTGCAGGGAGTTGTATGAAGAGTTTTGAAAAAGTTAACTCAGTTTTGAAAAATGCTTGTTAGCAGTTGTAAAAACTGTAATGAAGTACTTTCTAGCTCATATTTAAAACTTCCCATGTTGTTATAATCAACCGTAGGCTAGATATGTGTCGATGCACATTAAATAAAATTCATACAAGTAAGTGTGTATGCTAGTTTACTGTATATAAAAGGTAACGGTTTTATTGGATATCTCATATATCCAATGAAAAATGTATTTGGCCATACTATATTCAATTAAATGGCCTACTCTATAGCATACTCAACACGGTGTTAGGCTCCTAATTGTGTGGTAGCCTACTGCTTACAATAATAGTGCAAAAACGTCAAATTTGGTAACATACTCAGGAGACGTGGTGTTTATTTGAATGGTGTCGTTTTAATTGAAGAGGACACCAATTTCATTTATTTGTAGCCTAGTTTAAACCTTGACAAATGTACTTTGTGCGTGGGCGCGGTTTCTAAAAACGGTCTACTCCAGTGTGCATTTTTTTTCTGTTGAAGACAGTATCTGTCCTTCAGTATATTCAAGTGCATAATAATCTTCTCTCAGGCAGCCTCGTATACAAGTCGATTGTTCTTGCCACTCCAGACCATTGAACGGGGATTAGAGCCCATTTGCGGCAGGTTGATAACGTCTCTCATTGTCTGCCTGATTTCAGCGCTAGCCAATCCGGCGGATGTAATGGGGAGACGAGCCCTCCAGAGGCCTGCAAGGTGCCAAGGTGTTATTAATCACCTGACCGATTTACACACACCACAGCACATCGCCGCTGTAATTTTCAAATCCGACCAGAGTAGGCCTACTGAAGATATCTTATTTCGAGCTTCGTTTGGGTGGGCAGCCAGGTTTCGGTTCGTGTTCCCAGGGAGATCTAAAACTGAAGAACTAGGAGGTGAAACAGGAGGTCTGAGGAGCATCAGAACACGCACTATAATATTTTCCTTTTCAATTACTCAGATTCAATTGGCTATGAATGCACATTCATCCGTGCCAAAGGATTTTCCTTGATAGTTTTGGTGACTTTAATCGTATTTCCTAAAATGCAGACAGACTTGTAGAATGCCCCGCAGATTGCAGCATTATGAAATTGTTTCCCCTCAATAGATTGATTGACACATCTTTTCCGGAAGGAGGACTATAAAATTACAGTCGTTCACTTTAGCCTGAAAGGAGGGGAAACGCAGAATTAGTTAAATGAGCATCCAAAATTAGTTAAAAAGGGACCGACACGGTGTTATTTAGCTATTTATTTTTTATTTTATTTATTTTTTTATTTAAAAAAAATTTTTTTTTTATTTATTTATTTGGAAGCCATTAACTGTTGCTTGTCATCAACGATAGTCTTTTACCCTTTTACTAAGCGCTGATTATGAAACAGCTTGTCGGTCAGAAGAGTTTCTCGCTCATGCGTTGACATTATTTTTTGTAGTTGTGTCATGAGATCGCTACAGAGAATGTTACGCGTTTGTTCGGGAGACCTAGGATTTAGTTGAAACTTTAGTTAGTAGTTTATGCTGCAAATTCAGCTATCCTCCTTGTTCTTGGGAGGTAATAATTTGTGATACTGCTGTCACCTTATATCTAAACCTGTGAACTGAACTAAAACTAAACTCATTCCCTTCTGTCCTCATTACACATAAGAAATTTTGGCCTATTCTATGTGTAGTATCTTCCCATTAATGGCATGTTTTAAACAAGGTTTTGGATCTTTCTATTTTCTGTTACTCTGAAACTGAAGTAGTAGAGTTTTAAGAAGTATGACCTGACTGAAAAGAAACAATCAGAATGAAAAATAATAAAACGTGTACCATATGCTACAACACAAAGCAAGTTTAATACCATACTGTGCTGTCTGTGACTGAACAAATAGCCTTATTATTTTCCCAGTGGCCTCTGTGAATGACCCCCCCATCACCCCAGACACAATTGAACGGGTTGTCCCCCGCACTTAATGATCTTCAAATTACGTGGGCTTCTAGGACCCTGAAGTGGAGTGTGCCAAGTTGCACATGATTGCATTCTTTGTGTCTGGGTGGAGGATACTGGCTGGAGATCCCCAACTCCCGTCCCCTCCCTCTCCTGCTCCCCGGTACACGCATACACGTGAGGGTGCGCGCATGCACACACAGTTAGTTCGACAGCCATCACAAATGAAGCGTTAAATTAAGAAACAGATAGCGCTCTCTCTCTTGGGGGGGGGGGGGTGGACCCCCGCACAATAGGGTAGAGCGGCCGAGACAGCAGAATCATTAGCTTCAGAGAGACTCAGCCTCCACCCTGCCACTTCATAAGGTAATTAGGGGGGTTACTCACTACACAACAATGATCCATCAGGGGAGGAGAAGGGGGGGTGTGGGGGGGGGGAGGCGGTTGTGACAGTACCCGTCCCTTGAATCAAAGGCAAGGGTCCTCAGTTAGTCCGCCCTGGTTGGAAGGAGAGGGAAATTTAGGACAGGCGGGCCACTGGCCGTCAAGTG